>NW_020175489.1:685160-699498 GCF_003031525.2 Neophocaena asiaeorientalis asiaeorientalis | reverse complement strand
ACTCTACTCCATCTGGGTTCAAATCTAAGCATAATGGGTTGTGTGAATGTGGCCAAGATCCTTAACCTCTCTACACCTCAGTCTCTTCATTTTTAAAATAAGCATAAGAATTCTACTTATTCTGGTATGGAAAAAGGGACCACAGTGTCCAAACTTAAAAGCCAAGACTTTGCCATTTACAAGAGCTGCACTGAAGGGGGGAAGCAGGAGAGCATTTACCAGACACAATCCAGGTCCCTAACTCATCAAACTTACAGGTAGTCTTACATAAAGGTATATAAAATAATAAAAATGTATATAAAAGTATAAAGGTCTTATATAAAAATGTATAACAGAACCCCTCCGAGGTTTGCCTTTGGTCAGCAAGGGGAGGGGGCCCAAAGACACCAAGATGAGGCCTTGAGTCACAAGTTAAGGCTACTGAAAAGGTTCATCTCAACATAACATTGGCAAGACACAGAGTTTTGTCCAGCTAAAACTTGGGCATCTTTAAAATCATTACGATATTATCCAGGGGAGCAAAACAATGAACATTTACCAAGGGCTTATGTTGTCCAGGAAGCAAAACATTAGCATTTCTTTGTTAATTGAGATTTTTAACTTTGGTTAAGGAGGGACTGATTTTCTTAACTCACTGAATTGCCTTGAGAACAAACACTTAGAAAAAGGTTTGGCAAACTTTTCTTGTAAAGGGTCAGGAAGTAAATATTTTAGGCTTTGTAGGCCAAATGCCAAACCAGGCATAGACAATATGTAAATAAATGAGCGTGGCTCATTTGTGTTCCAACAAAGCTTTCTTTATGGACATTGAAATTTTAATTTCATTATGTAATTTTCACGTGTCAGAGATAAGTATTTTCCTTTTGATTAAAAAAAAAGATTTTAAAAAGGTAAAAAAAAGACAGGAAACGTTTAAACTCACAACTCTACAAAGTTGAGTGGTAAACCCAATTTAGCCCGTGGACCAAAGTAACCCGTGCCTTAGAACAGTCCTTGGCACTCATTAAGTGCTGTGTGTGTGTTAGCTGCTACTTCCATGATTAAAGTTGTTATCACCATCATCACTGTCTCTACTCTAGCACCATGCAGTGCTAGGCCCTGGAGGAGGGCAGGGCTGCAGTACACAAGCCCGTGCATCCCTTTGACCTCCTGAGAGTCCATTAGTAGCAGCAGCAGCTTGATCAGCTCCTGGCTCCACTGTGGCAGAGAGGTTTCATCTCCCATGTACGTGGTGGTTCCCTTACCAGAGGCTGCCTGGAGAGCTTTGCTGGGCTGGAGGGAACAAGGTTTCCAGCTTGACTAGCTAGACCAGCCCTGGAGTGATGGTAGCACACATTCTGTGGCTTTTTTTTTTTTTTTTTTTTTTTGTGGTACGCGGGCCTCTCACTGTTGTGGCCTCTCCCGTTGCGGAGCACAAGCTCCGGACGCACAGGCTCAGCGGCCATGGCTCACGGGCCCAGCCCCTCCGCGGCATGTGGGATCTTCCCAGACCGGGGCACGAACCCGCATCCCCTGCATCGGCAGGCGGACTCTCAACCACTGCGCCACCAGGGAAGCCCCATTCTGTGTCCTTTGATGGAACTTTTAGCCAGTGCTCTTCCTGGGGATGAGTGGAAAAGGGAGACAGAGAAACCCACTGTGCATAACTGGTGCTAGTCCACTTCCTGTTTTAAAACTACAAAAGGTGGGCGAAAAGGGAGTTCTAAAAAGATCGGTGAAAAAGGAGCTGGGAGTTAAGGGAAGAAAGAGTAGGGTGTTGCTAGCGCAAGCCACAGTGCTTGGGTCGTTCATAATCTGGCATGCACTCAGCTCAGTAGAAAAATTGCAGACATCTTTATAAACCTTGACAGCATTATTTCGTTATTCATGAAGACTTTTGTTTTTTTAACCATAAGCAGCTTCATTTTAAAGATTTATTCCCAAGGCATTTTAATTGCGTCTTCATGGTAATTCTTTGTATTGACTGTTAAATCAACATACCAAATAAACAATATTGGAGTTTACTCTTTTCTTCGGTAAGTCTCAACTCTGCTTCTTCAAGATAATGAAGTGAGAGTGAGTCCGGATTTTCATGAATTGAATACACGGCACTGCACGGCCTTTCCTGACCTTTTGAGAGTAATTTTAAAAAGGACGTTGTTTTTTAACTAAGGAAATTTGCCTTAAATCCAGAATTTTCTATGTGAGAGCTTCCACAATGTGCATGTGTGAAGTTACTTATGCCTGTGGTGTGTGTGTGTGTGTGTGTGTGTGTGTGTGTGTGTGCAAACATGCATATTTCAAAGCTATGTTATTAAGGATTTTTTTTTTTAATTTTATGAATTTATTTATTTATTTTTGGCTGCGTTGGGTCTTGTTGCTGCGCGCGGGCTTTCTCTAGTTGCGGCGAGCGGGGGCTGCTCTTCGTTGCGGTGCACGGGCTTCTTATTGTGGTGGCTTCTCTTGTTGAGGAGCACAGGCTCTAGGCCTGCGGGCTTCAGTAGTTGTGGCTCGCGGGCTCTAGAGCACAGTCTCAGTAGTTGTGGCGCACGGGCATAGTTACTCTGTGGCATGTGGGATCTTCCCGGACCAGGGCTCGAACCCGTGTCCCCTGCATTGGCAGGCGGATTCTTAACCACTGCGTCACCAGGGAAGTGCTTGTTAAGGCTTTTAATAATTCACTTCTGAGACAGAAGTTCCGTGAAGACAAGTACTATTTAGTTTTGAATTAATCTCTGGATGAAATTTATCATGTCTGTCTCCCATGGTGCCTTGCACAGTCGTAGAAATCCAGAATGATTTCATGAGAGAAGGAATGAATCAGGGGCTGCAAAGTATCTCAAGGTCATTTGCTCCAATTCTCTACCCTTTAGTTCTCTGGACATTATTCCTGCTGGACATCCTGCTTCAATATTTCTAAAAACTCACTTCTCTGCTAATCCTGTTTCCTGTAGCTGCCCACACAATAATATCAGTCCTTCAGATGCCTAAGGACAGTAGTGGTCCAACTCACAACCCCCATCCTACCTCCACCACATATACTTTTTTCCCCTGGGCTAAATATCTAAAGGTTTTTTTCCAACTTTTCTGATATACCCTACTGTTTAGATATTTCTGCTTCTTCCTGGCCACGCTTTTGTACATGATTTCCTGTGTGTCAGGAGCTGGCTCCCAGGGTAGCCCCCAGAACTGTGTGTTGTGTCCAAATGTGGCCTCAGCTGGGCCCCGTCGGTGGAACCCTCCTCTGTTCTTCTTGCTGTTCTCCTGTTAATAAATCCCAGCCTGTCAGAGCCTCCTGACTGCCACTCAGAATTGACTCATCTTGGACTTACACTGCCAACTCTAACTCTTAGTTCTTAATAATAGGATTGGCCATGGATGCTCCTAGTTTGCAGATGATAGTGGGTAGCTGTGGATGGTCCCAGAGCTCTAGAACCAGAGGTATTCCCCAAAAGATTAGTTGTGGACCTGCCAAAGGAGGGAAGGTGGAGCCAGGTTGAAGGTCAGGAGAACGAAAGGGTAGCAGGTGGATGAATGACATTAGAGAGATTAGCAGAGGTGTTCCAGAGGCCAGGCAAGGAGAAGAGAATGTACAGCTGAGAGGGAGGTACGGCACGGAAGCCAGGTAGTTTAGAATCTGTTGGCCTGAACCCTTAACATCTTCCTGGGTGTTTCTTTCATGCACATCCTTTGTACTTTACCTAAAAGAATCAAATTTTAATGATGTGGAGCTGGGATCTCATGAATTATTTGTAAGCCAGATTTCCCTTGTTCTGTAGTAGATGTGTTTTTGAATTTTTAAAAAAAATTTTTTATGGGACGTTACATTTCTCTGATTAAACTTCTTCTTGATAATGGGGCCCATCTTCCTATTCTCCAAAGGCCGTTTGAACCTAAATAGGAAAAACAAAAGCTGCAGAGCTGAAGTGGTGACTCTGCCACTTCTAACCATGCTCTTGCACAAGTCACAAGTTCTCACCCCCATCTGTAGGAAGAGAATAATAACATTTACCTCATTCATAACTCGCCTCACTGGGAAGATTAAATGAAATCACGCCTTTGGAGTGCCTGGCATGACGCCTACCTGTCCCTGGTCACAGTTATTTTTCTGCCCCTCAGCATACCACCTTGTCCACTCTTGGGTCAGATTTAGTAGGCTGCCTTCTCTGTATTCATGCAAACTATTCATTTTTATTGAATTTACTGGAGAGGGACCAAGAACAGAACCTGAAGATGTCTAAAGGCTACGTCTAGGACTCTTTGGAACATTGATCCATGTTGGGGGTCACAAAGTCGGATGCTGTCAAGAGCCTCCTTATATAAATGTGTGAATCAGCCAGGTGAGAGAGTGCTGGGCCTGTGTCAGCTTGGAGAGTGCATGTCCTCCCTAAAGCAGGCATCCCAATAAAAGCCGCTGCAAACCAAACACTTCGATACAGGGAATCAAGGTTCCAACTCCATCAGTTGTTGGGTATAGATCCCTAAAATGCTTTTGCATTGGGTTACTGTAGCTTTAGAACAGAGGTTCTCAAAGTATGATCCAGAGACCATCAGTAGCACCTGGGAACGTGTATGAATGCAGATTCTCAGGGCTTACCCAGACCTACTCAACCAGAAACTCTGGATGGGGGGGGGGGTGGCGCAGCGCCAGCAATCTGTTTGAACAGACCCTCTAAGAGATTCTGATCACGTTCAAATTTGAGACCCACTGATTGGGGAAAGTGTTCTCCACCCTGGCTGGACTTTGGAATCACCTGGGGAGCTTTAAAAGTAAAGCTGATTTTGGGTATCAGCCTGGACATCAGAATTTTTCAGAGCTCCCAAGGGGATTTTCAGGGGCATCCAAGGTGGATAAGTGCTCTTCTAGGAGCCTGTTGAAACACCCACATACCCTTTCTCCTGAGTGGGGAGGGGAAGAGTGGGAGGCACGTGTAATGTGGCACAGCTCCCAAGGGATCTGCTGCAACCATCAAACCCTGCTTCCCCTTGGAGAACATGACCTTAAACTACCAGCCTCAAGAAAGAGCTTTGAGGGCCTCCCTGGTGGCGCAGTGGTTGAGAGTCGGCCTGCCGATTCAGGGGACACAGGTTCGTGCCCCGGTCCAAGAAGATCCCACGTACCGTGGAGCGGCCGGGCCCGTGAGCCATGGCTGCTGAGCCTGCACGTCCAGAGCAACGGGAGAGGCCTGCGTACCGCAAAAAAAAAAAAAAGAAAGAGCTTTGATAGGGCCTTTCCTAGACTGAATGAATATTCACTCAATGTGATTTGTTTTAAAGGTTGCTTTTAATGCTGTATTTGTTCAGCAAATGTAGGCACTTGTATAGCACAAATATTAACTCCTAAATCCTCCAAGGCTTTCCCTGCGATATGCCATCTGGCAGGCATTATTGTAATCATCTCTTTATTATCCACACTAATGAAGGACTAGCATGGCATTGGTAATTGAGAAACACAGATCATTTACAAATCATTCAGGCTAGTGCCAGCACTGCTTCCCCAACCAGGAATCATTCAAGAGTAGAAAATATTGACTGATTACAGTTTCCTACCTTCTCTGTGGAGGTACTAATAACATTATTTTAGTCAGAAATTTGAGCAGTAGGAGAAGTGAGAGGCTTCTAAATTATAATTCCTTTTTCTGAATAAGGACATTTCAGTTTTCTCAATAAGAGGCCAAAGCACAAAGCAGATAAACAGCAAGTATATTTAAAATGCCTTGAACTTTGGAACCAGTCAGTTCAAAGCATGTTATAGTAGAAGCTGCATGGGATTCAAGAGATCAGTGGATCTGGATTCTAGATCTTACTTTGATATTACCCTTGCTATGTGAGATGTGCCATTCCAGCCATCAGCGGGTCTCAAAGTGTGGTCCTCAGACAGCAGCATCTGCATCACTTGGGAACTTGTTAGAGATGCAGACTCTCAGGCCTCTCCCCAACCCACCTGAATTAGAGACTCTGAGGGTGGGGCTAGCAATTGGTGTTTCGACAGACCCTCCCGGAGATTCAGTTCGGATGCCTGCTCAAGTTTGAGCACCGCTGTTCTCCGGGCACTCAGTTTTCTCAACTTCAGAATAAGGTGACAAGCCTAGTTTATATTTGAGGTCCACTCCAGCTCTCCAGTGGCCTTAGTGTATGGTTCTGGAAGTTTGAAAGATTCTCTGTCATAGACCTTGAATGTGCGATTGAAATAATTCAAGTAAAAAACTGGCATGTGTGTAACAGAAGAGAAACAGATCTCTAGGAACTCTATACACAGACCCCATATAGGACGCTCACTTTATTTTATTTATTTATTTACACCTTTATTGGAGTATAATTGCTTTACAATGGTGTGTTAGTTTCTGCTTTATAACCAAGTGAATTCATTATACATATATTCCCATATCTCTTCCCTCTTGCGTCTCCCTCCCTCCCACCCTCCCTATCCCACCCCTCTAGGTGGTCACAAAGCACCGTAGGATGCTCACTTTAAATGAATAGTGCTATCTTCAGTTGGTTGGTACCATTTTCTGAAAGTGAAAAAACCTTGGTGCTTTGGAAAGGGAGGTGGCCGCTCCTCCTTTCTCCAGGGGCTGAGAGCTGTCTGATGTGATTCACGGAGCAGCACTTCTACAGGCTCTAACAAATGGCATTTCAGAAGGATGTACAGAGGTACACAGGCTTTGCAGTAAAACAAGGGATATTTTCAAGTCATTTATGAAAGCTCTTGCAGCTTCCATTTCAAGACAGGTAGAAAAAAATTACATGGAACAAGAAAAGAAAATAAATCTGTATCCAGAGCATCTCATAAATAAGGAAGGAGCGGGGGTCTGTTGGCCTTGCTGGGTTCTCAGAGTATTTTTGTAACAGTACAGAAAGCTCTCAAATGTTTTGGCAAGTAATTCTTACACTGTTTCCGTTATCAAAACCTATGCTTGTAAAATTATTTCGCTGGCTGTTAAAACCAAAAGAGAAAAAGGAAACAATCATTTCAAGGAGAGAGAGGCTAGGAAGATGATACTCAGAGTTTAAAAAGAGAGAGACAGAAAAAAAGAATATAGTTCACCCACAACTGCAAAAATTATTTTTCATCTAAAATACAGTGACACTTCATAATTTAGAGCGAATCATAGAAAATCGAAGGCAATTTTCTAATTGGCTTTTGTTTAATTAAAAGCCTATTTGTTGGAGACAATAGGACCTGGTTTGTTGGACTTGAGAGAGACTTTGTTATGTCTGGGAGGGATGGAGAGATTATAGCTTTTATTGAAAAGGATGGATCGCAGACCCACTTTGCCTGAGCAAAGCATGTTGATTGAGGAGAACCACAATGATGGGGAACCTGCACTGGACATCTTTGTGAAATTCCCAGTGGCGTCTGGTTGAGCAAAAGCTTGACCCTAAAACCCTGGTTAAAAGCCTGTCCCCTGAGTTCAAATTCTGGCTCTGCCACATACTGGCTCTGAAACTCTGGGCAAGCTACCCAGATGCTCAGTGCCTCAGTTTCCTTCTGTCAAAGGAGGAAAATAATAGGACCTGTCTTGTGGGAATTTTATGAGGATTAAAAGTTAGCATATGCAAGGTGCTTTATATGACACCTGCCACATAGCAGGCATTACTTTATTAGGACTATTTGCTAAATAGCCATATGGATCTTTAAAAGAACTCTAAAAATGTGTTATACCGTTTCATAACTGTAAGACCTTAGAAAGCAGCAGTGCCCTATTTGATACCACCATTGTGTGCCTAAGGAGGTATGTGATTGATGCAAAGAGGCTTCCAGGGCATCCTGGGAGCACAATTCAAACAAGCCTGATGATTCTTAACCCATGGGGGGCTTCTCCCTGGTCAACTTCACTAACACATAGCTTTGGGGGGTTGTTCAAACAAGATGCAGAGAAACTAATTTTTCTCATTTGATTTCCTTTTAGTGTATTTATTTTTGGAATAGATTCATAGACCAACACTAGAAATAGCTCTGAAATAAATGGCATGTTTTTCTCTCGTATACTTGGCACACTCCCCTTTGTTGGCTGGACCATGCTGTGTAGCAGCTAATATTGATTAGCCTACGTTTTTCTCAGGCTATATAAAGTCTAAATGCTGGCAGTACTAAAACAGATGCGTTCAACTTATAAACTGGTGGTAAGGAAAAAGGTATGGACAAAAGCATGCTGAAACATATCGTCCAAGCAAGACATTGCCTGCTCTGCCAAATTCAAGTTGCCAGGTCCTGGGCAAGCTTCTTATCTCATCTGAGCTGCAGTTTCCTCACCAATAAAATTGATGCAGCCGCTGTGGAAAATAGTATGGTGCTTGCTTCAAAAACTAAAAATAGAACTGCTGTATGATCTAGCAGTTCCATTCCTGGGTATATATCCGAAGAAAACAAAAACACTAATCAAAAAGATACATGCACCCCAGTGTTCACAGCAGCATAGCCAAGATGTGGAAACGACCAAGGTGCCGTCAACAGACAAATGGATGAAGATGTGGGGTGTGTGTGTGTGTGTGTGTATACACACACACACACACACACACACACACACAGCGGAATACTACGCAGCCATTAAAAAGAATAAAATCTTGCCATTTTCAACAACATGGATGGACCTGGAAGGTATTATGCTCAGTGAAATAAGTCAGACGGAGAAAGACAAACACTGTATGCTATCACTTATGTGTGTAATCTGAAAAAATAAAACAAATGAATGAGTATAACAAAACAGATGCAGACTCACAGATATATAGAGAACACACTGGTAGTTACCAGTGGGGAGAGGGAAGCAGGGAGGGGCAGCATAGGGGTATAAACTACTCTGTATAAAATAAATGAGCTACAAGGATATATTGTACAGCACAGGCAATATAGCCAATATTTTATAAAAACTTTAAATGGAATATAAGCTATAAAAATATTGAATCACTATGTTGTATACCTGAAATTAATATAATATTGTAAATCAACTATATACTTCAATAAAAATTACAGGTAAGAAAAAATATGAGATAAAAATCTCCCTTAGTTCCACTACCTAGAGGTAACCATTTAACATGTTGGAATACTGTACTCCAGAATTTAAAAAATAAAATAAAACAGGGTCATATTATTAAAAAACAAATAATAAAATAAAATGGGGGTAACAATAGTGCCCACCACCTATTAGATGAGGTAACACATGTGAAACCCAAACTAGTGCTAACCCCAAGAAAGTACTCAGCAAATGCTAACATTTTTATGTTACTTGTGTTCATGGAAATCGAACGTATCAAAGTCAAAATAATAAATGTATGCATAATGAGGGAAGTTCCACTCTTCTTTTCTTAAGAACTGAAAATATCATAAAATCTTTCATTGCAAGTTACTTCTGAGACTAAATCTCTGATCGTTTATTTCCAGCATTTTGATTTTCCCCTCACTATTGAATACAGGCCTGAGCCTCTTACACTAATGAGTATCAGATTAAAGCTGAAACCCACTGCATTTGATGTGCCCAGTGATTTTCATTTTTGTTACAATTATATTTATGAAATATATCTTTCTTATCATAAGTAGTATACTTTTGTATTTTAAAAATGTTCCAGCATCTTAACAAGCAAATCAGGATAAAATGCTAAAATAAAGTATCGAAGTCACTACACTGACCCAACTTGCTATACAGATATGGACAGGAGTGCTCTGGAAATGGTGGAACTGTGGCCAGTAGGCAGCACCACTGTCCTATAATTTTAGATGTTTATTAGCTCATAAAAAAATTTCAAATCAGCATGCAAAAGACAGGTTCTGTGTACTCTTGAATAATGTAGAAAAGTGTGGGTTGTTTGAACCTTGAACAAGTGAACAAAATGTCCTTCCTGTACTTAAATTAGAAAAAATTACAGCTGACCAAAATTTCCCTGGCAAATCAGAGAGCCAAGCTGTTTATTAAGAAATATTCAGGGGCTTCCCTGGTGGCGCAGTGGTTGAGAGTCCGCCTGCCGATGCAGGGGACACGGGTTCGTGCCCCGGTCTGGGAAGATCCCACGTGCCGCGGAGCGGCTGGGCCCATGAGCCATGGCCGCTGAGCCTGTGCGTCCTGAGCTTGTGCTCCGCAATCCCGGAAAAAAAAAAAAAAAAAAAAAAAAAAAAAGAAATATTCAGGAAGAAAACAAAAATATGTCCTTTCATAAAAATTACCTAGATTATGAGGTAAGAGCAGTTTTCTTTAATATCTCTTTAACTTTTCCATTTCTTGAACATAAGAATGACTTCCCTTAAATCATTAGCCATTTAGATCTGAATTTTCAGGACAGATCTTGGTCATCATTTTAGACAATTAGCGGTGGAGAGTGGTTTACTGCCCTGAATAGGGGTCTCGTGGTGTTTACTGAGTGATCTCCAGCATATGGAGAATTTGTTGGGCATATTTATAACTATTGTTTGTCTTTGTGGTTCTTGGCACAGTGTGGGTGACCACAAGGCCAGAACACTCCCTGCAAGTAGGCAGATGTTAGGACCCTGTGGACCTCTGAATTTTATAGAGTGCCTGTGCTCAGAGACCTACAGACTGTGTAAGTCTGGAAAGTTCACAAACACCATGGACAGGTGTGTCCATACCTAACCCTCACACACGAGGATGAGGAAGTTAAGGTGAAAAAAGGTAAATGGCAGAGATGTGGCTTCATCCCAGGTTTTTCTCCCCAAATGCTGTTGGTTCTGCTAAAGCACAGCCAATAATGTAAAAATACAGTTTTTACATTATTTTCTTTTCCTGCAGTGTCACATGTCTAAGAATAATCCCATATTTCGATCTTCAGTTGAGTTTCCCAACCCTGGGTCTAAGAAGCTGGTTTTGCTCCACTTGTAGAAGGAAGCCCTCATTGCCACCCTGATCGGTTCACATGGAGATAGCAAATGTCATCCTACTTGATTATTCGGAGCTTGCCTTGTGGTACTTTGGTCTTCTGGAGGGAAATCAGACCTCTGGCGGCTGGTGAAATCTGCTGAAGAATTAACCTGATCAAACATTTTGTTTTAATCACAGAATCATGTCAACCCTGCCATGGACTTTACCCAGACACCTCCTGGGATGTTAGCTCTGGACAATATGCTCTACTTTGCCAAGCACCACCAGGATGCCTACATTCGGGTAAGCGCACAGCCCCTTTCAGCTATTGTAGGGTTCCTACTGAATTCGAATTTCACACTTACGGATATGGAGGGATTACTTTTAGATGAGTGGCCCCACAGATTGGCTTTTGTCACTTAGTAAAGTAAAAATGAAAATTAAATGAAATTAAAGAGCACCAAAATAGGGATTTTTAACTTTTAAGTTTTTCACATGACATTTAAAAATATATTAGATATTGGAAAAATATTTTATATAGTTCATTTGATTATGACAAAAACTCTTAGCCTTAAATAACAAAGAAGAGAAGCAAACTATCTACCAAAAACCTGCATGATCCCAACGTTACTGAAAACCACTTACACTTACTTGGCTTCTTGAAAAGAGGCCCAGGATTCTGTCTAGCACTGCTCTGTTCAATCTAATGCTGGAGATACAATCAGATAAACAGAAAGAGAAGTGTGGGAGGGACGGGGAGGGACGAGAAATGCCTTCTCTCATTTCATAACAGATTAGTGAAACTCCAGCTACTAAGGCAATGCCTTTGTGGGTGGGGCTGAGGAAAACAGAAGGAGCCACCTGCCTATGCAGAGCAGGGGCGGGAAGGACAAAGTGTGAATGAATTGGAGCATAGGGACAGTGACAGAGAAGGCCTTCGAGTCAAGGCTGCTCCACTGGAGGCCCTGGATTTTTGCTGACCCCTGTCCCCTGTCCCTAGGGAGAGGAGCCCAGATTCAGTCGGGCGAGGGATACAGATCCACGATTGAGATGAAGGAGGATATGAATAAATGGGACAAGGGCATTGGCAAGTGGTTAAAATGATGACTAGATATAAGCTTAGGAAATATTCGATGAATGAATATCGTAATGCAGGAAGAGTAAAGCTGAAATCAGAGTAAGGTATGAGCCTGTGCCTCTGATATTCTCTGTTGGCTCCCTCTTGACACTGGCTTTCTGGAGACCAGGGTTCAAGACCTGGCACTGTTGTTACCTGGTAATGCAAATGGGGCGATTCCTTTTGAGTGGGCTATAGTTTCTTCTCCAAACTAGAGAGCATTAGTCCCTCAAGGAGCGTTTGGAAATATGTGGGCATGTTTTTTCGGTAGTCATCATGCCCATTGGGGTGCTACTGGCCACAGCCCTCTAAAACATGGGACAGTCTGCACCATGAAAAATTGTCCTACCCAGTAATGACCCCTTTAAAAAAAAAGTCATGCCAGGTCTGAATTCCCTGTAAGCACTATATTTTAACTTCATCTGTTTTTCTATATATGCAATTTGACAAGCTTTGACTTATATTAAAACATTATTTGTACTTTAATTATATGAAGGATTTTATGCATTTCTGTGAATGGTGTTGTGTGCTTCTCAGGTATTTGATTAGAAATGCAATTTTCCGTAAGAAAATTGTTTTTTCATAAAAGTTTAATTTGGTTTATATGTGTATATATTTATTGCACAGATTTTTTTTCTAGGAATGTAATCTGCTCTCACAGTAAGTAAATTAATATTTTTGAGATACCTTGTGGTATAGCCTCGGAGAGTTGAGTGTGAAAAGAAGAAGCCTAGCAGAAATTGAATTTAGCGTTACCTGATTAATGTTTGTGGATGAATGTTTCTAAAGTTAGAGAGTATTGATTCTGAATGTACTGTTAATTGCATAAGAAGCATACGTCTCAAGAAGAGTAATTTAATATTTTAATCCCATTTTCTTCAATGTGTTCTCTAAACTGTCATAAGTGAAATTAATACCATGGCAACCTGACAGAACTTTATATCTGATGGGAACTTAAAAAGAAAATCCTATTTGAAAAGAAAGGTATGGACTTTTTTGTCCACATGCACTTTCTTTCTGGTTAGACTGAGAAAGGAATGTTTTCTCGAAAGTGTTCCTTTCCTAATGTGTTCTGTGTCCCATCTGACTTTGGGACCATTAAATGCTGCATGGAAAGCTAAAGCTATTTACATGAATGAATGGGGTTAGGGGATCATATATAAAGCTGAGGCATTCTGCAAGGAAGCTTTGTGGTGACTATGAAAACAGATGTCCCAGTGGTAGTGAGATAGTGATGGAGACAATGAAAGTGGTCATCCCAGACAGCTAATTAAATTTTGATCTATGAGCCGAGTTGTCTTTTCTGAAACATAAAGATGGGCTCTTGGTTTTTTAATAAGTTTACATTTTGATAAAATTTCCTTTTCTTGATGAGGTAAATTTCCTGTCTGAATGCAGTTATTCATTTATTATTTATATCTTTCTTTCAATAAACACGTATTCTGTACCTAAATCTATAGTCTCACTTTTCACTTTGCCAGTCAGATTTATGGTTGAGATTTTCAAAAGGAATTGTAACACACACACACACACACACACACACACACACACACACACACACATTCCCTCTTTGCCCTTGGCACGCCCATGCCCTCCAGCTGTCCTGTTGCCTCAAACAATGTATATTTTTCCAAGTTGTCTTCTTACCCCATGTTCTAACTCACCTGCTGCTCACTTTTCAACACTTTGCACCCATCACTTTCTAGAAGCTGTTCTGCTACATGGGGAGCCCTCTCCTCTTCCTTCGTCTTCTTTGTCCTCCCGTCGACACTGGACACTTTCCATTGGCTGGTTCTCCCTTTTTGCCTGCAGCCCTTGCTGTCTGTCTTGGTTCTCTCCTTGGCTGCTTCTCTTAGTCTCTCTGATGGGTTTCTCTCCCTCTGCCTGCCCATCAAATGCACATAATCCTCACGACTCTGTCTGTGGATCTTTTTTCTTTTTCAGGCACTCAAGCTGCACATGTTTACTGACTGAGTAACTATCAAATGGCCTGCAGTGAGGGAGGGGATAGAGATTCCCCAAGGAACAAGTCACTCATGAGTCCTGTCATTGAGGATTTTACTGTCTAGCGATGGAAGGAGGGGTAGTTGGAGGAAGAGTTAAATGCCAGCACTTTGCAAGCCACTTAGAATGGATTTTGATTGGGCAGGAGTGATACTGGGGGCACAGAGGAGAGTCATAAACACAGATGTGGGAGTCAGGTCAGTAAAACTTCCTTCAAGAAGTGGCATCTAGGGCTTCCCTGGTGGTGCAGTGGTTGAGAGTCCACCTGCCGATGCAGGGGACACGGGTTCGTGCCCTGGTCTGGGAGGATCCCACATGCCGCGGAGCGGCTGGGCCCATGAGCCATGGCCGCTGAGCCTGCGCGTCTGGAGCCTGTGCTCCGCAACGGGAGAGGCCACAACAATGAAAGGCCCGCATACCTTAAAAAAAA
>NW_020175489.1:649399-684998 GCF_003031525.2 Neophocaena asiaeorientalis asiaeorientalis | reverse complement strand
AACCAAAAAAAAAAAAAAAAAAAAAAAAAAAAAAGAGAAAGAAGTGGCATCTACACTAAGGCCTGTTGGATAGTACTAATTATCAGGTAAGGGGAAGGGGGATGTGAGAGCGTGCTCCAAGCAGAGGGAAACATGTGAACAGAGGCATAAAGGTGTGTGCTTTGTTCAAGGAACCACAAATAGTACAGCATGGTTAAGACAGGGAGTGGCAAATACAATCATGGCTTGGGAGGCAAATGTGGGCTAGTTCATTAGGGACCCTCCACACCGTATTAAGGTGCTCGCTTGTGCCTTAGCCCAAAGGCAGTGAAGAATTTCTGAACTATTTTAAGTAAAGATGATGAGAGTTAATTTTAGAAAAATCACTCTCCTGCCAGAAAACAAATGTGAGAAATCAAGACTAGCAGCAAAAATAAAATTGGGGAAATTATAGAGAAATGATGGTAACTTGATAAGGCTAGTGGCTGTGACATTGGGGAGAAGCAGTTTGAATGAATTATTTTGGAGCTAAGGTAAACTAGACTCTCTCCAAGGAAAAGGGAGATACTGGCTTGAGTGGATGGATGGTGGTGTCATTGATGAACTAGATCTGTGGGTCTGAGGGGTTGGTCATTTGGAGACATCCAGATACTATATGCATATGGGACAACTGTCCAGGTGGGTGTTTCTAGTAGGCAGTGAGATATGGGCAGTGGTGGTCAATAAGAACGGCAGGGTCTAGTTCTTAGGTAACAGAATATAGAACAGCAAGCAAAGGAAGAGAGTATAATTTTTTTTGTTGTTTTGTTTCGTTTTATCTTGTTTTCTTTTTTCCCCCTTGGGTTTTTTAAAATTTTCTTCTGAATTTTTAAATGTGACCTATCCTTGGCACATCTATCAAGTCATAAAACTGTTTTACTTGATATTTATTTGCAGTTTTCTACACTATATTGAGCAGAT
The DNA here is from genome assembly GCF_003031525.2 of Neophocaena asiaeorientalis asiaeorientalis. NCBI lineage: Eukaryota > Metazoa > Chordata > Mammalia > Artiodactyla > Phocoenidae > Neophocaena > Neophocaena asiaeorientalis. Next base: position 684,059 of record NW_020175489.1, on the reverse strand, counting down.
AAACATTTCACTGTTTTATAAATTATCATACTGTTTAACCACATCACGATCACTTAGGACTTGCTTTGTTCCCCAGGGACCTAATCTTAAACAGTGGCACTACTTCTTAGAGAAATATTCTGATGTTGAGTCAATATGGAAAAGAACAAACTTGACCCTTTTTGTATATTTTATTTGGTGTGGTGCTATGTTATAAGTAAAATGTTTTTTTTTTTTTTTTGGCTACACCACGTGGCTTATGGGATCTCAGTTCCCCAACCAGGGATTGAACCCAGACCCCGGCAGTGAAAGCCTGGCATCCTAACCACTAGGGACCAGGGAACTCCCAGTGTTTCCTTAATGAGGTTGTCTCCGAACTAATTACACAATTTATAAGATCTCAAGCCTTCTAGTAACAAAATTAAAAGTAAATTCTGGAAACGGCTTGTTCTTTATGTGCCCTGAAGTTCTTTGCCTCAACATCCCTCAAAATTTACAGTCAACATCTCATCCAGTTGGAATATATTTGCAGACTGGGTGACTGTGATAGAAGAGAATGAATTTCCTGAGAAGGGAAAATAGAAATGCCTTCAAAAGCAAGATTTATTTCAATGGTTTTATGCAGTTGTGAGCCAGGGCACATGTGTTTTTAGTATCATACTAAATCAGAACAGACATATTTATAATATGTCAAGTAAATAAGATTATGGGAAAAGACGGCTATTTGTACCTAAGAGTTGTTTTCTCAAGGTTCATTTATGGTAGCCATTTTTAAACAGATGAAAAAATTTAAGTATGTTTACACTATTTTAAAACCTTTCTTCCTCCTCGTGATGCGTACATAATAAACAATACTTTTTACAAATAGTTGGGAGAAATAATGGTTTAGACCCTAACTCACTGCTGGGACGTGAGAGGCCTTGTTCTTGAGGCAGTACTGACAAGAAAATGCTATGAGATGATTTAGCATGAGAAAAGCTTCCATATTTTAAGTCTTTACTGTATTTTGAATATTTCACATACATTATTTGTAATCTTCTCTTCAGTGCTCCCAGAGGTGGGAAGATAAGGTAGCTTTGGTACCCCCCTTCTTCCGGTATGTAGATCTCTCTGTCCATTGAGGCCCACCTCAAGTTCAAAGTTACTCTAGGGAAACTCTTCAACTTTTCCTGTGTCAGAGGGCATAAACATAGTTACAATAGCAAACATAGAGCTTGCTGTGAGATAACAAGTATGCTAAACACTTTCATTAATATCTCACAGCACCACTGTGAGGTTGACACTGTTATTATTTCCATTTTGTAGATGAGGAAACTGACACACAGGAGGGATTACCCACAGCGGAGGAAGTGCTAGAGCTGAATTTAAGACAAAAGTCTGCTTCCAGTGTCCACACTCTGCATTTTAGGAGTTCATAGATTCATATAGGGGTTGCAGCCACAGTTCAAGTAAGTTCTAAGGATGTATTTTGCTCAATTGGCACAGTATTTTTAAAGGGAAGAGAATTTGAATTACCTGAACTCCTTTTCCAAATAACCGTGAACCCCAGGACTCCCTATTATATTCTGTCTGGCTGCTTTATGAATTCTAGTTATCTGCCTGGTACTTGAGGGGCTTGACTTGGTGGCCATGATATTGATGACCTTTGTGAAGTTCTGAATGCATTGTCAACACACAGTAGGTGCTTAACTTCTTTTACTTGCCTTTTCCTCTTCCACATAAAGTTGTACTTGATTACTGTCCCTTCTCCTGGGGGTTTCATATTTCTGCACTTAATGTTTGCTGTCCTTCCATCCTTGTTGTCAACTCCCGGAGAGCAGTTTCTTCATCTTGTGTTGTGTATTTGTTCCCTTGCTGAGACTAAAGGACTTTAATTTCAGCCTCCCAAGTGCAGAGGAAAAGATTAGGCATGCTTCTCAAATTCTCTGGTTGTAAATATTAAAGAAAAAAAGTCATCAGATATTATTATAAATACAGAGGCCTAGTGTGCTTGGCGCTCTCAGCACAGTCAGCCCTCTGCGCTGTGTGTCAGACCACACAATGGAGTTCTTGCTGCCCTTTAAGGGGGACAGAGACCAAGTATCCCTCATGTACCAAGGGGGGTGCTGATGGAGGCAATGCTGAGCCTTTAAAATAAATTAAGGAACTTTTAACATTTCAAGGGGGAAATTGGCAGTTTCCCAAGCGACATAATTACAAGACAGTGTGTAATGTGTAATTAAACTTAACTATGAAGCAAATGATTGGAATTAAGCTTGGTGGCACATCATTTTTTTTGTTCCCATGGTGCTGACAGATCCTTCCCTCCCCTTGTCCCTGAAATGGCTTCAGCAGCAATTGCTCCTAATTTTTTTAAAATGAAATTATATGTTGCCAGTTAAACACACAGTTTCATGTAAAGGAACCTTTTTTTTTTTGTTTGAGTGACATTTTCCTTCTAGGTGATCTGGAGCACAAAATCCATAGAATAACAAGGACCTCAAGGCAAAGCCTTGCTGGGACTTTAAAATGAATCTTTGATAATTCATTTAAATACTTTATTCTTTACTTCTAATTTTTTTTTCTTTCTTTGACCAAGGTCCACGGCTTGGAGGCTTGTTTTTTTTTTTTTTTTTTTTTTTTTTTTTTTTTTTTTTTTTGCGGTACGCGGGCCTCTCACTGTTGTGGCCTCTCCTGTTGCGGAGCACAGGCTCCGGACACGCAGGCCCAGCGGCCACCGCTCACGGGCCCAGCCGCTCCGCGGCCTGTGGGATCTTCCCGGACCGGGGCCCGAACCCGTGTCCCTTGCATCGGCAGGCGGACTCTCAACCACTGCGCCACCAGGGAAGCCCCTGGAGGCTTGTTTTTATGTAGTTTTCTTTCTTGTTTTAAAAATAGTGGCATTAATTTTGTTGATTGTGAATAACCAAGTGTTATTGCCAAACAATCAGGACCCCCTGAGAGTCTGAATATATGTGATTAGATTTTTACTAATTGCGCTGGCAAGCAGAATTTCTGACTTCGAAAACCAGTGATTTGAATGGAACGCTTCAGGCCTCAGGATGAGATCATTTTTCAGCATGGGCTTGGTTTTATCTCAGAAGATCCATCATCGGAGGGAGGGAAGTCAGGTTCCACATCCATTAATGATTGCTGGATGTAACAGTGCTTGTACTCTGAGTTCTCGCCATCTGAGTTCGTTTGGTACTGGCTTCAGTACCTGGAGTCTGAAGCAGGTCTAAAACATGGTAGTTACTTATTGCATTCTCCTTTGCTACCAGCCCAAGCTGGGTATTAGGTTTAGAATTTTTTACTTAGCTTTCTGAAGGGTTTTTTGTTTCTGTTTTTTTAAACTTTAAAACACAGTGGGACTTTAAAGCACAGTGGGACTTTAAAACACATTGATGGATTGCTTGAGAAAAAATGTAACCAACCAATAGAATGAACTATATGCAGTCGACACAGTGCAAACCTAGACCCAGTGTGAATTACAAGGTTAGAAACTACAGACAACCTTATGTGTGGATGACACTGTCCCTCGTTAGGGCACCAGCAAAACCCTTAGTCAACAGCGGCTATCCTGGGGTCTCTATCTTAGACCCAGTAATATCTTCCCATTGTTTCTCCAAACTGATTCTTTCTCAATCCACATTGTCCATTTTTTTGGTCTCACTAAATTAGTTAAACAGATATTTATTGAGTACCTTCTCGGTGACAAGCTGCCTCCTTTCTGCTGTCATTGACCAAGCTTCCCCCTTTAATCGTGCATTTTCTACCTTCATTGCGGAGAGCTCAGTAGCTGCTGTGCTGCGGGTTTGCTGTGGCTTCTCCCCTTTCTGCTGTAACTGCTGTGCCATGTTGTAGAGCAGAAGTTCCGAGAGCTGTCCTTCACATCTGCCTGTCCCTTTAAGACGGGAAAGAGTTCTGGGAATCCCCTCTCTTCTGTGTGTCTCGAGAACTGGAAGGTGTTATAGACCTCACTGGCTTTTTAATTATTTTTAAATAATGGACATCATTTTTTAGAGCAGTTTTAGGGATACAGAAAAATTCAGCAGAAAGTACAGAGGGTTCCCACATATCCCCTTTTGTCCCTCTCCCACACACAGTTTCCCACATTATTAACATCTTGCATTAATGTGGTACTTTGTTTGATTTAATGAAACCAATAACCTACAGTCTTGCTATAGTTGCCTGTTAGTTACAGGAGGTTTTATTGTTGTTGTTCCTTTGAAATTTTCTAGATAAATAATCATGTCATCTGTGCACCAATAATTTTATTTCTTCCTTCCCAATCTCTATACTTTTTTATATCCTTTTCTTATTGCATTAGCTAGGACTTACAATAAGAAGTTGAATAGTAGTAGTAAGAAGGAATATCCAGATATTAGGGGGAAAGAGTCAAGTTTTTCACCATTAAGTATGATGTTAGCTGTAGAGTTTTTATAGGTGTTCTTCATCAAGTTGATGAACCTCAGTATTAGTTTGCTAGGGCTGCCATAACAAAGCACTATAGACTGGGTGGCTCAGAGAATAGAAATATATCCTTTAACAGTCTGGAGGCTAGAAGTTTGAGATAAGGTGCCTGCAGGGTTGGTTCCTCCTGAGGCCTCTCTCCTTGGTTTGCGGACAGCTGCCTACTTGCTGTGTCCTTCCGTAGTCATCTTGCTGTGCGCTCACATCCCTGGTGTCTCTTTCTCTTCTTATAGCGGCATCAGTCATACTGAATTAGGGCTTCATGCTGATGTCCTCATTTTAAATTACTTGCCTCTTTAAAAGCTCTGCCTCCCAATACAGTCATATCGTGGGAGACTGAGGCTTAGACCTTCAACATACAGATTTTGGGGGGACACAGAGCAGTTCATAACATTCTATCTACCTTGAACATCCCAGGTGATTCCAACCTCTGGGCCTGGTACAGGCATACCTCATTTTATTGCTCTTCACAGATACTGTGTTTTATTACCAGTTGAAGGTTTGTGGCAACCTGTATTGAGCAAGTCTATTGAACAGCATCCGTTCGCTCTGTGTTTCTTTGTCACATTTTGGTAATTCTTGCAATATTTCAAGCTTTTTAATTATTATTACATTTGTCATGATCATCTGTGATCAGTGATCTTTAAAAAATTTATTTATTTATTTATGGCTGTGTTGGGTCTTTGTTTCTGTGCGAGGGCTTTCTCCAGTCGCGGTGAGCGGGGGCCACTCTTCATCGTGGTGCGTGGGCTTCTCACTATTGCGGCCTCTCTTGTTGTAGAGCACAGGCTCCAGATGCACAGGCTCAGTAATTGTGGCTCACGGGCCCAGTTGCTCCGCGGCATGTGAGATCCTCCCAGACCAGGGCTCGAACCCGCGTCCCCTGCGTTGGCAGGCAGATTCTCAACCACTGTGCCACCAGGGAAGCCCTGATCAGTGATCTTTGATGTTACTATTATAATTGTTTGGGGGCACCACGAACTGCACCGGTATAAGATGGTGAACTTGATAAACACGTGTGTTCTGCCTGCTCCACCGACTGACCATTCCCCCGTCTCTTTTCCTCTCCTTGGGCCTCCCTATTCCCTGAGACACAACAATACTGAAATTGGACGAGTTAATAACCCTACAATGCCCTCTGAGTGTTTAAGTGAAAGGAAGAGTCTCATGTCTCTCACGTTAAATCAAAAGCTAGAGATGACTAAGCTTGGTGAGAAAGCCATGTGGAAAGTCAAGATAGGCTGAAAGCTAGGCCTCTTGCACCAAACAGCAAATAGTAAATGCAAAGGAAAACTTCTTGAAGGAAATAAAACTACAACTCCAGTGGACACACATATCATAAGAAAGTGAAACAGCCTTACTGCTGATATGAATAAAGTTTTAGTGGTCTGGATAGAAGATTAAACCAGCGACAACATTCTATTAAGCCAAAGCCTAATCCATAGTAAGGCCCCAACTTTCTTCAGTTCTGTGAAGGCTGCGAGGGTGAGGAAGCTGCAGAAGAAAAGTTTGAAGCTAGCAGAGTTTGCTTCATTAGGTTTAAGGCAAGAAGCCGTCTCCGTAACATCAGCGTGCAAGGTGAAGCAGCAAGTTATCCAGAAGATCTAGCTCAGGTAATGAATGAAGGTGACTCTACCAAACAACAGATTTTCAGCGTAGACAAAATAGCCTTCTATTGGAAGAAGATGTCATCTAGGACTTTCATAGTTAGAGAAGAGAAGTCAATGCCTGGCTTCAAACTTCAAAGGACAGGCTGACTCTCTTGTTAGGGGCTAATGCAGCTGGTGATTTTAAGTTGAAGCCAATGCTTATTTACCATTATGAAAATCCTAGGGCCCTTAAGAGTTATGCTAAGTTGACTCTGCCTGTGTTCTATAAATGGAACAAAAAAACCTGGATGGCAGCATATCTGTTTACAACATGGTCTCCTGAATATTTTAAGCTCACTGTTGACACCTACTGCTCAGAAAAAAACGTTCATTTCGAAATATTTCTGCTTATCGACATTGCACCTGGTCACCCAAGAATTCTGATGGAGATTAATGCTTTTTTCGTGCGTGCTAACGCAACATCCATTCTGCAGTCCATGGATAAAGGAGTAATTTCCAGTTTCAAGTCCTGTTGTTCAAGAAATACATTTTTGTGAGGCTATAGCTGCCATAGATAGCGATTGCTCTGATGGATCTGGACAAAGTAAACCGAAAAGTTTCTGGAAAGGATTTGCCATGCTAGATACCATTAAGAACATTGTGATTCATGGGAAGAGGTCAAAATGTCCACATTAACAGGAGTTTGGAAGAAGCTGATTCCAGCCTTCATGCATGACTTTGAGGGGTTCAAGACTTCAGTGGAGGAAGTAACTGCAGATGTGGTGGAATCAACAGGAGAACTAGAATTAGACATGGAGCCTGAAGATGTGACTGAATTGCTACAATCTCATGATAAAACTTTAGCAGATGAGGAGTTACTTCTTATGGATGAGCAAAGAAAGTAGTTTCTTGAGGTGGAATCTATTCCTGATGAAGATGCTGTGAAGATTATTGAAAAGGCAATATAGGATTTAGACTATTACATAAACTTAATTGATAAAGCGGTGGCAGGGTTTGATAGAACTGACTCCAGTTTTGAAAGAAGTTCTGCTGTGAGTGAAATGCTGTCAGACAGCATTGCACGGTACAGAGAAATCGTTCGTGAAAGGAAGAATCAATCAATGGGGCCAATTTCATTGTCTCATTTTAAGAAATTATCACAGTCACCCCAACCTTTAGCAACACCACCCTGATCAGTCAGCAGCCATTAACATTGAGGCAAGACCCTCCACCAACAAAAAGATTAGGCCTAGATGCTGGTGAAGCCTCAGATGCTGGTCAGCATTTTTTAGCAGTAGAGTGTTTTTAAATTAAAGATGAAATTGGTTTGCACACTTAATAGACTGCAGTATAGTGTAAACATAACTTTTATATGCACTGAGAGACCAAAAAATTTGTGACTCACTTTATTTTGATATTCGCTTTATTGCAGTGGTTTGGAACCAAACCTATAATACCTCCAAGGTATGTCTATACTTGCCTCTTCGTTTCCAGGGAATCTGCTCCCCAGTTAGCCAGGGAGCTTCTTCCCTCACTTGCTCTAGGCTCAGGGTGGCCTTTCTTCACCAGCAAATATAAAGCCATAATTTCATCCCTTACCTCCCTGTCCATCTTACCTCTTTCGTTTTGCTCCAAATGTAATGCTTGTTTACATACTCTAAATTTTCCTTTGTGTCTATTTCCTGTTTACCTGTACAAATGTGTAAGCTCCATGAGGTCAGGGACTGTGTACTGCATCTCTCCTGTGCCCCAGTGCCAGCGCAGTGGCAGACACACAGAAGGCACTCAGCACATATCTGTTAAATCAGTATCTGAGTTGAGTGCGTTCTGGTGTTCTGCCGTCTGGCTGGATCGCCAGTCACCCCAAGGTAAGATACCACAGAACAGGTTTTTATCTGGACTATGCTATCATCTCCCTGACTGCAGCTGTCCTTCTGGCCTTTGTGCATTCTGGAATGGAAACCAAATTAGCAGTTATATTGGTGTGGCCCAAAATGGGCTTGCCCCAGATACGCTGATGCTTATACTTGGGTGAATCACTGCTGACTTTCATTTTTAAATTGTATTCATGTGACCAGAGTCCAGCCAGTATTAGCAATCTGCCTACCAAATCAGAAGGCAATTTGTATTGGTATAATAGAATTTAGGTGGTAGTGTTCCTGAATGTTTCATTGTATTCTGTAAAAATAGCTTTCCCTTCAGAGCTAGGCAATACACCTGGTACACCCAGGAGTGTTTGACACTGTCAGGTAACTATTTTTACATTGACCTTAATTTTATCAACTTTTCCTCTGCCTTGGTAAAACCCAAGATTCCAAAATTTAATATAAATCATAGACAATATTTTTCTTGCATTTGATAGAGCAACTGAAACACTGTTAGTAACAGATATAACAGCCCTAACAGCTAATTTCTCTCTGGCTGGTTTATCAAATGCTATTCTGTACATAAGTACAAGCATCCTTGAACTTGGTGGCTTTTAGAAGACCCTGATATATGTCATTCATACCTGTCTACAAACTTGTGATTACCAAGATCAGGGAAGTCAGTTTGACTGAACTTTCATTTCTTGAATGGTGATGCTTTTGTGCCACAGGGCTCTTGCACATGCTGTTCCTGTTATCTCAGCCCCCCTTTTCTCTGCCCATACTTACTTGCCCACATAACTGTCATTCATTCTTTAGGACTTCATCCTGAAGGCTCCTCTTTTATTGCTTTTGTTTCCTTGTTACTTCCTTTATAGCACTGACTTAACTTGGAATTATATAATTACACGTTTTATTATTTGATCATTATTTCTCTCAAACATGACATTTTTGAGCAGAGACCTTTTTCCTCTTTTTTTTTTTTTTTGGTCTTTTGTCCTCACTGTCTAGCACTGGGACATTTAAATTATTCGCTAAACGAAAGATTAAAGAGTTGATATGTCGAATCCCTGACCAGTGTTACATCTCTCTTTTCCCCTCGGAAGGCCTTCATGGCCATATGTGATATTTGTCAGAGAATCAAAACTGAAATCAGACTTGGAAGAAATCTGCCTTTCAATGGGTGGGGTCATTGAAATGGCCACAGTTTGTTAGAACTGATGAGCTACATGGTATCAAGCCTCACCTAAAATCTTAGTTATGAAAGCCGTGAGAATAAGTGTATGTTACATGAGTAGACATGGGTTCTGTATAAGAAAATGACTAAGAGAACCTGCCCCCATTCACGCAAACCCAGATTCTGGGTCCCCCTAAATGGCAACAGGAGGCTGAGGAGTGGAGCGTGAGGGGTATGTGGGGGGCACGTTCCTTTGCTATGGAAGTTGGCCTCCTATCATCTCAGACAATTTTTCCTGCTGGTTTTCATTCTCAGCATCACAGGAAGTGTTTATAGCAAATAATTGCCAAGTGTTTTCCATAAACATGCAACTAAGGACATTTTCCCCATATTCCAACTTGCTGTAAATGTTTGTTTTCCCCATGCCCAAAGAATGTGAATATGCAGTTTCCTTAAGCAGGCCTCTGATATGTGGGCTTTGGCCCAGAGAGAATTCCCTTCTGAGTTTGTCCTTCATCTGGGCATGTTGTCCCTGCACAAACAGTAGACTCAGAGAGTTTCTAAATGAGTTTCCTCCACAGCTTGGATTCCTAGCCACACGGCTAGACTCCAGGTAACTTCTGGGTCCTGAGCACCCCCTCAGCAAAGGACAGGGTGAGGTCAGAGGTTGCTGGGAGCATCACAGAAGTCATTGCTTCTGATAAAATCCACAGGGAAATACAATGGGGAATGTGGATGACAGGGGATAAGGAGGTAATTGGAACTCAGGATGCACGTGAATGTATATAAATAATAGTTAAAACCAGTCAAGGGACTTCCCTGGTGGCACAGTGGTTAAGAATCCACCTGCCAATGCAGGGGGCACGGGTTTGAGCCCTGGTCTGGGAAGATCCCACATACCACAGAGCAACTAAGCCCGTGTGCCACAACTACTGAGCCTGCGCTCTAGAGCCACAACTACTGAAACCATGTGCCTAGAGCCCGTGCTCCACAACAAGAGAAGCCACAGCAATGAGAAGCCCACACACTGCAGCGAAGAGTAGCCCCCACTCGCCACAACTAGAGAGACCCCACGCGCAGCAGCGAAGACCCAATGCAGCCAAAAAAAAACCAGGCAAGCTAGTGTTCATTGTTCATTAATAAATGCCTAATGTATGCTGCGGTGTGGGGAATTCACAGGTGACTGAGTTACGGTTCCTGACCTCAAGGGATCAACCCCACCAGGGGAAGTAAGACATGTATTTCACCACAATTTGGAGCAGAAAGTGAGAATTGCTGTGAGAAAGATATAGATAAAGGACTGTGGGTTTTTAGACAAAGGGATTGCATTAGGTTTTATGAAGAAAGTGACACTGGCTTGGGGCCAAAGGAGAAGGACAATTTAGACAGGCACGGGAGGGGAGGTAGGGGTGGACGGGTGTCAGGGGAAGCAATTCCCATAGAAGGAATCACATATGGACCTACCCCTGTAGGAGGGCTGTCTCACAGCAGAGATCTCTCGTTTGGCAGAATTAGCCAAAATTTGGGATGCTTATATAGAATTAGATATAATGAGATAAATTCCTTTTAAAAAGCGAGATTTAATAGAAGAAAGATTTCCTTTTCACATGCCTTTAACTTGAAGTAAAACAATGTATGGCTTAATTTCTTAATTAGGTTCCAATAAATAATTTTTCCATTGTAGCTAATTTAATATGTGTATAATTGGAAAATTGACATTTTTTTGTTTGAAAATGTTTCTGCAAAGGCAGATTATTATTGTCCAGAGGAGGGTGATGGAAAATATTTCTCTCTTCCTCACCTTTTCATCCCCTCATGTCCATTCTCCCAAACCAGAGTGAATTTATAAATCTGTGAACCAAGTGAGAAAATGAAAAAAAAAAGTCAGGTGTGATGTGACTTACAGGAATCCATTTTATCACTAGCTCTCCAAGAATGTGTTTGTTTAGTAAAGTGAGTTACATCCAAATATGTTTCAGACAAATATATGTGAGTATAACATAGCTTTAAGACTGCAATAACTGTTAAGACAAGTGGTGACAATTTCTCAGTAAGAAATCAGGCTTGAGAAATGTCAAGGCTAATTTTTCATCCAACGGTGACTGTCAGACAATGCCAAACATCTTGGTGTCTTTGTATTCCATTGAAGGAGACAGGAGGCATTTGTATTCAGTGATGCAACGTTGAGTGAGTCAAACTTCTGACTTGTGATCGAGTGATTTATTGCTAATATTGCCCAAGGTACAGAGGGGCTTCTCTGCCTTCATTCGGTATCCATTTCCCAGTTGCAATTAATCTTTATTACAGTCCATAGCTCACCTCTGGTTTGGAATGTTAAAAAGATGCCTCGGAAGAGAGTCTGGAATTAGTTTCTGCTCCTTCAAGTTTTATCCTCTTGATGAAGCTTAGCCTGCCTGCCCACTGCATTTCACATGAACCTTCACCCCAGAGAGTCATACTTCCTTGTAAAAAATGCAAACAATTTAGAAGGACACAGAAGAGTTACATAGCAAATGAAAGTCTGTGCGCCCTACAAATCCCATCCCCATGTCTTCCAAGTAGATTGCAAGCCCCTAAAGATGGTATTTTACTCATATGTGTATTTTTAGCATCCAGCAAGTTACTTAGCAATCATCAAGGCTTAAAGAAAAGCTTTGTTGGATAAATGAATCAATCAAAGGGTGTGGAGGAGAGTGGGGCTAGAATTTCCGTGGTAGATTTGGGGGAGTATAGTATTTTGCTTTTCAAAATGTGGTGCTTGGACCAGCAGCAGCAGCATCTTCTGGGATCTGGTTAGAAATGCAGGACCTCAGGCTTACCCCAGGCTACTGGATCAGAATCTGCATTTTAACAAGATCTTCAGGTGATCAGTGAGTGCTTTAAAGCTTGAGCCAACTTACGGTTGTCCTTTGTATATCTGCAATATAATAACCTAGGGGTAAGACAGGAATAAAGACACAGACCTACTAGAGAATGGACTTGAGGATATGGGGAGGGGGACGGGTAAACTGTGACAAAGCGAGAGAGAGGCATGGACATACATACACTACCAAACATAAGGTAGATAGCTAGTGGGAAGCAGCCGCATAGAACAGGGAGATCAGCTCAGTGCTTTGTGACTGCCTGGAGGGGTGGGATAGGGAGGGTGGGTGGGAGGGAGGGAGGGAGATGCAAGAGCGAAGAGATATGGGGACATATGTATATGTATAGCTGATTCACTTTGTTATAAAGCAGAAACTAACACACCATTGTAAAGCAATAATACTCCAGTAAAGATGTTAAAAAAAAAATGTGAGCTTTCACAAATAAATGCAAGGAAAGGCATGTGATTCGCATTTAAGCAGTATGTAGTGGAGGCCTTATCCATCGGTGTATACTGAAGGAATTTGTAAGCCCTTCATGCTTCACTCCCTGGGTGTGAAGCTGTCCTTGGGTGTGGCTGTCCTTGGGTGTCCTGTAGGACTGGCATCCTGGGCCATTTCCAGACCATCAGCTCTAGGGCCCACATCTGGTCAGTCCTAAACCCCAGTTTGAAATAGACACATTTCACTTCATCCAAGAAACAGTTCAAACCACAGTATAGAGATCACATAGAAGTCTTGCTTGTTGACTCAGAATGCTGGCACATCACATTTAAACTGCTGGACAGCAGGCATGTTATTCAATGTCCAAGGTACGGTTTCCTCTTCTGCAACATGTCCTGCTTTGATGACTTATGAGGACTAAAGGAGTTAAACACTTGAGAGTTTGCACATGGTCATCAGTCCATAGGTATTCACTCTTTTCTTAATTGAGGCAAAATTCACACAACATAAAACTAACCATTTCAAAGTGAACTATTCAGTGACATTTGGTACATTCGTGATATGTTGTGCAAACGTCACCTCTACCTAGTTCCAGACATAAATTATCATCACCCTGAAAGGAAACCATGTACCCATTAAGCAGTTGTTTCGCATTCTCCATCCCCCCAACCCCTGGCCACTACCAGTCTGCATTCTCTTTCTATGGATTTTAACTCTTACTAATGATATTTTTATTAGTCACAGAAAAAACAAACAAACAAACCCAAAAAACTCAGATTTATTTCTTCTTCTGTCTACTTTCATTGCTTTCCACGTCCTGAAAAACAGGAGGTTTGCTAATGATGGAAACTGGAAGTAGAGATGTGATATAACTTTAAAGCAGTGGTCCATAAAGTGTGGCCCCAAATTAGCAGCATCCACATTACCTGGGAACTTGTTAGAAATGCAGATTCTTGGGTTTGTCCCAGAACAGCTGAATCATAACTCCGGGGGTGGGGCCCAGCAATCTGTGTTTTAGTAAGCTTCCAGATGATTCTAATGCATGCTTCCGTTAGGGAACCGTTGCTTTAAATAAACCAGATATTACCTCTCCAAGCCTCTGGGGATGCCTACAGGTGCCTTCACACACACCTGTACCATCCTTGGGCCCGGGAAGACACGTACTGGCCTGGGAGAGGAGGTCTTCCAGCCCTATTTCTTTGATGCAGGCATCAGCTAGGGAATCTTTCCTGCTGTCCTCTGGCCTTTGGAACAGTCAACAGAGCTGTTGCCTAGGCTTCCTCCAGTGACGTCAGGGTTACTGTGCAGGCACAGGCACAAATACACTGTTATTTAATCGTTTCCCCTCTTGCTGCTACTTCATACTCAAAGGGAGGACTTTTCAGCAGCGTGTGGATGTGATTGCTTGCTGTATTTCACACATCCTGCTTTTGTTGCACGATATCAAAGTGCAGGCAGCATTTCTTTTTGGTTGATTAATGTTCAATTCGAGGTCTATTATGAACCTCCAGGCTTTAATTACTACACCATTACCCAGTCAATTCCTTGCCATTTTATATTTATGGCCTTTATTATGCCTCTGCATGTACAATTGCCTAATTTTATTCTGGAAGAATTTCACCTCATTAGCTGGGTTTTGTACCATTCTTCTCGTTTGTCCATATCGTTATTTATCTCGGTTCCTTGTGTGTGCTTTCCACCTTATTTTTTCACCAATCTGACCCTTTGTACATACTTCTTCTCCTTTTCCTGGGATGCATTGTTCTTTTGCCCTTGGAAACAGCTCTTCAAGTTTTTGCACACTCTTCTCTGGGTGGTCTTTTCCCTGGTGATCTGTTACACTCTTAACTGGTTTTTCCGTCTGGATTGCTTGGTGTCATTGGCCCTTCCAAAGGCCTGGAGGCCCAGCTTTTCAGCCCTGGACATACCGTGGACCGTGGTTTCTCTCTAAAGGGCCAATTAAGGATCAGGGAAGAAGCTTTTTTCTTTTTTAAAGACTATGCTGCTAAAAATAATTTTTAAAAGACCTCTAAAATGCCTTACTAACACTCCCTGTCTCAGTCCCCCCAGTGCCTCAGAAGAATTTAGAGTTTGGTCTGCTTGCTTTTATATTTTCTTACGTTCCATCCCAGACCTGCTGAATCAGACTCTGGGGAGCAAGCCAGCAGTCTGGGTTTTATAAGCCCCCAGGTGATTCTGATGCCCACTCAAGTTTGAGAGCCACTGTTCTCAAAAGATGCTGAAAGAAGTTCAGGAAACCCACCTAAGTCAGAAATAGTATTTATTCCACCTGAGTCCTTACTTTGCCAAAGAGCAAGCTTAATAATTTCGATAACAGTTGTGTTTGGGTTTTTGTTGTGTGTGGTTTTTATCAACATCTTTGCCCTAGAGTTATAAGAATATTTCTGTAAATCAAGAGCTCATGTAATTATTATAGCAATAGTAGATCAATCGTCTCCCCCATTGAGTATTTGAGATGTCTCAGGCACTAAGAGATCTTTACCTCCATTTTTTATTTTCATTTAATCTTTACAGCCCTTTGTAGGTTGGTATTCCTGTTCCCATTTTTATAGGTGGAAACTCACGTTAAGGAATGTGTGTTAAGTCACCAAGTCTGTTAGATGTAGGTCTAGGAAAATCGTCTCTGTCCAGAGCCCCATTATCCAGTCATCTGCTACCATGTTAAGGACTTTCCTGATCAAAGCTTTATTATTATTATTTCATCCTCTCCTTTTTCAGTAAGCGTAGGTATCATGTGTTTCAGTAGGAATCAGTAACCAGGAATGTGTGCTCTAGGGTTAGGCCACCTAAGTTCCTGAGCTGGGTCTGTTTATTTCTGTGCTATGTGAACCTTGGGCAAATTATACAACATCTTTTTGCTTCAGGTTCTCCATCTGTAAAGTGGGATAGTGCAGTATTTCTGTCATGTGGTAGTACCTGTACCTTACATGACATAATGAGTGAAAACACTTCGAATGAGACCTGGGAAATAAATGCTGTTGATAATTATTAGCTGTGATTTCTCTCTCTCTGCCCTCTTGTCTGTGCCGTTGAAGCTCTTTACTTTGGGGCTCACTATCCTTATCTGTGAAGAAGGAGTGGTGGATCAGGTGGACTAACAGCCTGGAATTCTGATTTTTTTCTGGTTTATCTTCCTGCTTGGCATAGTTTCTATAATTTTAATGTTCTTTGTTCTCTGCCCACTTAAAATCATATTAAGGCTTTGGCATGTTTATTTGATTTTAGGGACTTGCTCAAAATTCATGATCACGGTTAAGCTCTTGTGCAACCCCCTTGAGGCAGCTCAGTGCTCTTTCTAAAGCTTCTCTCTGGCTTTCTGAGACCAGTCACCATTAGCATTAATACCAAAGGGAACATAGAAGGTGGCTCCCTCTTGGCCCGCAAGTCTCTGTGAGAGGACCCCACTGTGGCCTTACCCGTTGACTTTAGAAGATGTCTGTGTCTTGATGATGAGATCTAAGGGCTAACACTTCACTCTGGGGTGTTCCCTGATTCTGTTACTAATGTAAAAGTACCCCTGTGTTGGGGGTAGGGAGGGGGCTCATGGATAAAATAAAGGTTTTTATTTCTTTTTTTTTTTTTTTTTTTTGCGGTACGCGGGCCTCTCACTGTTGTGGCCTCTCCTGTTGCGGAGCACAGGCTCCGGACGCGCAGGCTCAGCGGCCATGGCTCACGGGCCCAGCCGCTCCACGGCATGTGGGATCTTCCCGGACCGGGGCGTGAACCCGTGTCTCCTGCATCGGCAGGCGGACTCTCAACCACTGCGCCACCAGGGAAGCCCAAAGGTTTTTATTTCTTATTTATTGGTTTAACATGGGAGATGACGGGCATCTCCTCTGGTGGGTCAACAGACAAGTTTTAATAGAGCTTGTGGGGTTGACAAGACTCTGAGGACGGGTGTCCTATGGTGGCTGCAACTGTGTAGTATTGGGACTTTATTGCCAAAACTATCAGGCTGTGACTTATTCTTTGGTGTCCTTGCTCATTCTCTGCACTTGCACAACCCCGTATTCCTGTGGAAGATTCCTGCTTGAATATGAGCACACGGGACTTCCTATCTTGCATTTCTGGTGTGAGTAGGTGGTGACACCGTTTTTATGCTTCTCATGCTAGAATGATGGGAGAGCCTCTGCATTGCTTTCAGCTGTCCCCAGAGGCCAGTCATCAAAGAGCCAGTCTCACTGCAGTCATAATTTTTATTTAGTTGCTGGTAAATGTTGGCCAGGGGCCTCAAGGAACTATGAAGAGGGAGGGCAATAAAGCGATAATAAACAGCAACTCTGTCAAGCCTGCTTTAGGCATTTTGCCTTTGTTTTGTGCTTTAGTATGCACAGCAGTCCTATGAAGTGGGCTTTCTGGAATTTGTGTACAATTCACAAAAAGACGCAATGCCTCGTGCAAGCTGACACTAGTTTGGCCCAGGCTCTCTATGTTATACATGCTTCCCGCAGCAGCTTTGGGTCAGAATTGGGGCGAGACGGACAATCCCTTTGCTTGGAGAGAACGCGGTCCAGGTTCACATACTGTCCTCGCTGGCCTGTGAGGAGACCATTAAGCTTCATGTGACCATCAGAGTCAAAGCAGCCTGAACAAAAACCTCCACAGATGAGAGGAGATGGAAGAAGCCCTTGAGGCTTGGTCCAGGGCTGGCTACAGGGAAAGCACAATGGACTGGACTCCCCCCAGATGAGGAGAGCTTAAGAGAAAGAGGAGGAAAGTGTGACAGGGACAATCAGCTGAACATAAGTCAGCAACGTGATGCTGAAGCTAAGAGGCAAGTACTAGAGTGTGGTTGGCCATGTACTTGGCACTTAAAGGTAACTCCCAAGCCAGATAAGTTTGTCACCAATGGAGAAGAAGAACTCAAAATGCATGGAAGTAAAGCCTGTGGGAACCCTCCACACAAAGTCATTAACCCTGAGCAATAGTTACTGACCCTTAGGGGATAAATGAGATAAGAGAGAACCTTATACCTTTGTCTAGAAGGGTCTGGGATTTATAAACCCACTTCAGTGAGATAGAGGAAATTGATCAAAGTTCCCTTAGCCTCTTGAGACATGAAATCCACTGAGTTTCATGGCAATGTATATGTGAAGGCAGTGTGTGAAATATAATGCGGAAGGAGGAGCTTTGGAAATTGAAGACCTTAAAAATTGAATTCCAGGAGTGACTTAGGCTATGATCTAAGCAGATCACCTCTTCCTCTTGTTTTAACTTTCTTAAGAGAATAATAATAATACCTGCCTTATTCATTTTATGGACTTGTTGGGGAATCAGTGGATAGAAAATACGTAAATATACTCCGTAAAGTTGAAGTATTTAAAAAAACTGTTTTTTATAGTTAATATTGCATAAATATCAAGTGTTCTATAAAATATGCAGACAGTTTCCACTACTTTCGGTATATGAAGTATTCTAAAATGAGTGATAATAGCAGTTTTTAATATGTACTCCATCCATCGAGGTTTCTGTTCTAGCATGTTTGCTTTTAAAACCAAAGAGTGAGGGAAAAAAATAAAGATGAAAAATATGCTTTGATATTTCCAGATAGAGCTCAAAATATCTCACGTAAACATGATTAATACTAGAACGTTGAAATTGAAAATAGATATATTAGTGTATGTATTAAGTAAAAAAAAAACTACTGTCTAGTCTAAGAATGATCTCTCACTGTAGTAATATCTTATTAGTAACATTCATAACCATAGTCTTTTCTGAATATTTCTGTGACAGTGTTGACCTTAAAGCCCACACAGGCAGCTTGAAAGGTTTGTGTCGGCTTTGTCTAAAGAAACCAATCAAGAAGGAGAGTCTGTTTTTCTTTAGGTGGGTAAATATAATAAGATGGATGGCACATTTTTTTAAAAAAGATCTTTGTTCATAGGACTCTTTTTTAAATCATTTATTTATTTATTTACTTATTTTTAGCTGCGTGGGGTCTTTGTTGCTGTGCACAGGCTTTCTCTAGTTGCGGTGAGTGGGGGCTACTGTTTGTTGTGGTGCGAGGGATTCCCATTGCGGTGGCTTCTCTTGTTGCAGAGCACGGGCTCTAGGCACACGGGCTTCAGTAGTTGCGGCACACGAGCTCAGTAGTTGTGGCTTGAGGGCTCTAGAGCGCAGGCTCAGGAGTTGAGGCACACGGGCTTAGTTGCGCCGGAGGATGTGGATCTTCCTGGACCAGAGCTTGAACCCGTGTTCCCTGCATTGGCAGGCGGATTCTTAACCACTGTGCCACCAGGGTAGTCCCTAGAATGGATGGTACATTAAAGAGTAAAGAGAAGGGTTTTTCCAAGCTGATTTACGTATTGGTTACTTAAATTACTCCTTAATTTAGTACCTGCTAATAAACAGTGCCTTGGAAATGTTTTCGGAACATTTATTGGCTGCAGTAATTCCACCTACAGTGTATTCAGATCACATCCTCATTAAATATTGATGCTCTCATGAAATGTGAATTGTTAATGTGAAATGCCAGGGAATGTCTTCACTGGGAGCTGGGGGCTGGCTGAAGACTACCTGTCTCCTGTCTTTTCTTTATGTTCTTCTTGCTCTGTTTTCCCCACTCATTTCCCATCATCAAGAGATTCAGATTTGCTCCTTGATGGGGCAATCTCAGATACAGACATTTTCAAAGAGAAAGATTCACTGATTGATGGGAACTTAGTTGTTCTTCCCTCCTGCTTTCCTGAACTGGAATTCCTGATTAGAGCCAGAAAGGATTCTCTTAAAAGGAAGTGGGTGATTCAGGCTCAGTCGAATGAGACTGTTCACGTTCAGGCAAATTTCCAAAAGAGACCATGAAGAGGGGCAGAGGCTTTCAAGGACTCCAGCGCTGGTCCTTCCTGCTTGGCAGGAGAAAGGATTTAGTTGGATTTTATGACCAGCTTTCTCAGAGGAAAAACAACCAACTCAGAACACGTGTTGGCTAAAGAGACTGTAAGGAAGAATTTTATCATAAATCCCAAGGACAGCAAAGGCTAGGTTCATGCTGATATGCAATGCATAATTATTTACGTGAGCATGTGCTGCAAACACTTGACAGTTGACAGGTCCCACAAAATGGGATGGTTCATCGACTTCTTGGACAATCATAAGCGTGATGAAGCAACAATGATGAACTTCGAAAACTGCCGTGATTCAGCAAGTGGAACTGTTTAGGTTGTGATTAGGGTTAGGTATACGTGCAATGCTGGAGGAACATCCCCAAATGGACATGGTTGATTTGTTCGTGTGGTACTGTCAGTGCACACAGTAATTGTGTGTGTGTGTGTGTGTGTTATTGTTACACTCTTTGTGC
The DNA here is from genome assembly GCF_003031525.2 of Neophocaena asiaeorientalis asiaeorientalis. NCBI lineage: Eukaryota > Metazoa > Chordata > Mammalia > Artiodactyla > Phocoenidae > Neophocaena > Neophocaena asiaeorientalis. Next base: position 664,374 of record NW_020175489.1, on the reverse strand, counting down.
AGGTAACAATGGGAGCACATTTGTATTGAAAACCTACTCCTTTGGCTTTATTTTATTTTATTGATTGATTGATAGGTAAGGAGTGGATTTATTTAGAGAGAAACACACTCCACAGACAGAGTGTGGGCCATCTCAGAAGGCAAGAGGCCCCAGGGTATGGGGAGGTTAGTTATTATAAGCTAGGTAATTTCTTTTTTTTACTACCTAAATTTTATTTATTTAATACAGCAGGTTCTTATTAGATATCTTTTTTATACATATTAGTGTATGTATGTCAATCCCAATCTCCTAATTCATCCCACCACCACCACCCCACCACCACTTTCCTCCTTGCTGTCCATACGTTTGTTCTCTCCAGCAGTATCTCTATTTCTGCCTTGCAAACCAGTTCATCTGTACCATTTTTCTAGATTCCACATATATGTGTTAATATACGATATTTGTTTTTCTCTATCTGACTTACTTCACTCTGTATGACAGTCTCTAGGTCCATCCACGTCTCTACAAATGACCCAATTTCGTTCCTTTTTATGGCTGAGTAATATTCCATTGTATGTATCTACCACATCTTTATCCATTCGTCTGTCGATGGGCATTTAGGTTGCTTCCATGACCTGGCTATTGTAAACAGTGCTGCAGTGAACATTGGGGTGCATGTGTCTTTTTGAATTATGGTTTTCTCTGGGTACATGCCCATTAGTGGGATTGCTGGGTCATATGGTAATTATTTTTAGTTTAAGGAAACTCCATACTGTTCTCCATAGTGCTTGTATCAGTTTACATTCCCACCAACAGTGCAAAGGGTTCCCTTTTCTCCACACCCTCTCCAGCATTTGTTGTTTGTAGATTTTCTGATGATGCCCATTCTAACTGGTGTGAGGTGATACCTCACTGTAGTTTTGATTTGCATTTCTCTAATAATTAGTGATGTTGAGCAGGCTTTTATGTGTCTCTTTTCCATCCGTACGTCTTCTGTGGAGAAATGTCTATTTAGGTCTTCTGCCCATTTTTGGATTGGGTTGTTTGTTTTTTTGTTATTGAGCTCCTGGAACCTGAACACTGCCCTGTACAATTCCAAACCTCTCCACATGGTAGACCAGGCAGTGTACAGAGGTTGTGTCCAAAACACATCTTACTCATCTCAGGGGCTCTGTCCTTGATCTCTGCCTGAAATAGTCTTTCTCCCAGATCTTGACATGGCAAGCTCTTTCTCACCCTTTGATTCCCAATAGTCACCTAGTTGTCTACACTCTCCTCCCCAAGTCTTCCCTGTTATTCTTTGCCACCTCAACTACTTTTTTTCATGGTACTTGTTATAAACTGTAATTACCTCTTTTGTTTTATCTGTTTCCCTCAATTAGAGTGGATGCTCTGATAAGTCAGAGCCCTTGTCTTGTTCTTTACTTTATAGGCCTAGACATCTTCCTGGTAGACAATAGGTACTCATTTACTACTGTTGATTGAATGAATAAAACATCATTTCTGCCACCGGAGAGGTCATAGTCTGGGGGAAAAACAACATAAGTTGATGTACAACATTGTTGTAAATGCTACTGGGATGCACCTACTCAGGGCGGTGTAGCTTTTGAGGACATTCCAGACAACTCCATTGAGGAAGTTGGAGGTGGTGTCAGAGATGGATATGCTGATTATTCCTTTTGTCAATGTATGAATTTGAAGATTGACAACTTTTTTTTTTTAATTTTGTGCGTTTTAGAACAATTGGCTAATTCCCCTTTATTTTTGAAGTTTAGTAACTTTAAAATAGAGTTTTCCTGTTTTGTTTTACTTTTGTTTAATACATGTGCAGAATGACTCCCTTAGTTATGGTAGGAATATCTCAAACTAGCTTAAGGAAAGAGGAGAATTTATTGGATGGACCAAAGGATTTTCAGCGGAAGGGTTTAGCAAATAAACTGTAAGGTTAGGGAGGTAGCTTTGCTCCAGGAACACGTGGGACCAGCCGCTCAAACGCTGTCAGGGCTACCAGTGCCTCTCCTCTCTGTTTTCCCTTGCATTTTGGCTTGCTTTCCTTTTTTCTTTTTTTGTTTTTTTTCTTGCAGATTCACTTTCAGGTAGTTCCTACACTCATACCTCGTGGGTACTGTCAGCTTAGTTGGGCCAGTTTTTCCCTTTTTGTGTGCTAAGTCTCAGGGAAGGACTCTGGTTGGTCTAGTTTGTATCACATGTCCCTTAGGTGTGGTCTGATCAACTAGTGCCAAGGGAGAGATCTTGTAAGAACATGGAAACTCCTGTGGGAAATATGGGATTAAACGTAGGAGCTGAACGATTAAAAAAGGACAAAATAATGCCATTTGCAGCAACATGGATGCAACTAGAGATTATCAAACTAAGTGAAGTAAGTCAGAAAGACAAAGGCAAATACCATATGATATCACTTACATGTGAAATCTAAAATATGACACAAATGAACTTATCTATGGAACAGAAACAGAATCACAGACATAGAGAACAGACTGGTGTTTGCCAAGGGAGAGGGGTTTGGGGGAGGGATAGAGTGGGAGGTTGGGGTTAGCAGATGTAAGCTTCTATATATAGAATGGATAAACAACAAGGTCCTACTGTACAGCACAGAGAACTATTTTCAATATCCTATCATAAATAGAAAAAAATATTTAAAAAAGGAAAAAAATGTAGGAGCTGAAGTCATAGAAAGAGAGTTGCTATTCCCAGGAAAGGGAAGATACGACCAGGAGAAAAAGAGAGTGGTTTTGTCACTTAAGTAAAAAGTCTTTACTGTGCTATTTTTAAAAACTCTCCATGGGCACCTCTGTGTAAGTGGAAACCAATGAGCGATATCCTCTTACAGAGTTGAAAATGGTTTTAGGAGATTTGGAAAACATGAAAGTTTTCAGTCCTTTTACAGAGAATATACTTAAAGTACAGTTTTGTTCTGCCCCCAAGAGCCCTAGTTTGGTGGTCTGGAGTGGATCAGTTTCTCTTTATAGTAGAGCCAACATTTTTCATGTTTTCTACAAACTGACTTTCCTTTCTGACCTGTTCCCTTTCCTGCTTGCAGATTGTGCTTGAGAACAGTAGCCGAGAAGATAAGCATGAATGTCCCTTTGGCCGCAGTAGTATAGAGCTGACCAAGATGCTGTGTGAGATCTTGAAAGTGGGCGAGCTGCGTAAGTACACATATTTCCCACGGGGTGTGAGGCTTGGCAGAGACCCAGCTTCCAGGGTAATGCCCTGACCTACATGCAGGGTTCCCAAGGTGCTGACAGCTAAGCAGGAGCATCCCCGTGGACCGAACATTCTTTGGCTCAGGTTTCCAGTGTATGTATTTCTTCATGTCTGCCCTGGGAATAAATGTTATTAAAATCTACAGGGATAGAAAAATGTGCAGGTATTGTGACTGAATTCCAAATATTATAAAAATGAGTGTATATTAAGAAAAGAGTGTATATTACTCTGTTTAGGAAAAAGATCTATGGATTTCTTTTTGAAAATCCCAGTTTTTAGGCTACCAGTAGATCACTTTCTTTTTTTTTTGAATTTTATTTTATTTATTTCTTTATACAGCAGATTCTTATTAGTCATCAATTTTTTTTTTTTTTTTGCGATATGTGGGCCTCTCACTGTTGTGGCCTCTCCCGTTGCGGAGCACAGGCTCCGGACACGCAGGCTCAGCTACCATGGCTCACAGGCCTAGCCGCTCCGCGGCATGTGGGATCTTTCCAGACCGGGTCGCGAACCCGTGTCCCCTGCATCAGCAAGCGGACTCTGAACCACTGTGCCACCAGGGAAGCCGCAATCATCACTTTTATACACATCAGTGTATACGTGTCAATCCCAATCTCCCAATTCTTCACACCCCCACCCCCACCGCCCCACCACTTTCCCCCCTTGGTGTCCATACGTTTGTTCTCTACATCTGTGTCTTAATTTCTGCGCTGCAAACCGGTTAATCTGTACCATTTTTCTAGGTTCCACATATATGCATTAATATACGATATTTTTTTTCTCTTTCTGACTTACTTGACTCTGTATGACAGTCTCTGGATCCATCCATGTCTCAACAAATGACCCAATATCGTTCCCTTTCATGGCTGAGTAATATTCCATTGTATATATGTACCACATCTTTATCCATTTGTCTGTCAATGGGCATTTAGGTTGCTTCCATGACCTGGCAGTTGTAAACAGTGCTGCAATGAACATTGAGGTACATGTGTCTTCTTGAATTATGGTTTTCTCTGGATATATGCCCAGTAGCGGATCATATGGTAATTCTATTTTTAGTTTTTTAAGGAACCTCCATACTGTTCTCCATAGTAGCTGAATCAATTTACATTACCACCAACAGTGCAAGAGTGTTCCCTTTTTTCCACACCCTCTCCAGCATTTGTTGTTTGTAGATTTTCTGATGATGCCCATTCTAACTGGTGTGAGATGATACCCCATTGTAGTTTTGATTTGCATTTCTCTAATAATTAGTGATGTTGAGCTCTTTTCATGTGCTTCTTGGCCATCTTTGTGTCTTCTTTGAAGAAATGCCTATTTAGATCTTCTGCCCATTTTTGGATTGGGTTGTTTGTTTTTTTATATGGAGCTGCATGAGCTCTTTATATATTTTGGAGATTAATCCTTTGTCTGTTGATTCATTTGCAAATATTTTCTCCCATTCTGAGGGTTGTCTTTTCATCTTGTTTATGGTTTCCTTTGCTGTGCAAAAGCTTTGCAGTTTCATTAGGTCCCATTTGTTTATTTTTGTTTTTATTTCCATTACTCTAGGAGGTGGATCAAAAAAGATCTTGCTGTGATTTATGTCAGAGTGTGCTTCCTATGTTTTCCTCTAAGGGTTTTAAAGTGTCTGGTCTTCCATTTAGGTCTCGAATCCATTTTGAGTTTAATTTTGTGTATGGTGTTAGGGAGTGTTCTAATTTCATTCTTTTACATGTAGCTATCCAGTTTTCCCAGCACCACTTATTGAAGAGACTGTCTTTTCTCCATTGTATATCCTTGCCTCCTTTGTCATAGATTAGTTAACCGTAGGTGCATGGGTTTATCTCTGGGCTTTCTATCTTGTTCCATTGATCTATGTTTCTGTTTTTGTGCCAGTACCATATTGTCTTGATTACTGTAGCTTTGTAGTGTAGTCTGAAGTCAGGGAGCCTGATTCCTCCAGCTCCGTTTTTTTCCCTCAATACTTCTTTGGCTATTCAGGGTCTTTTGTGTCTCCATACAAATTTTAAGATTTTTTGTTCTAGTTCTGTAAAAAATGCCATTGGTAATTTGATAGGGATTGCATTGAATCTGTAGATTGCTTTGGGTAGTATAGTCATTTTCACAATATTGATTCTTCCAATCCAAGAACATGGTATATCTCTCCATCTGTTGGTATCATCTTTAATTTCTTTCATCAGTGTCTTATAGTTTTCTGCATACAGGTCTTTTGTCTCCCTAGGTAGGTTTATTCCTAGGTATTTTATTCTTTTTGTTGCAGTGGTAAATGGGAGTGTTTCCATAATTTCTCTTTCAGATTTTTCATCATTAGTGTATATGAATATAGGAGATTTCTGTGCCTTAATTTTGTATCCTGCAAGTTTACCAAATTCATTGATTAGCTCTAGTAGTTTTCTGGTGGTATCTTTAGGATTCTCTATGTATAGTATCATGTCATCTGCAAACAGTGACAATTTTACTATTATCATACAGTTGCTTGTAGTAGTGTCTTAGGATGCTTTGTATTTCTGCGGTGTCTGTTGTAACTTCTCCTTTTTCATTTCTAATTTTATTGATTTGAGTCCTCTCCCTCTTTTTCTTGGTGAGTCTGGCTAAAGGTTTATCAATTTTGTTTGTCTTCTCAAAGAACCAGCTTTTAGTTTTATTGATCTTTGCATTGTTTTCTTTGTTTCTATTTCATTTATTTCTGCTCTGATCTTTATGATTTCTTTCCTTTTGCTAACTCTGGGTTTTGTTTGTTCTTCTTTCTCTAGTTCCTTTAGGTGTAAAGTTAGATTGTTTATTTGAGATTTTTCTTGTTCCTTGAGGTAGGCTTGTATAGCTATAAACTTCCCTCTTAGAACTGCTTTTGCTGCATCCCATAGGTTTTGGATCGTCATGCTTTCATTGTCATTTGTATTGTTCATCTCTGTTTGTGTGTTCTTTAATTCTTCTAGGTCTTTGTTAAACATTCCTTGAATCTTCTGGATCTCTGCCTCCATTCTTTTTCCAAGGTCCTGGATCATCTTCACTATCATTATTCTGAATTCTTTTTCTGGAAGGTTGCCTGTCTCCACTTCATTTAGTTGTTTTTCTTGGGTTTTATCTTTTTCCTTCATCTGGTACATAGCCCTCTGCCTTTTCATCTTGTCTATCTTTCTGTGAATGTGGTTTTTGTTCCACAGGCTGCAGGATTGTAGTTCTTCTTGCTTCTGCTGTTTGCCCTCTGGTGGATGATGCTATCTAAGAGGCTTGTGCAAGTTTCCTGATGGGAGGGACTGGTGGTGGGTAAAGCTCTGGTGAGCAGAGCTCAGTAAAACTTTAATCCGCTTGTCTGCTAATAGTTGGGGCTGGGTTCCCTCCCTGTTGGTTGTTTGGCCTGAGGCAACCCAACACTGGAGCCTACCTGGGCTCTTTGGTGGGGCTAATGGCGGATCTGGGAAGCCTCACGCCAAGGAGTACTTCCCAGAACTTCTGCTGCCCATATCCTTGCCCTCACGGGGAGCCACCGCCACCCCCCACCTCTGCCGGAGGCCTTCAAACACTAGCAGGTAGGTCTTCATCAGTCTCCCCTGGGGTCACTGCTCCTTCCCCTGGGTCCCAATGCACACACTACTTTGTGTGTGCCCTCCAAGAGTGGAGTCTCTGTTTCCCCCAGTCCTGTCGAAATCCTGCAATCAAATCCCGCTAGCCTTCAAAGTCTGATTTTCTAGGAATTCCTCCTCCCATTGCCAGACCCCCAAGTTGGGAAGCCTGACATGGGGCTCAGAACCTTCACTCCAGTGGGTGGACTTCTGTGGTATAAGTGTTCTCCAGTCTGTGAGTCACCCACCCAGCAGTTATGGGATTTGATTTTACTGTGATTGCGCCCTTCCTACCATCTCATTGTGGCTTCTCCTTTGTCTTTGGATGTGGAGTATCTTTTTTGGTGAGTTCCAGTGTCTTCCTTTCAATGATTGTCCAGCGGCTAGTTGTGATTCTGGTGTTCTCACAAGAGGGAGTGAGAGCACATCCTTCTACTCTGCCATCTTGGTTCCGATAAAGCTGAATCTTTTTTCTTTTTTTTGAAACATCTTTTTTATGTAAAGAACAATTGCATACCTTAATGAAATCCTCTTGCTTCCAGTATTTTACTTGTTTAGAATGCTTTCTCTATGAAAGAAGGAATTATTGAAGGAAATGGGTAGATGATCATGAAAAATGTGGTCAGAAATATGCTTATTGCTCTTTTTCTTCCTTATATTATAAAATTTAGGGGAGGATACCTAGAAATAGAGAGCATGATAATTTTCTTGCCTTTTGCTCACTGGCATAATTTGGCTTTAACTTGTTAAGGCAAATATGATTTAATCTGGCCTGAAATCATTGTCAGCATTGAGTCTTCCTATAGTGGGTAAATTCCATTCCCTCCACCAGCTATAGAGCTGACACACAGATAAATCTTTCCTTGTAGGCTTAATAACATGGGCACCAGAGAAGGCTGTTTATACCAGAGAAATGTCAAGTGTTTGCTATTATTGTGAAAGCGTAAATATTTAGTCACCTGCTTGAGAGCTTAAAATAATGGTCTGAAATGATTAATGGGAAAGAATCTAAAGATTAAATTGAAAAGGGGGTTATGTTTTATTTACAGTGTAGAACTGACTACACACACTGCTGAGGTAAATTTAAAAATTTAAAACTTAATAAGGACGAAGCTAAGAGTTTAAGTTGTTTGACCAAGATGTTATCATCCTCCCGTGTAGGGGTGTGGGGGAAAGAAGTTGAAGTGGACGTTGAACTGCCATGGAAGTTTGTTACTGGTGAGCCCAAATTAGGGCATTTTTGCCTTAAGAGTAGCAGCCTGACCTGAGAGATTTCTGTTCTCGGGTTCACTTATCACCAATGTTAACATTTCAGTTTATCTGGGTGCTTGAAGTGAGTTATTCTTCCTACTCCTCATTTGACTAACTTGTGGAGATTTATGTCCGCTCTGTAGCTTACTGTGTATTCCGCTGAAGGATTCAAGTCCTGAATCAAACAAATTCTCCTGAATTCCTCAGTCTGATAACCATGCGTATTTTGCATTCATTTCAATTTGATGGGGGAAACTGTAGAAAGTCACTTGCTTAAAAGCACTGCAAGACCATCCAAGATTTTGAGAAACTGGAGAAGAAGCAGAATCGTGCTCTGCTTGGCTGGTACTTCTTGTGTCCAGGTTATTGCCCTGCAGCGTCCTTTTCTTACCCTGCTTTCATTTTCGTCTTCCCCAATGGCCTGCTTTGGCTATTAGCTCTCATCCTGATGGCAGTAGGAGGTATACTCTTCTGTGCTTTGACTGCCATACCCAGCTTTCTCCTCTTCTCCTTTGCCTAACGGACATGTTAAAAGTTAGCACAGAACAGAGATATGGTGAACTAGAAGGAGAATACCGGGGACAAGGGGCAGCTTGGTTCCATCTCTGCCACTTATGACTTTTGTGTCCTTGGGTAATGTACTCATAAATCTCATTGTGCACTTATATTCCTACATTTCCCCAGAAATAGATTGGTAGGATTTGAGGTGATGATTTGAGTAGTTGCATTCATTTTGTCTGTATCACAAGTAACGTTGGTGGCTGAAATTGCAGTGGTAGGTGTGAGAGGAGTATCCTGGGAACAGATAGTATTCAACCTAGGGAAACTAACTTGGACAAGATAGTCAAATTTCAGGCTGTGTGTGGGCAAGGTAAACGTGGATCTGATCTGGACTCTCCTCCTTGTCAGTGGGGCCGCATCTGGTGGGCAGATGGGAACCTTGGTGGCAGGAGTCTGAGCAGACAGTGCTGCTCAGGTGGACGTCACTCTGTGCTTTGGGGGAGGGAACTGGTACAGAGTAGGAGCTGACCTCTAGCTGGTGTAGAGAAGCCTTCCCAGACTTTTCAAGACCTGGTAGTCAAGCCAGGAGCCAGGATAGAATCCCATTCGCATGGGCTGAGGTAATAGGGTGGGGATGAAAGCAAATACCTTTGGGATCTCTGGAGGTGCCCCAGATGCTGTTCTTGCACTATATATTATTCCAGAAGGTGAGAACCTTCTGTTGCAGAGAAGGATTTCAACATTCTGCCACAGTTTGCTTAGCATCTGGTCAGGTCTGGTCTCTGCAGTGAGGTTGGGCTTGGACAGCTGGGACCTGACATACTCATGACAGGCTTCCTTCATCTAAGATGACAAATGCATTTATTCATTTGTTTAATAAAAATTTACAGATTACTTACAATGTACCAGGGATTATACTGGACACTGCAGGTGCAAAGGTGAACCAGATACAGTCTCTGGCCCCAAGAGTCAGTCTTGCATTTGGGAAAGTGTAAGAATGAGGTGAGACTGATATTTTTTCCTATTGGTTATAAATGTGTGTATAAATATTATATATATATTTATATATTATCTATCTACCCATTATCTGTTGTAAAGCATATTTTTTCCAATATTTTGATAGTTTGAGATTTCAGGTTGACCTGTGTTCGCCCTCTACTGACTGCAAAGGCCATTCTTGACATTTTGCAAGGCCTACCAAAGACTCCCACATTTCTGAAATCTACAGATTCAGAAATGCCCAAATTAGTTGCTTTCTGCTCATAAAGTATTAAAGGATTGCTACATTCTTTTTTTTTTTTTTTTTTTTATACACGGGCCTCTCACTGTTGTGTCCTCTCCCGTTGCGGAGCACAGGCTCCGGACGCGCAGGCTCAGCGGCCATGGCTCACGGGCCCAGCTGCTCCGCGGCATGCGGGATCTTCCCGGAACGGGGCGCGAACCCATGTCTCCTGCATCGGCAGGCAGACTCTGAACCACTGCGCCACCAGGGAAGCCCAGGATTGCTACATTCTGATTGAGTGCTAGACATCAAATTATAAAACACCCTGTAGTAAGAGGAAAATTGCTTTTTAATGGATTGCCTTTTGTTCATTGCCATATTAAATAAGTTACTAATAGGAGAAGTAAATCTGAGTGAACCCTTATGTTGGAGGAGATATCTGTTTTTCTTCTGAGGAAAATTAGGTTCACACACAGATCCATCTTCCTTTGGTTTGTGTGTGTTTGCTTTTCTCAATTCCTAAATTCATGGTTTTTCTCAGGTTCATGTTAATAATTGACCTGGAACGTCATGGTCACATTACATCTGTAAGGAAGTACTGAGACCAAAGAAGTACCCAACTAAAGTTCTAACTGATTTTTCTACAAAAGTGGAAAGATTGGATTTTCTAGAAATGTTTTGTCTTTTGATTTAACGTAAGGTCTTTTGAGGAAACCCACTTCTGAAATACCTGTTATATTTTGGTGTCTAAAGCAAACATATAATGTTCAGTTAAATTACTAACACCAAATATTTATGCACAGATTTTTTTCTTTTTAGATTACTTTTTTAAAAGTGCTCTTTCTGCATCGCAATTATTGGCATTGTAAAATGCAGATGTTTAATAGTGTGGTCTGAAAAACAATGCCTACTTATGTACTCAGAGCACTTTATCAAGGTTATTTAATTGAAGTCTGTAGCACCCCCAGGAGTTAATCAAGATCAATAGCATCTATGTTTATTAATGAAGAGAAGACTTGTACTTACTGCATATTGTCTAGGGTCATTGAGCTCAGATTGGTGTTCAGGTTGCCCAAAGAAGGGTGCAGAAAGAGGCAGGGAAGTCGAGTGCTTGCATTTTGGCATCTGAATGACCCATTTGAATCCCAGCTCAGCTGTTAATCAGACACCTTGGGCATGCTTCTTCTCTGTTCTGAGCTTCTGGTTCCTTATCCATAAAGTAAAGATAATATCTGCCGCACATATTTGCTGAGAGGGTTAAATGAGATAATGGATGTTGCTTTAGTTGGAAGAGGGATAGTTTTTTGGCAAGTGGTAGGATCTTACTTTCTAGAAAGAAACTGCAGGTTAAGAGAGGGAGGGAGAGTGCCCTGGTTTAAGTGACAGCTGGAACCAGGACCTGGAACAGCGTCCCTTGTTTCTTCACTCTCTATATTATGACTAAATTTTTTCTTTTAACCTGCTTTCTTCATGAGGCTCGTTGGAGAGCAAGGCACTTGTGTTCTTAGTTTCAATTTTAAAAATCACAAAGAATACTGTTGACCTGGATATAGTCGCATATCCCCATGTCCTGTGTTGTAGAATTGTCAGCCCCACTTAGAAGAACAAGATTAAGTAGAGGAGCAAGTTTTCAAAAGAAGAGGTATGGGGCTTCCCTGGTGGCGCAGTGGTTGAGAGTCCGCCTGCCGATGCAGGGAACACGGGTTCGTGCCCCGGTCCGGGAAGATCCCACATGCCGCAGAGCGGCTGGGCCCGTGAGCCATGGCCGCTGAGCCTGCGCATCCAGAGCCTGTGATCCGCAACGGGAGAGGCCACAACAGTGAGAGGCCCGCATACCGCAAAAAAAACAAAAAACAAACCAAAAACAAAAGAAGAGGTATGCTTGTGAGTGTGGGGTGGGTGAGGGTCGGGGGAAGCAGGAAGCAGTTTCCTTACCGAAGAAGGGAGGTGTAACACAGATAAATCGATAGACTTGTTACAGCTATGAAGTCCTCATGAAGAAACCCTTCTCCTAATAGGAGCTAAAAATGTTACTGTTGTTTTTGTTATTGTAGTACTGTCTCCAAAGCAATAATAAATCATTGAGGGAGGTAATGAAAACTTGATTTCTGATATAAATAAGTTAATTACTTATCTTTTGAGTATGTAACACCTCATTCAGTTACATTCCAGTTATAGTCAGAACTAGGATATTTCTTTTTGTCTCTCACTCATTCATTCAATAACTAGGACTCGGGCTTCCCTGGTGGCGCAGTGGTTGAGAGTCCTCCTGCCCATGCAGGGGACACAGGTTCGTGCCCCGGTCCGGGAGGATCCCACATGCCACAGAGCGGCTGGGCCCGTGAGCCATGGCCACTGAGCCTGCACGTCCGGAGCCTGTGCTCCGCAACGGGAGAGGCCACAACAGTGAGAGGCCCGTGTACCGCAAAAAAACAAAACAAAACAAAACAAAAAAAACTAGGACTTCTCCTCTATGAGTCAGGATCTAATCCCTGATGACAAGGACTTAGACGACACACTTCATCCTCAGGCAGTTCACATGCTGACTGGAGAGTCTTTCACATAATCAAATAATTATAAAACATCTTACTATTTGTAAGTTACATTTAAATTATGTTAATGTCACTAAGAGGCAGTGTTCAGGTTTTTTTGTTCATGGGGAGCCAGGTGGGCTGAGGAAGTGATGTGACATGTTCCAAGAAGAGATATTTGAGTGTGTGGAGTCATAAAGATGAAGAGAAGAATAACCAGGCAGGCCCTTGTGTGTGTATGGTGGGTAGCAGCTGTTGAAAATTCTGGGCAGTGAGAACTGTAGGTGAAAGTAACCCAGAGGTTCAGAGAATTCTACAGTCCACCCTTCGTATCTCCGTGTTCTGCGTCTTTGGATTCAGCCAGTCCTGGAACCAATCCCCTGCAGGTACTGAGGGATGGTACTTTAGTGTGGCTAAAGCAGAAGGCTCAAGGGAACAGGAAAATGGAGGAGATGCTGGAAGAAGAGGCAAGAGTCAAGATAGAAGGATTTGCGGTGCAGAGGAGTTTGGATTTCACCAGGCAGTGGGAACCAATAGAAGAATTTTAATGACAAAAAGGAGTGTTCCAGTCCTGGGCATAAAATTCTAAAATTGGATTACATTTTCTGGGTGTGACAAGAACTTGCAAGTATGATAATGTGCAGGACCAGGACCAGGGACAAGCTTACCTTACTCTAGCCCTGACCTAATAATAATCAGCTGGGAGTCCGTTAGGAGGCTTTCAGCTTCAAGTAATCAAAATCCCAACTCAAAATGGTCAATGTAAGAAGAACATTTATTGAGTGTCACAATTTCACAGTTGAGTAGGTCCTGGGGTTATCTGTTCAGTGGTGTCACCAAGGACCCAAGTTCTTTCCATCTTTTGGTTCTGCCATTCTTAGTGTACCAAATTTGTCCTCATTGCTGGTAACAAAATGGTGGCTACCATCACAAAGTCCAGGTGAACAAGAGGCTTTCTCTTCCAGTGAGTCTCTTTTAGGTGTGTGAAAATGTTTCCAAAAGCCCTCAGATGAAGTAGGACGCATTAGGGTGGTATGGCCGTAGACCCAAAAGCCCTTCAGCAAACTTTCACTCGTTATCACTGACTAACACTATGGCCTGTGCCTGTGCCTAACTCAGTCATTGAGAGGGGACTGGAACCTTCTGAGGGTCAGACCAGTCATTAGCTTCTCCCAAGATTGAAACCAGCCTTCCTTGAGTGGCCATAGGATGGTAGGTAGCTGAAGAAAATTGGGGTTCTGTTAAGATAAGGAAAAACTACTTGAAACCCTTAATTCTGTCCCTTTACCCAGAAGAGTATTTTCTGCAGTTTCCTTACTGCTGCAAAAAACCATAAGAAATTGAAGTCAGATTATAGCCCTCTGTCATTTTGCTTTTATTGGGAGTTGGGGAAATGCACTGTATTTTTTTAAGCAGCAGTATCAAAGGTTGCAGAAAAATGGAAATTGAAGTTTGATTATAACGTATTTCATTTTTCATCACTACGCTACTAGGGCTCCACTACCTTACTTTCCTTTTAGCAAATGGTTATTTCCACGTCCTCAATTATGCGTTTGTGTGTGGGTTATTCTCAGGTGTGTTCTGAAGGGCAGAATGGACATACATTTGTGATTGAAGACTTCATATTTCTCTGAAACAATTTTGCCAACTTCACCTGTATGACCATACATAATTAGATTAAAATTTAATAACTACTTGTCTTTAAAAAAACAAGAATGAAATCTATATCACACACTATGAAAATGTTCGGCATTTCCTTACTTTGTCTTTCAGTGGAAATATTTATTATAACACACCAGTGGTGCTGAGTGAAAGCACCTTGTATAATTCATCATTGTCTGCTAAAGCAGACACCTCTGCTTTAGCAAGTAAAAACACAGATGAGCAATCTGAAGGACTCTTTGGAGTGCACAGCAATTAGAATAGACACTTAACTCTGGGACATTGATGTTTTCATACTTTGAGAAGTACCATCCATCACTTTCATTCTTAGAACATCCTGGCTAAAGAAAACTCAAGAAAATTAGCTTTTAACAATTAAACCTCTTAAGGACATTTTTTCCTCATAATACTAGCTTGTACCTATGCTCCATGGAAAGTTGAAGCCTCTCAGATCTTGACTTTTTTTTTTAATAGATCTTTATTGGAGTATAATTGCTTCACAATACTGTGTTAGCTTCTGTTGTACAACAAAGTGAATCAGCCATATGCATACATATATCTCCATATCCCCTCCCTCTTGCGTCTCCCTCCCACCCTCACTATCCCGCCTCTCTAGGTCATAGCAAAGCAAATATCCCTGTGCTATGCTGCTGCTTCCCACTAGCTAACTATTTTACATTCGGTAGTGTATATATGTCCATGCTACTCTCACTTCACCCCAGCTTCCCGCTCCTCCCCCGCAACCCCCCGTTCAAGTCCATTCTCTATGTCTACATCTTTATTCCTGCCCTGCCACTAGGTTCATCAGTACCTTTTTTTTTTTTTATTTTTTAAGAATCCATATATATATGTGCTACCATACAGTATTTGTTTTTCTTTTCTGACTTACTTCACTCTGTATGACAGACTCTAGGTCCATCCACCTCACTACAAATAACTCAATTTTGTTTCTTTCTGAGTAATATTCCATTGTATATATGTACCACATCTGCTTTATCCATTCATCTGTCGATGGACATTTAGGGTAGGACATTT
>NW_020175489.1:610317-648888 GCF_003031525.2 Neophocaena asiaeorientalis asiaeorientalis | reverse complement strand
TTTATCCATGCATCTGTTGATGGACACTTAGATTGTTTCCATGTCCTGGCTATTGTAAATAGTGCTGCAATAAACACTGTGGTACATGTCTCTTTTTGAATTATGGCTTTCTCACAGTATATGTCCAGTAGTGGGATTGCTAGGTCATATGGTAGTTCTATTTTTAGTTTTTTAAGGAACCTCCATACTGTTCTCCATAGTGGTTGCATCAATTTACATTCCCACCAACAGTGCAGGAGGGTACCTTTTTCACCACACCCTTTCCAACATTTATTGTTTCCAGATTTTATTTTTTATTTATTTATTTTTTCTGTGGTACTCGGGCCTCTCACTGCTGTGGGCTTTCCCACTGTGGAGCACAGGCTCCAGATGCGCAGGCCCAGTGGCCATGGCTTACGGGCCCAGCCACTCCATGGCACGTGGGATCCTCCCAGACCGGGGCATGAACCCGTGTCCCCTGCATCGGCAGGCGGACTCTCAACCACTGCGCCACCAGGGAAGCCCCCCAGATTTTTTGATAATGGCCATTATGACCAATGTGAGGTGATACCTCATTGTAGTTTTGATTTGCATTTCTCTAATAATTAGTGATGTTGAGCATCTTTTCATGTGCCTCTTGGCCGTCTGTATGTCTTCTCTGGTGAAATGTCTATTTAGGTCTTCCACCCATTTTTTAACTGAATTGTTTGTTTTTTTGATATTGAGCTCCATGAGCTGTTTGTATATTTTGGAGGTTAATCCTTTGTCCATTGATTCGTTTGCAAATATTTTCACCCATTCTGAGGGTTGTCATTTCGTCTTGTTTATGGTTTCCTTTGCTGTGCAAAAGCTTTAAGTTTCATTAGGTCCCATTTCTTTATTTTTGTTTTTATTACCATTTCTCTAGGAGATGGGTCAAAAAGGATTTTTCTGTGATTTACGTCATAGAGTGTTCTGCCTATGTTTTCCTCTAAGAGTTTTATAGTGTCTGGCCTTACATTTAGGTCTTTAATCCATTTTGAGTTTAATTTTGTGTATGGTGTTAGGGAGTGTTCTAATTTCATTCTTTTACAAGTAGCTGTCCAATTTTCCCAGCACCACTTATTGAAGAGACTGTGTTTTCTCCATTGTATGTTTTTGCCTCCTTTGTCATAAATTAGGTGACCATATGTGCATGGGTTTATCTCTGGCCTTTCTATCCTGTACCATTGATCTATATTTCTGTTTTTGTGCCAGTACCATACTGTCTTGATTACTGTAGCTTTGTAATATAGTTTGAAGTCAGGGAGCCAGATTCCTCCAGCTCCATTTTTCTTTCTCAAGATTGCTTTGGCTATTTGGGGTCTTTTGTGTTTCCATACAAATAGTAAAATTTTTTGTTCTAATTAAGTGAAGAATGCCATTGGTAGTTTGATAGGGATTGCATTGAATCTGTAGATTGCTTTGGGTAGTATAGTCATTTCCACTATATTGATTCTTCCAATCCAAGAACATGGTATATCTCTCCATATGTTTATGTCATCTTTGATTTCTTTCATCAGTGTTTTATAGTTTTCTGAGTACAATTATTTTGCCTCCTTAGGTAGGTTTATTCCTAGGTATTTTATTATTTTTCTTGCGATGGTAAATGGGATTTTTTCCTTAATTTCTCTTTCTGATTTTTCATTGTTAGTATATAGGAATGCAAGAGATTTTTGTGCATTAATTTTGTATCTTGCAACCTTACCAAATTCACTGATTAGTTCTAGTAGTTTTCTGGTGGCATCTTTAGGATTTTCTATGTACAGTATCATGTCATCTGCAAACAGTGACAGTTTTACTTCTTCTTTTCCAATTTGTATTCCTTTTATTTCTTCTTATTCTCTGATTGCTATGGCTAGGACTTCCAAAACTATGTTGGAAAGGAGTAGCGAGAGTGGACATCCTTGTCTTGTTCCTGATCTTAGTGGAAATCCTTTCAGTTTTTCACCATTGAGTATGTTGTTTGCTGTGGGTTTGTCATATATGGCCTTTATTCTGTTGCAGTCATTTCCTTCTATGCCCATTTTCTGGAGACTTTTTATCCTAAATGGGTGTTGAATTTTGTCAGAAGCTTTTTCTGCATCTATTGAGATGATCATATGGTTTTTATTCCTTAATTTGTTAATATGGTGTATCACATTGATTGGTTTGAGTATACTGAAGAATTCTTACATCACCGGGATAAATTCCACTTGATCATGGTGTGTGATCCTTTTAGTATGTTGTTGGATTCTGTTTGCTAGTATTTTGTTCAGGATATTTGCATCTATGTTCATCAGTGATATTGGTCTATAATTTGTGTGTGTGTGTGATATCTTTGTCTGGTTTTGGTATCAGGGTGATGGTGGCTTGTAGCTTTGTAATATAGTTTGAAGTCAGGGAGCCAGATTCCTCCAGCTCCATTTTTCTTTCTCAAGATTGCTTTGGCTATTTGGGGTCTTTTGTGTTTCCATACAAATAGTAAAATTTTTTGTTCTAATTAAGTGAAGAATGCCATTGGTAGTTTGATAGGGATTGCATTGAATCTGTAGATTGCTTTGGGTAGTATAGTCATTTCCACTATATTGATTCTTCCAATCCAAGAACATGGTATATCTCTCCATATGTTTATGTCATCTTTGATTTCTTTCATCAGTGTTTTATAGTTTTCTGAGTACAATTATTTTGCCTCCTTAGGTAGGTTTATTCCTAGGTATTTTATTATTTTTCTTGCGATGGTAAATGGGATTTTTTCCTTAATTTCTCTTTCTGATTTTTCATTGTTAGTATATAGGAATGCAAGAGATTTTTGTGCATTAATTTTGTATCTTGCAACCTTACCAAATTCACTGATTAGTTCTAGTAGTTTTCTGGTGGCATCTTTAGGATTTTCTATGTACAGTATCATGTCATCTGCAAACAGTGACAGTTTTACTTCTTCTTTTCCAATTTGTATTCCTTTTATTTCTTCTTATTCTCTGATTGCTATGGCTAGGACTTCCAAAACTATGTTGGAAAGGAGTAGCGAGAGTGGACATCCTTGTCTTGTTCCTGATCTTAGTGGAAATCCTTTCAGTTTTTCACCATTGAGTATGTTGTTTGCTGTGGGTTTGTCATATATGGCCTTTATTCTGTTGCAGTCATTTCCTTCTATGCCCATTTTCTGGAGACTTTTTATCCTAAATGGGTGTTGAATTTTGTCAGAAGCTTTTTCTGCATCTATTGAGATGATCATATGGTTTTTATTCCTTAATTTGTTAATATGGTGTATCACATTGATTGGTTTGAGTATACTGAAGAATTCTTACATCACCGGGATAAATTCCACTTGATCATGGTGTGTGATCCTTTTAGTATGTTGTTGGATTCTGTTTGCTAGTATTTTGTTCAGGATATTTGCATCTATGTTCATCAGTGATATTGGTCTATAATTTGTGTGTGTGTGTGATATCTTTGTCTGGTTTTGGTATCAGGGTGATGGTGGCTTCATGGAATGAATTTGGGAGTGTTCCTCCCTCTGCAATGTTTTGGAAGAGTTCGAGAAGGATTGGTGTTAGCTCTTCTCTAAATGTTTGATAGAATTCACCTGTGAAGCCATCTGGTCCTGGACTTTGTTTGTTGGACGAGTTTTAATTACAGTTTCAATTTCATTACTTGTGATAGGTCTGTTTATATTTTCTAATTCTTCCTCCTTCAGTCTTGGAAAATTGTACCTTTCCAAGAATTTGTCCATTTCTTCGTGGTTGTCCACTTTATTGGCATATAGTTGTTTGTAGTAGTCTCTTATAATCGTTTGTATTTCTGCGGTGTCAGTTGTGATTTCTCCTTTTTCATTTCTAATTTTATTGATTTGCGTGCTCTCCCTTTTTTTCTTGATGAGTCTGGCTAAGGGTTTATGAATTTCGTTTATCTTCTCAGAGAACCAGCTTTTAGTTTTATTGATCTTTGCTGTCATTTTCTTCACTTCTATTTCATAAATTTTATATTCTACTTCTGCTTTCTTACTCTACTTCGACCTTAAGTTTAATGTAAGAGCAACAAGCAAGCAAAAAATATTCAAGGCCTGAGCCCGGATTTAGAAAGTGCCAGTTAATCTGGGCACTTTTGGCCCCAGTTTAAAATGTCATAGGAGAGAGTTTAAAAGTCACTCCAGAGTGGTTGTTTAGAATAGTTATAAATCTGTTATCAGGATTTATAATAGTAGTACCATAAAACAGAGGGACTGATTCTTGGATTCAGAATCAGAAGCCCTGGGTAATAGGCATAACTGTTTTGTCTTTTGTCCAGATGGCTAGCTGTCTGGCTCCTTAGTTTCCCCTTTGTAACATGGGAAAATTATCATTATCCTCCTCCTCCTCAACTGAGAATTGTTTTGTTGTTAAGTTGTTTTGTTAACTGTCAAATGCTCTCTACTTGAAGGAAGCAGTATTATCTCAAATATGCACAGATTCAGGGACCCTGACATGTATCCCAACCAATATAGCAGAGCCAACGCTTTCTGTGCATTTAGGGGCCGTTGTAAGAATCTCAAGCTCTGTGGTGGTTTGTTGGTGATTCCGAAGCAGTCCTTGTAGAGCCTTCTGAATCAGTGTGACGCTTGTCTCCGTCGGAAATGACTGCTGAGAGAAATTACACAAGCTTGGCAGTTTGAAAGGATGTAGCAAGCATATCTCAGTTATTAATGGATGAAAATAATGTATATTTACCATAGCCTTTTTTAGGACTTGCTCCTTTTTACGTTATTTCTGGAAAGATATGTAGCTGGAAACAATCAGTATCCATTCCTGTTATTTCTTAGGTTATAGATTGAGCGGGGAGACTGGTACATTTGCCCAGTGTCATGATGAAGAGAGATGCAGACGTGTTGAAAGAACACAGTTGCCTGTTGTCTTCTTCTACCTTTTGTAGAAATACTTTTCCTCCAGTTTCATCTTAAACATCCCATTTGGGTGACAGGCCTGATTCCTCCCCCGACCCTGACAGCATCCTCCTCTAAACCCCTGTAGCACTTTATCTGTGTCTCTTCTGTTGTACTTTCTACTGCATAAAGAGGTTTTTTTTTTTTCTTTAATTTGTGGCCCTGTTTCCCCTACAAGTTGAGGTGGTTTATAGCAAAGCATAAAGATAATTTAAAAATAAATAAATGGTGAAAACAAAGGCAATTAAAAAACTAAAACTGAAAAAATGGATTATGAAGGTTTGCAAGTGTGTTGTAAAGACCTTTGTATTAACTGGCAATGGACCTTGAATTTGGCTCAAAGGTTTGTTTGTGCCAAGGAAGCAAAAGAAGTTCAGTAACAGGAAACAGATCACTGCCCATCTCACTTGAATAAACTCTATATGAAAACTGAAATGCTAATTTCAATTAATCCAAAATAGTATTTGATAACATTTATTACCATTTTTTAAAGATGGAATAGGATATATTCTTAACATCATTTTTTAAACTACTATAAAGCAACAAGCCAACATGATACTTAAAATGGTAAAAACAAAGCAGCTTTGCCATTAAAAACTGGAACTAGAGTCGGATGCAAACAAAACTTAGTAGCATTTCCATATGTCAGCAGTAATTAGTTAATTATAAAATGGATAAAAAGAGTTCTTCTAGCAGTGGCAATAAAAATGTAAACTGCTTTTGGAATAATCCTAATGGAAAACATCCTGGACTAATGTGAAGAAAACTGTAAGACTTTACTAAGACATGCAGCACAAGTTTCAAATAAATAAACAAGCAAATGTTTTATTCCTGGGAGGAAAACATTAATATTTTGATCAAGATCTAAATTCCCCAATCAATGTGCAGGCTCATATCTCGTTCCAAAATACCAATGGGATCTAGGATGGAAACTTCACAGAATGATGGTAGAGTTCATTTGGAAAAATAAGGACGTGAAAATTGGGAAGGAGAACTGATAAAGAAGAGCAATGAAAAATGACTGGAAATAAAAATATATTTCTTTCTTAAAGACATTTTTTTGTGAAAAAGTCCAAAGAATTCATTCATATATCTTTCACTCTGGTTCACCTACTGTTGTGTTAACATTTTGCCATAATTGCTTTACCATTCTCTCTCTCTACACATACACACATACACGCATTCACAATAGGGGGTATGTGAAAAATATGAAAAAAATATGTTTTATGGCGGAAAAAGATTTTAATATAATTTGAAGAAAAAAATCAAAATAACTAAATAAAAAATGATTTTAAGTTGGATCCAGCTCTGGCGTGTTGACTCTTGGAGAGAGCAAAATGTGCTAGGAGCCCTGCCTAGCAAGAGGGTTCCTAGGATGGCTGTGGGAGGAAGGTTAGGGTGACACTGGACAAGCCATCATCGTGGAAGCAGTGGTGGGAGCCTAGCTCAGAACATTTGCTCACCTCGCCGCTGGAGGTCTGAGAGAGGCTCACTACTACTCGTCACCTCCTCGGTGCAGGTCAGGGGTATATATGGTGAAAGTTTCATCACCTCCCCTCTGTTCTTCTACAATACTGGGGATGTGGCTTACCTAAAATCCAGTGGTTATAGATATGAAAAACCATGGATTTCAGGACATCCAGCTTCTTATATAAGCAGAAACATCATTTTTTTAAAAAAAAGCCCATAAAAGTAAAGTGATCCCAGTAGATGAAGCAGGCTGTCTTCACTCCTCATCTGAGAAGTCAGTCTAGTATTAAAGTTACTAGTCTCATTCCAAAAATGTGAAGGGTGAAAACCATCTTCCCCCAGTTCTGCAGATGTCTGTCTCTTCCAAACCCCGGGCTTGGACCCACAGGCTATTTTTCTC
Organism: Neophocaena asiaeorientalis asiaeorientalis; assembly: GCF_003031525.2. Classification (NCBI taxonomy): domain Eukaryota; kingdom Metazoa; phylum Chordata; class Mammalia; order Artiodactyla; family Phocoenidae; genus Neophocaena; species Neophocaena asiaeorientalis. The sequence goes on along the minus strand of NW_020175489.1, from coordinate 642,121 downwards.
CTGAGCATTAATCACACTTCCTAGCACTTATTGTAGGATTGTGTCGCAGCAGGTTTTGAGCTAAAAGGCCCTAGGATGTTGTAAAAGTAGAATATTAATTTGGGAGGGGTGAAATTAGAGGCATGAAATTAGAGGGAAAGTATAAGCAGAATTCTGGAAGATTCAAATAGATGGTAAGCGGAACAAAATAGATCAGAAGAAGAAAGGAATTAAAACAACGGAATCAGGATGCCATACTGCACTGAAATGGTGATGAAATGCTAAATAATAAGGTTTTTAAAACCAAAATGTACGTGAGCAAAACGAAAGCAAACAAACAAAAACCCAGGAACATACACACATCTTCAGGCTTTAACATAATTCCTACAGTGTTGGATTGACCCCCAGGGAGTCCGCATTGGTTGGGAGAGCAGCAAAGGACAGAAAGCTCTAGGATGCCTTTTAAAACATCTCATCCTTAACCTGAGGCCTTTGAATGGAGAAATTTTCCTGGTTGCTGCAGTAGATTAGGAGATGGATGCCAGTGGAATCTCCCAACCCTGGGCACCTGAACTTCAATCAAAAACCACTGTTGATTTAAAGATGAGTGGAAAGAATTTATTTAAAAAAACAAGACCACTACCATGTATTAGATGCTTTCTATTTGGCAGGCAATTCTATAAGGTCAATACTCTGTTAACCCTTAAGTATCTCCATTTACAAATGAAGGACCTGGGACTCCGGGAGAGGTTAAATAGACTGAGGTCACAAAACATTAGATGCAGTTAACTATTATGGGATACTGCTGTGCTGTTTACTTATAACTACCGTGCAAAACTATCAACCACTGCTTTCATTTTTAAAAGAATATCCTCTCTTCCTTACAGGCTGTAAGCACTTCGAGGACTAGACTCAGAGTGAATTCATGTTCCATCCTAGCCTCTGGTCTGGTGCTTTACGCAAATCTGCATTTAATAAGTATTTACTACATGAAAAGAGTAGCTTTCTATTTGCTTCAGGGTCAGTTCCAAAAATGTTTTGCAGACATCACTAAATTTTTTTATGAACAAACAGTATGTGTTTTACCCCAGAACCTCTCAAACCAGCATCCCTTTTTCTTCTAAAGTAAGTGAGAACGACTTATGCAAAAGGGGTCCTCTTCATCCCTCCTCCCCCTCCTCCTTCTGGGCTAATTTGATGAGAGGGCCTCCTGGGTCCAAATTTGAATTAGAAAATATCAACACTACAGTATGTTCCCCAGAGAGGAAAAAATTATCTATTTTCAATCCTATGTTTCAGAACACACAGCTGTGTGACTTCCTAATTTATTATATTCCCCATCTGTCTCCAGTTCTCAGCTTGCTTCTTCTTTTCTACCCACCCCCTTGCTATGGGAAACGGGGCAGACTTTAACCAGTCCAGAGCTTGGACTCTAGTGAGAGGCCAGTAAACGGCTCCTCGCAAGACGCCTTCTGCCCAAGCAGGTGCGTTCAGCCACTAGAACCCTAAGGGAGCCAGGCTCCATGGAGTGGCAGCTGTAGGTTAGGGAGCCAAGCTGCTCGCTCCTTGAAGGTCAGTGCCAGCTGCCTGCGTGTCTGTCTGGAGTGTGGCCGTTCCCTGTCTCCTGAGAGCAGGACAGAGCTTTGGGTCCCAGCAATCAAGCCCAATGTGGCTTCCCTTAATTGGGCTTTCCAAGGGTTTTGGCCACAAGAACAGATTGCAGCTGTGGCCTGAGCGTCTTTAGAAATGTGAATCATTTTTTTTTTCTCCTAAAGAAGCTATTTTGAGCTTTATAATTGCATATTTCCATGTTGTTTTTTCACAGAGTGAGTAAGGAGAGTGACTTGCATTTTTTAATAGAAATCTGCTGGTTTCTTTGCTCTTCTGTCTTGCATAATCCAGGCCAGTGATTCCTGAACCTGGCCATGCATCAGATTCACTTGGGGGAACTTCTGTGAAATGTAAATTCCTGCAATGGAATCCTGAAATCAGCATGTTTTATAAACTCTCCAGTGCATTCCGAGGCAGGCAGACTGGCCTCTCCTAGGTTTGGGAATCTCTTTTGAACCCCCTCTCCCTCCCCCATGCTAATTTGGGTCATGGTTAAACGGTTATCTTTATGGGGTGGTAAGAGCTCTAGATTGGGCACTAAAAGACCTGGAATCTAGTTCTAGATCCACTACTGACGAGCTCTAGATAAATCTCATCTCCTATGTCCTCAGTTTCCTCTGGTGAAAACAGTGCTATTGCCCAGGTGGCTGCCAGGTCCCAAACTGCTGTGTTAATAAGCAGAGCCCTTTTTATCAACCCAAAAAGGTGACCTTAACCACTGCATTAGTTAATTAGAACTTTGCCATCATCAGTTCTTGAGTACCATGTATATAACCTAGATTGGTTAGTGGATTCTGTGCCAGAGAATTAAAGAGATGCCCAAAGACCTTGTGAGGACGGACTGCTAATGGTAAGGCAACCTCCCAGCATGGACCGGAAGACTTGCAGATACGACTGCTCTCTCCTTTTGAACAGAAACTTTTGTTTAAATACGCTTTTCCCTCTCTGAATGTTTTCCTCCTTTGAAGTATCAACTTTATTGACAGCAGTGTCCTTTGAGAAGAACTAAGCCTTAATTTTGCCAGAAAAGATAAAGGAAATGGCAAGAAAACATTCCTCTCACTTCATTCTTCCCTGCCTAGCTGATTTCACCGTGTCTCTTCCCACCTTGTCATCCTCTCGGCTGGGTTTGATGGCTTTTGCCTCACGCCATGATGCGGTGGGGCTGTCATGGGGCTGGAGCAGCTGCCTCACCCGTCTTTATTTGGAAACAGGAGTGTTTAAATAATCTTGAAACTTGGAAGAAGACACAAGCCTAAATCCAAATGCTACCTAACATTTCTGCAAGTCATATCTATCCCCACTCCTAGAAGCACAGCTCTAATGGTTCTATGACTTTTATTAGCTGTTTAGTGGTTTGAGGAATTGCTTAGCACTGGAGCCCGTAGAATCCTACCAAAGTGCACACACCATCCCAACGTGGCCAGGTTAGAACTAATCCTGCTGTTCTTCTGTGTCATTAATGTCATCAGAGGGAACCTCAAAGTTAAGGCCTCGTGGAGCTGACTGTTTTGATCACTTAAAATTTTTTTGTTTTGGATTAGGAGTTTACCTTAATGCATATACTTTAACAAATTTTCCTTATAAAAATGAGCTAATGTTATGCATATTACTTTGTAATCTGATACTTTTCTCTTAAGGTGTTAACAGACCTCTTTCCTTTTAGTAAATGTATTCATTTGCAGTTTATGCAAACTTTTAATGGTTGAATAGTATTCCATTTCATATGTATGGGCATCTTGTAGATATAGATATAAATAGTATCCTATTTTCTGAAAGTGTGGGTCTCTTATTGGCAGATATTTACATTGTTTACAAATTTTTGTTTTTATAAAGGGCATCAGGACGAGCATTTGCTCAGTAAATACACTTAGAGTCTTAGCACTGGGGCTGTGGCAGTAAAATAAAACAGAATACTATCCCTTCTCTTAAGTAGCATATATTTTACTTGGAGAAAAACAAACAATAAGCAAATGGAGAAGTATGTCACATGGTAAAAAATGCAACAGAGACAGATCAGACAGAAAAGGGAGGATGCATGACATTGCCTCAATGAGATGATGACATTGATCAAAAATATGAAGGAAGCGAGGGAGTGGACCAACATAGTATCTGGTCAAGACCTTTCTTGAAAGAGGGAACAGCAGTGCAAAGGCCCTGAGGCAGGAGTATACAGCATTGAAAAAGAAGTGTAAGGAGACCAGTGTAGCAGGAGCAGAGAGAATCTGGGGGAAAGTAGCAGGAGATAAAAGGGGTTGGAGGAAGGAGAGATTCTGCAGGCCCTTGTAGGCCACCGTAACAAATTTGGCTTTTACTCTGAGTGAAGAGAGAAGCCATCGGATGGACTGAGTATGCATGTGACATTATAGGACTTATAATTTGAGAGAATGGTTTGGTTTATTTATTGAGATTAGACTATAGGGGAGGGCAAGTTAATGCACCCTACTACAGTGAGCAAGCTGAGAGATAATGGTGTCTTGAACCAGAGAGTTAGCCGTGGAGATACTGAAAAGCAGTTGGGTTCCAGGAAATAGAAAGAGGAGTCAAGGATGGACAACTAGAAGCTGGAAATTGTCATTGAGATTGATGTAGGGCATAGAAGATCAGCAGTTCTGTTTTGGTCATGTTAAGGTTGAGATGCCTTTTAGACATCCAGATGTTGACTTTGGATGTTGACTTTGTAGTTGAATGTGTGTCTAGAGTTCAGGGGATGGTTCTGAGCTGGAGATTTAACTTTGGGCATCATCAGTGTCTAGATACTATTTAAAGTTATGAGATTGGATGAGAACAGTGAAGAGGCTCTGGGACTGAGCCCTGAGCACCCCAAAGTTGAAGGTTGAGGAGAAGAGGAAGAACTAGGAGCAGAATCATGAGTATGTAGGAAGAGAACCACGAGAAAGTTCAATTAAAGGTAAAAGAGAGATTGCCTGTATGAAATGCTGCAGACCGTGGAGTTAAACAAGGATTGAGAATTGAACATTGATTTTAGCAACGTGGAAGTCCGAGGTGACCTGAGCAAGGGTCGTTTCAGTGCAGGGGTGGGGAAGAGAGCCTGATTGGGTGGGTTAACAGCAAGAGAGGGCAGAGGGATTGGGACAGTGAATACAGACAAGTCCCACTCAGCGTGCGGGACTTGAGGATAGGAAACTGTATCTTGGTTGCTTCATTTTTGTACACATCTTTAGTAATTTTCTTAGTTAAATGTCTACCAAAAGATCCTGAATCAAAGGGTGCATACTTTTAGTATTTTTTAATTCAATGTAATATATGCTCATTGTTGAAAAAATTTTTAATGCAGAGAAGCAAAATTGATAATTATCCATTATCCTACCACCAAGATAGATTGGTATATATCTTTTCCATTACAGTGAGCTTAAACCATAATATTTAACATATCCTATCCTTTCCATTTCATATATTGTGACTATCTTCCTACAACAATAAATATATAATTACATGTATCATTATTTATGGCTGCTTAATATTTCATTGTGTGGATCAACTATAATTAATTTGACCAGACTCTTATTACAGAATATTTAGGGATGTTTCCATTTTTTTAGTGGAAGTAGCACTGTGATGAGCATCCTTGTAATTCCATCTGATTATTTCCTGAGAATTAATTCTTAGTAGAAATTCCGTCAAATGATCTGAAAATTTATAACTTTTTATTCCTTTACAATTTACCCATAGAAAGGATGAAGCGTTTGCACTCCACTGAGCAGTCATGTAGATTTAGATACAAAGTTTAACACAGTTTTTTAAACTACTGAAAGAATTGGGGGTGGTGGAAGAAACCTAACTGAGGTGGTGGGATCTGGGGTGATGATATGTAGGGAGATGTTCAGATAGATGGACATATATCTCATAAATGTATTGTAGATGATAGAGGCTTGTAGGTCAAGACATGACGTATAGTTATCTCTACCACAGCCACGTTATGACTTTCATGAGCCCCAGGTGCTTTAACCTTTGTGGGCAGCTTCCGCTGTAAAACATATTAAATTTTATATTTTAAGCCTGCATTCTTATAAAGATGACTGTAATCCAGGCTGGATTTATTATCATATGTTCATTATTATCCTATTTATGTTTTTCTTCTGACTTTAAAAGTAGTTAAGATGAAAACAGTTTCATGGGCTCGAAAGTACCTTGCGCCCTCAGAACTGTGCCTGCCAAGCCCCATGGATAGATTGGCCCTGATTATGCGTCTCTGTCCTTGTAATGTTTTTAATAATGAATAGATATGACCAAAACATACAAGAGAAAAATGTCAGACTAAATTTATAAATATTCATGGTCCCTAAGTAGTTTCGCTTCACTTTACCCACAAAAGGAGGAGATACATTCCTCTTCTCTCTTATGTTCCATCCCATTTCCTCCTTATCAGTGGGCTGTAGCGGAAGACTTGGTTCCTGCCGTAAAGAAAAGTAAAAGTAAAAACTCACTAGCTTTCCTCCCAAACCTGCCACTACTCCTGATCCCTGGTGCCAGCACTCACCTGGTTGTCCGCCCTAAAACTTGAGGTCATCCTTAGTCACAGCCTCATGTCCACGGCCAATCAATGACCAAGTCTTGTCAGGTCAGCGCTTAAAGGTTTCTTTCTTTTTAAAGAAATTGAGATATAAGTGACTGTAACATGCATTAATTTTAGGTGTACAACGTAATGATTTGGGAAGGGAAGCGGATGTACGTACATGTTGCAAAATGATGATCAGAATTAGTTAACATCCAGCACCTCACATAATTACAAATTTGTGTGTGTGATGAGAACTTCTAAGGGCTATTCTCTTAGCATTCTTCAAATATACAATACTGTTAACTCTAATATTGTTAACTATAGTTACCATGCTGTATGTTATATTCCCTAAACTTGGTTGTCTTATAACCGGACGTTTGTACCTTTTGACCACTAAACATTTCTTCCATCTCCCTATTTCTCTGTGTTTCCACTGCCATCATCCTGATTCAGATCACCATGGTACTGCCTCGACACTTGCCCTCTCTAATCCACCCCTGCCCCATCCTGCAACCTGGGCTTTATCTAGGGCATAAATCAGATCTGTTTAATCCAGTTTATTAAAATGAGAAGCTCCTGTTGGCTCCTGTTTCCTCTCAGAGTAAAATCCAAACTTCCGTTTACCACCCTCACCCTCCAGAAATCCCAGCATGACGTTCTTCCTCTTTACTCTGGACCTTGGCACGTGCTGGCTCCTTCCTAGAACACCCATCCTTTGTTCCTCTGCATCCCTACCTCAGACTCACTCTTCAGCCCCCAATCCCTGACAGCAACCTTCCACAGGGCTGGGTTTGACCCCTGATCTTCCCCCATTGAGGCACATCTCACACTACGTGGAAATGACATTTACTTGTCTGTCTTTGCACATTTTCTCCCTTCAGCTTCATCTGCTTCATAATTAGTACGGTTCCATCCAGATTCTTGTATAAGGTTGTCCATTAATCCAGCACAGATGAGAAGTGTGGAGAGGCTACATGGGGGGCAGCTAGTGGGTGCCATAGAGAACTGGAAGGAAGACAAATTTTGTTATGAAGCTGAATCCTTTGGCTCTGGGACCATAATTTGGACAGATAATAGTCAATAAAACCCCCCAACCAGGACAAGCAATGTCATGTGGGATGAAGAAGACAGTGGGTTGGGTCTTAGCCATCGTGTATGACAGGCAGGAAGAGCTCAGCAGATACTGCCTGTCACCTTCATCCCAGTTGGGAATCTGCCCCCCAGGGTTTGCCCTCTGCTCTGCTGGGTCCTGCCTGCTGGATGGTGGAGCAGCCCCAGATTGATATGACACTGTCAGTCAGATGGAGGTCAGAAACCAGCAGGTGAGTCCTGTTGTGTCTAGATCATCACCAGTAGAAGCAAGATCTGTGTTCTCTTTATGTGAGAGTGGAGCCCAAGTTTCTTTGCTGCTCTTGGCCTTGAGAAGAAGTCAGAAGTATAGGCAGTGACACTTATGGCTATTTTCTCTGCCTAGAGGGTTGGGTTTTCAGGTGATGAGGAAATAAACTAAAACAAAAACCAAACAAAACCAAAATAAATCTAACCCTCTAGCTGTTGACCCATTTTGCTTCTCTCTCAGAACATCGGTCATTGCAGCTGGTAAGATGGTAAAAGGGGACCCTTGGACCTTTTTTAAAGCCACTTCTTATACCAAGTGGCTGCCTGCATTTATGCTTAAGATAATACCATAATTTCTATTGTTTTGAAAATTCCTCTGGGTCATGAGTCATTTGATTTCTAGCTTTAATTGTTCATGAGATGTGGTTATAAGCATTTTATCTGAAGAAATAGGAAGAAAATATCTGGAAGGAGGCAGTCAAATGGATTACAATCTTGAAGTAATTGCGAAGAGTGACTCATCATGGTAACGAAATCACTTTAGTGTGTTTTGAATAGTGTTTTTAAAAAACGGGATAAAATAATTTTTAGAGCGCTTCACAAGTAGCAAAGACAAGTGTTCCATTATATCAGTTTGACCTGCCTGTACACTGGGATGCAATGCAAGATGTGTTTTGGGCTGTAGGTCATGGTTGAAAAAGTTTAAAAGCCCCCCTCCCCTGCCCCATCATAAGGCAGTTCACCTTGAAATTACTCTAGAGCATTGTCTGCTTTCACACTAGTATATGCATTACAGAGTTTTTTTATTCAAATGTGTTATTCTATCAGAGTTTATCTTAATGGATGAGGTGCCTACCTCACAATGATACAAGTGAGGCTGATCATCTCCCATAAGCATCTCCTGCATGATTCCTGCTCACGTCTTTTCTCTTGGTACCTCTTCTGGCTCTCAGTGATGTCCCCAAATTTCTAGGTTCTTGCCTCTTAGAAGGGCTTCTCTACAGATTAGAAAATGAGAATTGTATACGTGATATTTCCTACATGTACATAAGAGGGAGCCACAAGACATGTCTTTAAATGAAAGGGCAGTGTCCGGTCTTTTGTGCCAAAAATGACTAGAGCCTTCAAACAGCTTTTGTGTTTCTGATTTATTTCAGTGTTTTGCCAGTGTTGTATCTGAAAGACAATTCTTGTTGTATCTGTTTTAAACAATTCTAAATGGAAAGCCCTCAACCACCATTTATGTAAAAACCTGTATCTAAAACTCGAGCAGAAATGTCTTGCTAAATGATAAATGCCCTTCTTTCCTCCCGAGCTCCCTTCATGCCATCGAAGGAACATGAATAAGAATAAGTGGGGTATGAGAAAGCAATTTTGAGGTTCTGACTAATAAAATCATTGAACAGTCATTCACTCCCACTCAAGCCTAGGACTGTGGACAATCCACTATTGCTTTGGGCCTTTAAAGACTTCATAATCTGGCCTCTGTCTGCTTTTCTAACCTGACTGTACAATTCAAAAAATAAAATGAAAATTTAAAAATAAAGAAAAAAAAGACCCTAAACTGTAAACTGCCATAACCAGCTTGCATTTTATTTTGATAGAGCCCATTTGCAGTTCCTTAAACAAGTCAGACTACCTCATTTGTGCCTTGGCTCTTTGGCATTTTCCGTCACAGCTGCTTTTGGTCTAGTATCAACACAGCCTGTGTGGTCCAGGTTATTGGCACAAAACCTTTAGGGATCCTCCTGATTAATTTGAATTCATTGTGCTTCTGTAGAGCACTTACCACAATTCAAGAACTGTGCTCAAAAAATACATACTTCTTCATCATCTCTCCCTCCAGAGAAGCCAACGTTCAGAATCATTAGACAAATATGTCTTGAGCATCGACCATGCCCCACACCTCGTTCTAGGCATTGGAACTTTGCTGATCTGTTGAAGATAATCTAAAAGTCAGTTGTGGAATTATCTTTGTGCTCTTCATTGACTTATATCCTAACATCAGTGCAGCCATGTGAATAAAACTATTTATTAGAGCTATAACAAAATCTCCATGCATCATTTTAAGATGTTCAACAAAGTGTTCTATAGAAACAAAATAAAAGACTAGTAAGGCTATTTCCCCCAAAGCTATCCTTTAGTTTCTATCATTGTTTAGACAAGCGATATTTTGTAGCATGTATTTTATAGCATGTACTTTATTTCTAAATATCCTTTATGATATTATACATTTTATAGAGGGTCAGATTTTTATTTTTTTAAATAAATGGTTACATAGTAATTGCCCTTGATCTTTCTCTGCCATTTCTCTATCAGAAAATTAAATAAACCAGCATCATATCACATTTATATGTATATATATAAAGATTATAAAATCAACACATTAAAAATAAATTTTTAAAAACAGTACGTGACCACTGTTGAAATTTTAGAAAATGGGAAAGTTTTTTAAAATTTATTTTATTGAAGTATAGTTGATTTACAATGTTGTGTTAATTTCTACTGTACAGCAAAGTGATTCAGTGATACATTCATATAGATTCTTTTTCATATTCTGTGCATTATGGTTTATCACAGGATATTGAATATAATTCCCTGTGCTATATAGTAGGACCTTGTTGTTTATCCATTCTCTATATAATGATTTGCATCTGCTAATCCCAAATTCTCAATCCATCCCTCCCCCACCCCACACCCCTTGGCAACCACAAGTCTGTTCTTTACGTCTATGAGTCTGTTTCTGTTTTGGAGATAAGTCCATTTGTGTCACATTTTAGATTCCACATGTAAGTGATACCATGTGGTATTTGTCTTTCTGTTTCTGACTTACTTCACTTAGTATGATAATCTCTAGGTCCATCTACGTTGCTGCACATGGCATTATTTCATTCTTCTTTAAGGCTGGGTAATATTCCATTGTGTATACATAATACATCTTTATCCATTCATCTATGGACATTTAGATTGTTTCCTTGTCTTGGCTATTGTAAGTAGTGTTGCAGTGAACATTGGGGTGCATGTTTTTTTTTGTTTTTTTTTTTTTTTGCGGTACGCGGACCTCTCACTGTTGTGGCCTCTCCTGTTGCGGAGCACAGGCTCCGGATGCGCAAGCTCAGCGGCCATGGCTCACGGGCCCAGCCGCTCTGTGGCATGTGGGATCTTCCTGGACCGGGGCATGAACCCGCGTCCCCTGCATCGGCAGGTGGACTCTCAACCACTGCACCACCAGAGAAGCCCTGTATTTTTTTTAATTATAATTTTGTCTGGATATATGCCCAGGAGTAGGATTGCAGGATCATATGGCAACTCTATTTTTAGTTTTTTGAGGAAGCTCCATACTATTTTTCCATATTGGCTGCACCAATTACATTCCCACCAACAGTGTAGGAGAGTTCCCTTTTCTCCACACCCTCTCCAGCGTTTGTTATTTGTAGACGTTTTAATGATGGCCATTCTGACTGGTGTGAGGTGGAACCTCACTGTAGTTTTGATTTGCATTTCTCTAATAATTAGTGATGTTGAGCATCTTTTCATGTGCCTGTTGGCCATCTGCCTGTCTTCTCTGGAGAAATATCTATTTAGGTCTTCTACCCATTTTTCGAATGGGTTGTTTGTTTTTCTGTTATTGAGCTGTACGAGCTGTTTGTATATTTTGGAAATTAAGCCCTTGTCGGTCGCATCATTTGCAGATATTTTCTCCTGGTCCATAGGTTGTCTTTTTGTTTTGTTTATTGTTTTCTTTGCTGTACAGATGCATGTAATTCGATTAGGTCCCATTTGTTTCTTTTTGCATTTACTTCTATTGCCTTGGGAGACTGACCCAAGGAAACATTGGTATGATTTATGTCAGAGAATGTTTTGCCTATGTTCTCTTCTAAGAGTTTTATGGTGTCATGTCTTATATGTAAGTCATTAAGCCATTTTGAGTTTATTTTTGTATATATTGTGAGGGTGTTTTCTAACTTCATTGATTTACATGTGACTGTCCAGCTTTCCCAGCACCACTTGCTGAAGAGACTGTCTTTTCTCCATTGTATATTCTTACCTCCTTTGTCAAAGATTAATTGAACGTAGGTGTGTGGGTTTATTTCTGGGCTCTCTATTCTATTCCACTGATCTATATGTCTGCTTCTGTGCCAGTACCATGCTGTTTTGATTACTGTAGCTTTGTAGTATTGTCTGAAGTCTGGGAGGGTTATGTCTCCTGCTTTGTTCTTTTTCCTCGGGGTTGCTTTGGCAATTCTGGGACTTTTATGGTTCCATATAAATTTTAGGATTATTTGTTCCAGTTCTGTGAAAAATGTTATGGGTAATTTGATAGGGATCGCATTAAATCTATAGATTGCTTTAGGTACTAAGGCCAGAAAATGGGAAAGATTTTTAATGAAGAAAATTAAAGACACTCACTATTCTGCCCCCCCTGATAACAGCTACAAGCAAAGTGGTGTGTGCCTACCCTGTACTGTATCTGTATCCTCACTGTATAATATTTGTATATTATCTGTAAATATACATATATTTGCATATGCATGCATATATTAAAAATGTGAGATCATACTGCCTCAGAATCCTGTTTTTCTCTTCACTCAGAATTATAATATCTATAACAACTTTCTTTATCTTGAAATATCCTTCAGGGATATATTCTTTAATGACTAGATACCATTCCACTGTGTAGCTACTTCGTAATTTATATAACAGATCTCTATTTTTATATGTTGAGGTTTTTCCTCATTTTTACTATCATAAACACTGCTGAGATGATCATGCTTGCAGATAGATCTTACATTCATCTTTAGCCTTTTACTTAGAATAAATTCCTAGAAGTGAAATTGCTAGTCATGTACACCCTTAAGTTCTGGTTACTTGTTGCCATACTCCCCTCTGAAAAGGTTATCTCAATGTTTGCATCCCCCTCAACAGAATGTGAGAGAGTGTCTGCTCACCACACTGATTACTGTCGTAAAAAGAACAACAAAACCAAGCAATCTCATCATTCACTTGAGAGTTCAAAATGTTGTCTCAGTCTTGGCTATTTTATGAGAAATGTTAAACATTTTTTGATGTATGTATTGGCCATATACATTTTGTGTATCAAAATGAGTGGTTCTATCTAAATTGGTTCTATCTTAATCTTAATTGCATGAGAACCATGCATGCCTTATGTTATATGAATCAGAGAAACCAATGACATTATCAGATGACACGTTTTTGAGTTTAGGGACTAGGAAGATCGATTCTTTGAAATAAATGAGAATGGGTGATTCTAATTTGGAACATGTATAGGTTGATCATTTTACTTTAGATATTTCAGACTGTTTTTAAAATATTTAGAGGAGCTATGCATCAACTTGCCTTCTGAAATGATAAGTTAAGTTGTGGAGACCCAAACTCTTATTGTCAGAGGGACCTTTAAAAAAAGTTCCTTTCATAGGTGCTTCAACCACTTTGGGGGACAGTCTTCTCTTTATTGAGTTGCCAAAAGCCTATAGGGTAGTATTTAATTTGTTAAGGTTTTCGATTCTTTTTCATTTAATACTTTTGTTAAAAGAGTAGCACATGATATTATAAAGTACGTTAAATTATATAGGAGATTTAAAATAGAGAGAAATAATGTCCCTCTCCATCCTCATCTTGTTTCTCCTTGGGTCCCAGCTCCCAGCAGTAACCTTGGTTTGATGGGCTCTTCTAGTCCTTTCTGATTGCATATACTAATGTATCGTGTGTGGGGTGTGTGTGTGTGTGTGTGTGATATTCTAGAACTCATTATTTTATTTTATTTATTTTTTTTTTTTAAGAAGATGTTGGGGGTAGGAGTTTATTAATAAATTTATTTATTTTTGGCTGTGTTGGGTCTTCGTTTCTGTGCGAGGGCTTTCTCTAGTTGTGGCGAGCGGGGGCCACTCTTCATTGCGGTGCGTGGGCCTCTCACTGTGGCGGCCTCTCGTTGCAGAGCACAGGCTCCAGACGCGCAGGCTCAGTAGTTGTGGCTCACGGGCCTAGTTGCTCCGCAGCATGTAGGATCCTCCCAGACCAGGGCTCGAACCCATGTCCCCTGCATTAGCAGGCAGACTCTCAACCACTGCGCCACCAGGGAAGCCCCTAGAACTGATTATTTTAAATGGCTGGGTAATATTCCAGAGTAACGTCTGACATAATATAATGCTTGAAATGTGAACACAGTGTTAGGTTTACCTGCAGGGAATTTTGTTTATTTTAATCGGTTGGAGAAATTGAGGGACCCAGGAGATGACCTTTTTTGACTAATGTTAGTAGAGAAGGTATAGCATGAGTATTTTATTAAAGTTATGCCAAGTAAAGGAACATGATACCAAACTTAAATTTTCCTCTTTTTTTGGAGCCCAGTTAAATTTGGGGAGGAGAGTAATAAACAGAAAGTACATCATCAAGGAGCTCTCTCTAGAATTCTGTCTAGGAAAGTTAATCAGAATGTCCAAAATTGATTCTATTCTTGAACAATAGTCCCACTCAAGGCTCTGAAGTACAGTTATGAAATCCTTGTTACTTTCTTCTTGAAAGCATGAAGCCAGCTTTGGGAGAAATAGAATTTTTTTTCTAGGATTGAGAGTGTGGTGAAGAGTATGAGGTGCGTACGTGTGTGTATGCGGGTGGAAGAGATGAACGATTCACCCTCTTCTACCTACAATCCATATAAATGGAATCATACAGTATGTAGCCTTTTGTGTCTGGCTTCTTTCGCTCAATATAATGTTTTTGAGAGTCATCCAGGTTGTCACTTACTGTTTTAATGCTAAGTGTGAGCTTTGTTTTGTTTTGTTTCCCTTCTCCTTTTAAGTCAGGCGTATTGAGGTATAATTAGCACAGTAAAATTCACCCTTTTTAGGTATTCAGTTCTTTAGTTTTGATAAATGTGTACAATCATGTCCCACCACAATCAGGATAGAGACTGTTTTCATCTCCCCCGAAAGTGTTCTCTTGACAATTTATTTTGCCTTTGACCAATAGTCCTTAGCCAATAGAGAGTGGAGGGGTCACCAGGGGAGCTGGTGAAGTTATATCTAACCTGATTGCCATAAGCCTTCAGTAATCTTACCTACTCAACTGTCAGAATCACATGACTACTCCTTGATGAGAGTGCCCCCCCACCCTTTGTGAATCATATAGAAAGGAACATCACAGTAAAGTCGAGAGATGGCATGTGTTCCTCTCCACTGGGTTACCACACTTTGCTTAATCTTAGTATGGTAGTTCCTTGGGATGGACCAGAACCTTTCCCTGACAACAAAGCAAAACTCATGCCCATCATTCTGAGATTCATCACATCATCTTTAACTAGAAGTCAATAATGTCCAGGACCAAATAGGAAAACCTTGCTCAAGAAAACAAGGGTTTATAGACGACAACGTGGGGGTAAACCCATCTCATTCGCTAACCACTGTTCCTAATGTACAGATATTATCCAAATTTGATGCTTAAACACAGGTTATGTATAAAACACACAAACACACACAGGCCCACAAAGTTCACAGATGTCCATGGAAGTCAAGAAAGGGTGATTTTTAGTGAACTGACCAAGTTGATAAATAAGCCCTTTTATAGGTCTAAGCCCTCTCCTACCGATGATAAAGAAATAAAGAATAAAAGAAGATTGTATCTTCGTATGAGTTTTTCTCAGCGTACCATATCCTCTTTAAGTCTGTTTATCACACTCCCGCAAGATGTGGAAGGCTCTGGAAGCACTACAGAGTGAAGGGAGTTAAGCAGTACAGCCTCTTCTGCCGTCAAATGGTGCCACGAAGTTAGGGTAATGAGGATTTAAAATGATGCAGTTTAGGCTTCCTCTCTTTTACCCCCCATGATTACTATCTTCTCACCCCACCACAGAGGAATGTCTTCCATGTCTAATCGGATGAGGTGAAGAAGAGAAAATTGCATTTATTTTAAGCTTAAAGTTTAGCCAGATGGGAGCCAGCTTAAGTTTCGTGTGAATATAATTTGATTTTTTTCCCCATCTCACCATCCCATGTTGAGTTGCCTCTGACAACTGATAAAATTCACATTTCCAAGCAAATCTAGGATTTAGATATAAATATGCAGAGTGAGCACGCAAATTAACTCATGTTCTAAAAGTTAAAAAGGGTGAAATCAGACCAATTTCACATAAGAAAAATTTCGACAATGCTGGTGAGATGGAGCAAAATAGAATAGAACCCATAATCAGATTCCAAAATTCTTCCAATTCATACTTTTTGACAGAGTGAGTAGGAACATTCTAGCAAAGTTGATTATGAAGTCTGAGATCAATTTTCTCATTAACTTTTGGTATGAAATTGGAGATAAATTCCATTTGGAATAATTTTCCCGAAGATTGACCTAAAAATGCTTGTTATGAAATAAATTAAAAATTTGGGAAATGTTGAGATGTGAGACATTAGCAATTTCAGCACCTATTGGTAGTTCACATTTCTTTGCTGCACTAAGGCACAATTTGAGAATTGGGATTTCTTCATTTCATGCTTGCAGCCCACAAACCTTTCTGCTTTTAGTTACTCTGGTTCTGGATTTTTATCCTGTCTCATAGGTGAAGGGGTTGGGAAGTGATGGAGTAGAATTTGGTTTTTCTTTGTCAGTCTGATTGAAGATTAACTTTCTAATTCCAGTGGTTTGGATCTAGAAACAGATACTTTTCCTTCTAAATAGATCAGTCTTAGGAACAAAATTGCAAGGTATGGATAAAGCAAGCTTTCATATGAATCCCCGTCTTCCCTAGCTAGACCCAGTGGGGAAGAAGGGTAGAGATGCTGTCCAAATGGTGGAGTAAAAAGTAAACGTAGTAGTTCTCATCACTTCAGGCAGTGCATAACTGGAGTGGAGTCATTTCCACACTTGGAGGCTCCCCAGGCAGCAGCAGCTGCAACAGTATCATGTGATGGGTGGCGTGTCCTGGGAGAGAGGTCACTGCCGGACTGTCACGGTACAGTTTTGACTTTCAATTGGAGGGATCAGGCGTTTGGAAACAAGTGACCCATCAGTCATTTTAAAGTGAGGTCCTTAACACTTTCATATTTCAGAGGCAGAATTGTTGCTTAAATTCAAACCGGTATTTTATAATTAATTTCTATCCGCCACCTTTATATTTAAGATCTTCAGCCTTCAAATAATTTGGGGGACCATATGATGACCTAGGGGGCAGAATCATTACTGAGCAATATTTGCTTGAGGGGCCCAGACCTTGTAAAGGGGATTTCTCTAGGGCCCCTCAAGATATCCATTCTTTTGTCAGCAGCTCCATCTCCTCCTTTGTAAACCAGCCTGAACGTTCCTGAGTTTCATTCTGTCAGTGCCCTACTCCGTCAGTTCTGCAAGTTTAAATATCGTGTATCATGTTGATTTCTGAGCTAACTGTGTTGTAACTGTTTTGTTCTTTTGTAAAGTTAATTTTCTTATTTATGTTTTACTCAAACAAATGTTAAAATTTGTATGCCTTAGTGGAGAGGGCATTGCAGATATACTGGCAACTAATGGGTGACATCTGCAAATTTAAGAGCTTCATCTAAAAGTGAATGGATGAGTTTCTGTAGAATATATGGATCGCAATTTTTATGGGATCCTCTTTAAATTCTGACAAAGTTTGTCTCATAAATACAGCTCGTGCAGAATTTTTCTGCCCCTAGAATTGCTCAAATGGAAAATTTATTCCCAAGTCCTTTTTATCGGCATCTCTGTCCAATCAGTCGTAAATCTTCTTGCAGGTGATTGTACCCTACTAGATTTTCCTAACTGGGTAATGCAAGTGGATTTTCAAGTATCAGGAGCAAATCACGAATACATTGCCCTCCAGTTTCTTATTTTTATAATTAGTTTTGCTCTACCCTAAAATTGATATGAGCCCTTGAGTCCAGTTTTCTCAGTGTCAGTAGCTCTTTGAGGCACTAAGGCCCACTGACCTGCAGTCACAATGCCTTCTCAGAGGACGACTCCGGAAGGCCTGGGTGCTGGGTGCTGACAGTCACCCCTGTGTCTGCATCCAGGGTCCCTGTTCCTCGAGAGTCACTTTGTGCCAAGAGAGATTGCCTTTTGCCTAGTTCTTGCCATTGCCCTCAAAGTGCTAAATACTAGATTCAAAAGCATCAGGCATAGATGCCTATATATTTCCATTAACGGACATGCCCCTCTGAATGGTAACTGCAAAACTCAGTGCCCTGCAGCTTTGGCTCCAGATCTTCCTTCAGGGGCTTGTGTAGTTGACTCTCCCTTCTTCCCAGATAGCCTGACTGCTGTTCAAGGCAGGCAGCGTTCCTATTCTTGTTTGTTCCTCCAGGTCTGCTAGGATTGTAGTGTTTTTACTGTCAAAATAGGTACACATTCAGATCAGAGAACACAGGAGGAAAGGCTGTGCTCGAGGTAATCCACTGGGAGTCATTGCCATGTGAATTGGCGGTAAAATCATGGCATTGGTAATGTTGTCTGCAGGGAATTTGGAGTGAGACGCATGGAGGTCCGGAGGCAGACCCATGGGAAACCTTCCTCTGTGTGGACCACACAGAGGAAGAGGAGGATACACAAAGGAGAGGCAGGAGGGGGAGGGGCAGAACCAGAAGACACAGAGGTCACGGGTCATACATGTGGATCTAAGGATGAAGGATGAAGGATGAAGGCGGAAGTGGTGGTGAAGAGAAAGACTGTGGTCCTGGTATTATTACCAGAGTATTTATTATTAAATAACATATCATTTAACATCTTTGTATGAATGACCTTTGGATATGGCTGACACTAGTTGACAGTTTTACAGTTCACTAACTATACGGGTTTGTTGTATTCATCAGAGAGGGAAAGCATAAGCATGTCATAAATTTTTAAACTTTGTTCAGTGCTCAGTTTGGGACCTTTTATTGGTATCATTTTTAAAGATTTAGATTCCTTATTGAACCTGAAAATGAGTGCTGGCATAATAAAGAGATCCTAGTTGGATTAATATTAGTCAAGGTTTAGTTATTCCCTGGAAGCTACTTATTGATTTAAAATGCAATCTTCAGCTCCTCTCAGGTAGTACAATCAGACTCTGTTCAGCTGTGAGCATCATCAATTGCATTGACAATCACATGAGACTAAACCTTTGCCCTTCACCTAAGTTTCAGATCCATGCCTCCTTTTCTCTCTTGGGCTCTCATCGAACCTGAAGGGAATTGGCATGCGCAAGTAATGGTATGTTAAAGTGCATATTTTGTGGATCCTTTTCTTACTGGGTGGATGACATAAAATTGCATCCCATGCCTTAGTGTGCAGGGCAAAGATGTCTGTTTATTCTCTTTCATCTCTCTGGAATTCCTGGGCCCGAGTGCACTGTACCCTCCCCTGGGCAAGTGGTGTCGGTAGAAGGAAGCATTTCTCTTCCTGAACAATAGCCTCTAGTGAGTTACGAATACAAGTGCTGTTTCCCCTGAGCAGCAGCCCATAGTGAGTTTACTAATGTGAGTGTTTTTCCCCCTGGTCCTCCTCTTGAGGTGAGTTGGCTACTCCCTTAATGTGAAGATCAACCTAACTGTGGTTTCACTTGCTTAGGGACAGTGTTTCCTCATGCTCTAAGTAGGATTAATTTTCATAACTTAATTTACCAGGTCCGGGAGGCGAGCTGCAGTTGCTATAGGAACAGTAACTGAATTTCCTGGCATTAGTACGTTTAACACATCAACAGTGATGCTATAGTGACATAGGTATGTCTTCCTTTTCCCACTTTCATTTCCTTTTGCCTTTTTAGATGGATTACTGTTGGGGAAAGGAGAGGAGGATTGAATTTCACAAACTGGTTTATCTGATGTGTGTCACGACGTTCACCGGCAGGTTATTTCCATGGTAGTTACACATCCAAAGGATGCCTGTGTCTAAACTTTACCTCCCGCCTTTGGTTGGTGCTACTTTTGACAGGCTTTCTAGCGTCATGGAGGCCCTTGCAGAAAGAGAGAAAAATATTGTTCACCATCATACTCTGGGTGTCCAACTTGGTGCCCCAAACTGAATAATTGATGATTGAACATCACATGGCTTTGTGTACGATGATAAGTTGTGCTCACTCACCTTTCGTCTTCACAACCATGAATCATGTCTTTGCTAAAATTGAAAGGCCTCTTGGGTTAGATATCTATATGCACACAGAGTGTGACTATCAGAGAAGTACTTGCATTGCATTTCTAGGCCACATAATCTTTAGCCTAACATTTGCATATTAATGGATAATTGTAAAACATTATGTAAATTATACATGGTGGTGAATACGTTATCAAATCAAATGGCCTTTAGGGGTAATTACAGGATGCTGCTATGTCAACTAGGACGCTGCAGGTTGAATGCTGAACACTTTCCATAGAATGAAATATAACACAGCCAGGGTTTATTTCCGTCCAAAGTCACGTGTCGTCTTTCAGTGTGATTTTCATTTTATTAGATGAAGAATCTAACACTTGGGATGATATTAGTTGCAGAATATTAGGGATTAAAAGAATAAAACCCTGATTTAAAAAATATTAGAATGAGGAAACTCTTAATGTTGGTAATTAATCTAAATGTTTGAGTCACAAAGTCCCATGAGTATTTATCTCTCTCATTGTACTTATTCAAACATACTTTCTTTTTTTTAATTTTAAAATAATCCATGCTTGGGGCTTCCCGGGTGGCGCAGTGGTTGAGAGTCCGCCTGCCGATGCAGGGGACGCGGGTTCATGCCCCAGTCCGGGAGGATCCCACATGCCACGGAGCGGCTGGGCCCGTGAGCCGTGGCCACTGAGCCTGTGCGTCCGGAGCCTGTGCTCCACAACGGGAGAGGCCACAGCAGTGAGAGGCCCGTGTACCGAAAAAAAAAAAAAAATAATAATCCATGCTCTTACTAAAACGCAGCAGACAGTACAGCCTTCTTCAGTCACCCCACTGCCAAAAGACTTCATTCATTTGCTGACCTGCATCCTTGAAGACCACTCTCTGCTTTATCACTCTGTTCTCCACGAGTCCAACTCGGTGTCTGTCCTATATACGGTGGCAAGAAAGCAATGTGGAAGGAAGGAAGGAAGGCAGATAGGGAGGGAGGACAGGAGTTGAGAGGGAGACATGGAGGAAAGGTGAGAGGGAGGGACGCAGGGAGGAAGGGGATGGGTCAGTAAGTGCTACCACCATGAGGCTGAATTCTGGGCAGCCCTAGTCACTTTCTTTGACCATTTGTTAGGCTTGCTGCGTGAGGAAAGAAATAAGGCTTCTCTTTAGAACATATATTTTTCTGTCTATAAATATTGACTGTATCTAGTGTTTTGAAGGGAGGCTATCTCTGTAAATATCTCCTGGTAATAAAAACTAGGTGGCAGACCAAGGTCTTTATCACCATTTAAATCTATTCCTTTCTAACCCCTTCTTCCTCAAAACCCCTGTCCTACTGGATTTCCATGCAAAATGATCCCCCTACCACCATTATTCTAACGATTTCTGGTTCTCTGAGTTCTCTATTATGTTGGCCAGTGAAAATTAAGGGTGAAACATTTTATCCTAAAACAAACCTGATATTATGGCAGGTATCCACTTTCCAAAACCAACATATAAACAATAAGCAAATTTTGGAGGTCAAAACCAGTCATTCTTCAGAACGATCATTCAGCTGTGTACTAGGAAATCTGAATCTCAGCCCGAGGAGCCTCTGAGGCCAGAAACCTTCTGTGTCTGATTTCTCTGCTCCTCCTCTTCTGTGCCTCCGACCCCAGCCCATCACCAGATTGGGCTGGAACTGGTGACTTGGGATGTTAACCCACATTTTTTTTTTTTTTTTTTGCGGTATGCGGGCCTCTCACTGTTGTGGCCTCTCCCATTGCAGAGCACAGGCTCCAGACACGCAGGCTCAGCGGCCATGGCTCACGGGCCCAGCCGCTCCACGGCATGTGGGATCTTCCCGGACCGCGGCACGAACCCGCGTCCCCTGCATCGGCAGGCGGACTCCCAACCACTGCGCCACTAGGGAAGCCCCTAACCCACATTTTTGACAAATAAATTTACTTGGTTTACTTATACTGTAAATAAAATAAAGCCAGTGACCTAACATTATATGGGCTATAAAGCACAAAAGAATTGTTGACTGAAGTTTTTTGTTTTGGTTGATTGTTGTAGAATTTTGCAGGCCCATTTCTAACCAGACAAAGAGAAAGGAACTATGCCTCATTAAAGACATTCCTATTGCTTTCTTAGCACCAGGGTCCGAGTTAGATGATTAAATC
The DNA here is from genome assembly GCF_003031525.2 of Neophocaena asiaeorientalis asiaeorientalis. NCBI lineage: Eukaryota > Metazoa > Chordata > Mammalia > Artiodactyla > Phocoenidae > Neophocaena > Neophocaena asiaeorientalis. Next base: position 620,443 of record NW_020175489.1, on the reverse strand, counting down.
CCTGCTTTGCCTCTTGCCGATTCTGTAACCTCAGATGAGTACTTTCATAAGCCCTTCTGTGATTCTTATCTCACAGTTTCATATATGAAACTATGAAACATATGAAAGCCCCTAACAGAGGGCTTAATCCATAGAAGGTGCTCAGTACATGTCTTTTCTTGTTCATAACTCTCCTCGTTGCCATCCTCTTCCTGCAGTGGTATCACAGAAACCTCTAAAAGTGACAGTTGTCAAAACTTACATGCCAACAGGTAGCCAAGGTAGAAGTCTATGCCTGCCCTTGGGCAAGTCATTTATTCATCATTAATTTGCCTTTTTTCCATTTCCAGCTCAGATTGGTAATTTGGAGCCATTGGGAACTAATGGAAAATGGAAGGCATTGCTATCATTATTGCTCTGGTGTCATGAGGTTTCATGTGGGAAAATTTGAGGGAGGAAAAGGAAAAAAAGAAACCTGCCTAGAATTAAGCTGTGCTATCTAGGGTCTCCTTCACATGACTTCAAAGCCACATTTCCTTAAGTGGGAGTTAAAGGTTTAATCTCCTTGCCAGTTAGACTAATTCTTAATTATTAACATAATTATGAATCATTTTTTGGCTCTGTGAGATACTATTGATGGCAGTACTGAAAAGCAATGAAACACAGAAATGGCTTCTGCCATACAATGAAAGAGAAAAATATAGCAGCTAATTAACAGGCCATAAAATATTTTCTACTACTGTGTACTAAAAGTTTGACACGCACACTGTTAGTTTTTAATAAAGGTAAGTTATCCAATTTTTATGTTGTTCCGTATGCAAAGAGCTGATACATTGGCTCTAGGCTCACATTCCTGCCCTGAAATCATTTTAAGGTACTCACGACAACAGGCACTACAGAAGATTGTAGCCCGTCAGGCTCCCTGTCTTACAGAACATCTGCCTGTAAAAGCCCTCTAACTGATGTGGTAGTTTCCCTGAGCAGATCAGAATTCCACCCGCCCCCCAACACACAACTTGGGTTCATTAAGATAATTCATCAATACAGAAAATACAAAAGAGCAAAGGTAAGGGAGCTGTCTCAGTGTGGCTCACTGAGCACTGGACAAGATTCCAGCATTCAGCTCTTATTAGAGACTCTCATCACAGGGAGACCCCAGGTGCCCTAGGGGCCCTGGTAGGAAATCTCAAGCTGATAGGATGCCTCGTGGATATCAGCACAATGCCTGATGACATAGGTCCCTCCCCACAGTTCCCCTTTGTCCTTTCTTGGAAGTCCCCCTAGAAAGGAAGGAACCTACCATGGATTTCAGAAGTCTCTGAAAAATCCTTTTAGGGTAAGGATGAAATTAGACTACCAGCTCTAGACTTTCCAGTGGTTCACAATCTTTGAGGAATCCTTCTACCAAGTATTCTTGGATAGGGATATTGCCCATGTGGAATCAGGGCCTCTTGGTTTCTAGGGGTTATCTCTATACCGCACTCAATACCCAGAGGCGGTCCTGGTCCTGGGGAACCACCCCAGGGTTTCCTGTATTGAGATTCTCTGAAGGCGAGGTCACATCATGCTCTGGTAAAAGGTGTTTGACCCTTGCTGAATCTGCAGAAGTTATTTATTTACCCTCATGGCTATATGAAGTCATTTCCCATCAGTCCCTCTGGATAGTCTGATGAAAGGTTGGCAGGATTCCTTTTCCTCACTTTCTTTCCTGCTCCCCTCTGGTTGGCCTGCCCACCCTCCCCAATTGGCAGGAAAGTGAAGGAGCAGTATAGAGGTACCCTCAAGGGTAGGAGAGAGAACAGATGCCACATGGCTGCTTGCCTCTCAGGTTTTAAAGTGGATTTGTAAATCTGCAAAGAAAATGTGATGAACCAGCTAAAAAGTCCCCCACAAGAGTAGCAGGAGATTATTTAAAAATTTTGCAACTCTGCTCATTTGAGTTGAGTGATATACCTTGGAGAATTTAACATGTATGTGAGACCAGCCCCATAGAATCAAAGAAAGAGAATCAGTAGGAATTTTAGCATAAGGGAGTCTAAGGGACTCTGGACTGAGGACCTTGCTAGCCTGGGATAGAATTTTCACTGTTCAGCAACCAGTGGTATGTAATGTAATGTATTATATGTGTTTGTGTATGTTAGTATAAAGTTGCCATCTGTCTTTTGTAGCACAGAGGGACTATTTTCTCCATCTGTGTCCTGCCAACTTTTTTAGGGTTAAAAATGACTTGTTATTTATTAAATGTTGGTGGTAATGGTAGAGGACTCTGTAAATGGTTCTACTTGACACAAAGGGGAGTTGACAACATTATGTCAGTTCCCAAATTTAAAAGAAAATGTTTGCTAGTCTGAGAAAGCTCAAAATAGAGATCATTATCTAGCAGAACTGCCAGCAACCATTCCCCGCCAAACCCAGGTTTTCAGAAGAAGCTCAGAAATGTGAGAAGTGTCCTCACTAATAGACACAGAGGTCAACTCATGGTGCACATGTGCATGTGTGTACACACCTGTACATCAGAGGCTTAGACTAGCCTCTCCTCCTCCTCTGATGCTCTAAATTTGCTAGGCTCGGGGTGTGTTACAAAGCTGGATAAGCGCCTCTGTATGTTAGAGACATCTGAAAGGAGGAATGATGAAAGTCTTGTAAGAATAAATGTCAGGAAAGAATCTCTTTTGTAGACTATATCACGAGAGCCTCACAACTTTGGGAGAATTTGATTTCTACTCCCAAATGGTTTTACCATTTTCTACCTGGAGTAATGCAGCAGGACACCAAGCTGTGCCTGACAGAGGTCACTAAAAGAGTCAGTCTCTAACACTTCATTTTCTTTACTCCTGTAAAGTTAGGTATTTGCATAAATCATTGTTAAACTTATTTTTTCCTCAAAAACTTGACAAAATTTCCCCATACTATCATCAATTTTTAACCTTAAATCAGAGCCAGGATGCAGAACCCACCAAAGAATGTATAAAAGGAATAAAAAAATGTATAATGTACCATTGGTAATATAATTTCCCTCAAAATGATCATAATTCACATCTGTCTTGTTACATTTGTTTCAATCCATTTAACAACCGTTTATTCACCCTTCTCCTCCTCTTTTCTGTATTATACCTCACATACTAAAGATACAATATTATCTTTTATTACTTGGTATGTACTAGACACTTTGCTAAGAATTTTTTCATCTATTATCTCATTTAATACTTAAACTGTCCTAAAAAAACAGGTACAATCTGAAACTCCATTTTACAGATGAGAGAAGTTATTCAGAGGTCCAGTGACTGGCACAAGATTGCACAGCACAAAAAGGGGTCCAGATAACAAGTGGAACTCAGGTCTCTGTCTCCAAGCCCCCATCCTTCATACTGGGCTCCACTGTTCTGGTCCCGAGTGTATCATTGCATTTCTCCTCCTACCTTCCCACCACCACATACACACCCACACAAGGTCAAAAGAAGCTGTTTTGTTGGTGAGCAATTCCATCCGCTAGTCCAAGAACAACTTTCCTCTGTGTCCATAGGGGTCCCATTCTGGTGCCTTACAACTCAGAGTAAACCACATAGTCAAATCTACTTGCTTAGAAGGAACCAGAGGCGAGGGCATATTTCTTTCTTTTACCATATCATCCTTTTTGTATTTAAAAAAAATTGACAGATTAAGTAGACCTAAGTTGTGGTAGGGATATCCTATTTTGTTTTCTAACAGGCAATGACCCTCCATCTAATGGACCACAGTTTGATTTCAGCTTTTCCATGGGAGCTGTGCTTGGTCTGATTGCAGTGGGCACAGTAGGAATTCTGAAGGATGGTGCTCCCAGAATTAGTTATCTCGTTGTGAACTGATGAGTGAAAAGCGGACCCTGCCTGGTGCTCCTGTCAAGAAAGTCACTTAGAAGAAACTGCAACTGTTGTTGCTTTTTAATCACTGCATTTCTTTCCTCGTGGGTACACTGACCTCATAAAGAACTGGCTCGGGATCTATAGTCAATAAAAATAGCTTGTGTTTATAAATCACCTTTCCTCCAAAGTAAAAAAACTACCCCACAAATTTTACTCAAACTAAAATCTTCTTGAAATACTATTGAGAGAGACAAGACTATCGTAAATTGTAAATTCTTTCAGGGTAGGATTGGGCTTTTACATTTCTTTTGTTCCCCCCCAAAGCACTAATGTTTACTGAATATTTTGTGATTAATTGGTTGCTGATTAATGTTAAGATCAATGCTAAGACTTAATGGATTGTACAGAACGAACCATGAAAATCTAGGGTTGCTCTTTCAGCCCAGACTATGAGCAAGCATCCCCCTTAGAAAGATGGTGGCAGCCCACTGTGCATGCTTGGGTACTGCCCAACTGCAAGGGTGCACCTTTCACATAGCCTATGATGATTATGGGGCCCTCTAGAATTGGGCTTAGCTCAACCATACACAGTAATGCAGCTATGGGCACAGCAGGACCTGTGACTAATAGGACTTAATAGAGATGTGGTGAGCAGATGCATTCCCCAGACAGTTTCTCGCCCTCAAAATCTCAGGAGACAGAACTAATGAGAGATTCCACCTGCTGGAGGGCTGGAGCTAACACTCTGTTGAACATTGACTCACAGGCTGTTTGGAGCAGATCCCGTGAATGGGTGGTGGAGATCATGCTTTGTTGGTTCTGGGGAGAAGAGCTGGGCTATGAGTCTATAGGGGGTGGGTTGGTATCTTGACTGCTAATGCTTTGATTCTAGGCTTACACACATACCTGAATGGACCCAGGGGTATTTGGCTTCTGCTATAGTATCAACTGTCAAAACATGAAGAAAGTAAGGCTCAGGGAGAGACTCAGCTTGCCCAAATTCCCGTATCTAGTAAGTGGTTGAGATGGAGTTCCCCCAAATCTTTAAAGCTTGTGTTTTTTGCAGTTACTCTGCTGCTTCTAGTTTGGGTAAGTTTTTTCTATAGACGTTCCAGCTCTTGGTTTCTTGTTATTGTCTCTTTGTATTTGTCCACTGGCTGCAGAAGCCATTTTCTCCTATTCATTTTAATGTTCAGTGTTTACATTTCAGGATGAGTCACAACTGCTTTTGACATATTTGACAGGGAGACATGGGTATCTTGGGGAAGCTAAATGGTAAGCTCCTTAGAAATCTGTTCCCTGGGTGATGGAATATGCCTCGCTCTATTGTTTATAAGCAGTAGCATTATTGCTAGGACAAGAAATGCAATACATATAGTAATATGTGCATGAATAGTTGGAAAGATGGTTGAACCAAAGAAGCTTGTCTGTTTCACATTTAGAGGCAATGAAAATTGAAATTTTTTAGCAGATTTTCAATGAAGATGGGAGAGGTGCCAGAAACTGGAGATTGCTACGTAGTGGTGCCTTCTTCCAAATTACTATAGGCTTGCGTACTATTTGCAAGGGGAGAGTAGTAACATTATTGCCAATCTTGAAATCCTATGATTCTGTAAAATATTACATAATATATCTTATACAAATCCCCCAGATATGTTAAGCATAATTTGAATAAACACAGATTCTTAAATTTAACTTGAATTGATTATGCAAAATGCTAAAAATTTTCTTTTCACATCCTTTATGATTTCCTAAAGTATTTAATAAAATATTAACATATTTTGCCTTTTGTTACTAACCCCAGTGTAATTGTGCCCATAACCAATTCCCCATTCTTTCCACATCTTTGAAAATAGAATCCATTTATTATGCATCTTTATGGCAGGCAGTTAATCAGTGTATGCTAAGGGACTGGGGGTGAATGTTACTATTTTCATTATCTTTAAAAGTGGATTCTGAAAACTTATCACTGTAAACATTTTAAATGGATTATTGAAAAAGACTAGTTTTTGGTTTTTACAAGAGAAAGTAACAGATACTTGGAGTCATTTGGGTTCCTAAATTTAATTTTTACCAAAAATTACTTTCTTTTCTGTCATAAATATTAACATGATAAATTAGATAGATGCCCTAAATATAGTGTATCTAGTTTCTAAGACAGGGCACATTTTAGGAATTTCTTAGAATCATTTTCTTGGAGGGCGCTGTATCTTTTTAAGGATTTGAATCCATAATCTGAATAAAGGCATGCAAACTATACTTATCAGACTTTTCAGAATACCCAAATCAAGAGAAGCATTTCATAATTAAAGATTTTTAAATGTCCTAGTAGACTGAAACAGTGGGACAAATATCAAGATTAATTTAACTTTGACAAAATTCTGCACTTCAGTTTTTAAAAATCCATTGCACAAGTTTAAAACCAAGGAGATGACTTTGATCAATCTTTCTGGGTAAAGAACATGAGCATTTTAGTTGATGACATTGTCAGTTAAGCCCAAGGTAAATGGTTGTTAAGTAAAACCAGTGCAATCTCAGGCTGCACTCACCAAAATAGAGTTCCCAAATACAAGGAGAGTTAATAGTCTCATGGTAAATATACTTGCCTCAGACAGTTCCTGCAATACTAGGGATTATTCTGGGGCACCTATTTTAAGAAGGTCCTTGGCAAATAAGAGCATATATAGAAGAAAATAATGATGTCTGTAAGTAACAGTTGAAGAAATGAGGTATGATTAGCCTTTTGTAGAGAAGACTAAGAGGAGAAATAAGAACTTCCTTCAAATATTTCAAGGACTGTCAAGTGAAAAATTATCTGATTTACTGCATATAACCCTAGGGGTAAACTAGGACCAATGTGTGTGGAGTTTTAGGAAATTAGGCGATGAATTTTGTTTTTGTTTGATTTTGTTTAAACAAATGAAAGTGTATTTCAAAGTTGTGAGGCACTGCTTTTAACCAAAAATTACATGATGGTCTTTCATGGATGTTGATAATTATGAAATTTTTAAAAATGGGTTTTCCCCATGTCTGAGAGGATTCTCAGAGGGGTATTCTAACAAAACTACTTGCAAGGATAGAAAAACTGAGAGCTGGATTATTTTTACCTGATACCCAACCTACCCCAAGACATTTGTTGAACATCCCATAAACCACAGATGCTGGTTCCAGGCTTTCTCTGTGGAGGAGACTAGATTGTCATCATTAGGGAACCTCCACAAGCCTGGCATGTGGTTGGTGCTCTCCGTGGTGCTGAATCAAGGCAGGGCCTTGCAGGCTGAATCTATTGCCTGTTGTTATCCCTCAGTATTATGGCTCCGTACCATATAGATCACACCCTTACATCAAGCTTTCTGATAATTTTGCCTGCCTTTCTTAAATCTGACTGGCACCCAGCCTGCCTTGATCTCAATCCACTGACCTCTCAAGAGAGGTGAGTTATGGAAGAGATTTGAGATTTTGAGAGAGCTGCAGTAGGTGAAACATGACATTCATATATCTCTCTTGACCTATTAAACAATTACATTTCTAATAACATGTAAAATCATCTCATGGTATATATTCATCGATCTTGGTAGACTTAGACATGAAGGCAAATATTGGATAAGATGGGTATCTGGCTGAGAAAGGGGGTCTTAAGGGTTTGATTACATTCCTGATAAACTAGATTTTAAAACTGGAATTTTTTCTTTACACTTTTTGTTTCTCTCATATATACAAAGCCCTGTTCTTGGTGGCTGGAGATATCAATTCTTTACACTAACGTGGTTTTGCATAGAATGAAATGCCTTGAGTAAAGGTCATCACATGACAACTTGAGGAACCGCACTGACAGAACATCTTGACAAAAGAAACAGAGATCTGATAAATTCAGTCTGTGCAGAGTAGACAGTCACGTTCTGCAGATGAGAGGATGATACAACTGGACCAACCAGGGAAAGGTACTTCTGTCCTCCTGTGGGGTCTCACCAGACACAGAGAAATTGACTGATGTGAGTATTGTTCTCTGTAGACCCAGAGATCTAGGATTGAGCTCAAATGAGAAAATTTTGGAAACCTAAAATTAAAAGGAAGTAAAGGAACTACTAATGGAGAAAAGGAATATAAAGCATAATGGAGAGAAAAGTCTGAAAATCTCAGATATTTAATGATAAATAACTTATATAAAAACCTGCATAGAAGCCAAACCGTTTAAGATTCATACATTATATAGCTAGATTTTAAATGTAGAATTCATTGAGAAAAGGATTCATTGAAAGTTCACTAGTTACAACTTATAGAACACTGCTGTACCCAGTTATGCACTTAGTAAATGCTTTCTATGATACATGTAGGTTTGGTAGAAAGAGAAAAATCCCCTTAAAATTAAGGGAAAAAATAGAAACATGGTTTCAGGAGATATAACAAATGATATAGTTTATTCTCAAGATTCATCCTGTAAGGTTTTGTGATTAAATAACAATTCACATAAAGAACTTTGAGGTGAAAGAAATTATGCTCATTCAAAATTTAGACCAGTTTTTTAACATCTGGTCAAATTCAAGGTCAGATTTATTAGACTTAGAAAAATTATACAGATTACTAAAGAGCTGGTCTATTTATTTAATAATTCTCTTTGAAAGTTTTTTTTTTTCCTGAGTAAAATATTCTCCAGAGCAAAGGTGTCCCAGTGTCCATTTGCAAAGCTCGTAATATCATATCTTACCCAATGTGATTAAGAGGCCAAGTACACAAGGCCTGTTTCTCATCTCCCCCCGCTTTTTTTAGCATTGCAGTTCTTCTGAAAGAAAACAATATTTGATCAAGCAGTCTGTAATAGCCAGAGGAGGAAAGAAGCTGATCATGTCAAAAGGAAGAATTCTTATGTGAAATTCCACGTTTATGGCAGGGCATCCTGCCCAAAGCCCTTAGAGTAAACCAGGCCCTCCATTTGTGCTATCTTCTGTGGTTAAATTGTCTCCCTGGATGGTAGTTAACCTCAGTTAGAACAGGCTAAATATCAGCAACCACTGTTTGACTTTCTTCCACTGAAGCACAGATGAGACTCATAAAAACGCTTCAAGCTAGTCAGCCTCTGAACTTGGCTTCTACATCTATCAAATATAGGTTGTGTTAACTACCTTGTAGAGTAGCTCTAAGGCATTTGGGTCATTGTAGGGACACAATAACTGTTGGTTCTCTTTCCACCTTCTCTTTCAAGGCTATGTTAAACACTACTAAAAAAGAGAATTGGGAAGTAAGTATTATTCTTGCCAAACACCGAGGTATCATCTGTCCCTGAAGGCCTTATATCTAAGTAAAGTCTATGATGGATCCATCTCCTCCTGAGGGGAGGTCCAGAGGGCAGCTTTCTTGAATCCCATGATTGGATGTGGCAAATAGGGCTGCTGACCTAAGCTCTTCGTTTCTCCAGTTGTTCTAAAGAAAATAAGATAAAATATTCCCAAGAGAAAGCCACACTTGGAGAGGCAAGTGTCTATTGATTGCAATGGTTCTAAATTTAAAATTTATTAAAGGAAACAAAATGCTTTTCAGTGGCCAGAATGATAGAAGATGGAAAAATAAGATTTAAAAACAAAAAGAGAATGGAGATTGACTTCTAATAGGTGTGAATTTTCATTTAGTTGTGCTGAAACTCTTCTAACGTTATATAATGATGATAGTTGCACAGTTCCCTAAGTACACTAAAAAACATTGAATTTCACACTTAGGTGGGTGAATTTTATGTTATGTAAACTGTATCTCAATAAAGCTATTAATTTTTTAACAGATGAAAAGGTGGTATTTTCCAACAGCATAGGTATTGAGGATGAAAAGACTTGTCAGATCCCCATAACTCTACAGTTAATAGTTGGGTGGCCCTGGGCAAGCTATCTAACTAACACCTCTACACATCAGTTTTCTCATCTCTAAAACGGAGATAAAAAATACCTTCTCCTAGTTTTGTGAGGATAATTGGGATAATGTATGTAAAATATCTACCAGAATGCTTAACTTAGAGAAAGCCCTCAGCAATGCTAGTCATTGGAAATGGGGGATTTGATGGTGCTGACAGTATTAATAGAAGTTAAGTCTTCAGTATGAAAGTTCAGAGCCTGTAAGAAACCCTTGTGAGAGAAAACTTGACCATTCCATTTCAGGATATATCTCTTCCCTCAAAACTGTATTAAAGGAAATTGATTTCATTGTTTTCTCTCAATAAGCCTGCCTTTCTTCACTCTTTCCCTGGGCTGATCTGGAGACCAAAATCAGCAAATTCATTTACACAAGTGTGTGGTTGGAAATCAGACAAAGTCTTTAAGCTC
>NW_020175489.1:478460-610279 GCF_003031525.2 Neophocaena asiaeorientalis asiaeorientalis | reverse complement strand
ACCACCTGGCTTCCTTTAGAATAGGAAAGCTGAATTGCACAAAGAAGAAGGATGTTGAACATGCCCCATATCTTAATTAGTATAAAAAGGCCACCAGCTGAATCCTTTCTGTGGCAGAATGCTCTTTCTATGGAGAGGAGATACAGTCAGAGGAGAATCCTTGCCAGAAAGCTGAACTAAGGACCTTCTGGGGAGAGGATCCTGGGAGTCCCCGAGCGACATTGGCAGTGGTCAGGCTGCAGGAAGTGCCTCTCCCCCAGCTCAGATCCTGCATTTATTTAACCAGTTCATTCAGTAATATGTGTTAAGCGCCAGCTGTGTCTGAGGTGGTACAGTATGTGCTTTTGTATTTATCCATTAACAAGGTAAATGTGGTGGTCTCTGTCAAGGCTGACATGCCAACTGGAAGACAGAGAAAACAAAGAGAAATTAAATAATTGCAAATTGCTATGAATAAAGCAAAGTTACAAACAGATCAGAGGACTAAAAAATTAGAATAACAAGCAAGTGATTGCTTTCCCGGTGGGCCTGTCTCCATTAGGCTCATTGAGAATAACCCTTTCCACCCCATCTTCACATCTGTGAAAGACAAAGAAAGCCGCCCACATAATCCAAGCACTTTCAGTGAATGCAGGATGTTCCAGGTCAACTGAACTGTTAGTTATCCAAATAGGTTACTACCTAGGTTCTGTTTAAAAAATCTTACAGAAGACAGTGGCTACATGAGTCTAAAGAGAGACAATGCATGGGAAGCACCTGGAAAATGTTAAAGGACCTATATAGGAATCGCTGTGATGATGCCCTGATGAAATATTTTTAAACATGTGTTCAGACGAAGTCTTTGCATAGCAACTTTGAAATATAGGTACTTATTTATTTAGTGAGCTGGATGGGTAGCTGATCCCAAGACAAAAGCCTCCACTCTTTCACACCAAAGGTCTTTTCAATATTTCAGATAACAGAAAAATCTAATTTACTGTGCAAATGCACAGAAGATTTTTCTTTTGCTTTCTTATAAAAGAATTAAAATCAGTTGCTACAGTGCAGAGAAATCATTTCACTTTTATAATTTAAGAAAAATGATTTTTGTAAGTGTATAATACATTTAATAAAGTCGGTTTTCCACTAGGTTTTCATAGCCAAATCCATGGCTCTCAGCCAGGGTCGGTTTTACACCCAGGGTAATGTCTGGAGACATTTTTGGTTGTCACAACTGGTGAGAGGGCTGCTACTTGGTATCCAGTGAGTAGAGGCTAGGGATGCTGCTAAACATCCTTCAATACACAGGATAGCCCCTTCTCAACAAGAATTATGCAGCCCCAAATGTCAGTAGTACTGAGGTTGAAAAACCCCAGCCTAAATCAGTACAATTTTTTGTCAAGATGTGAAATTTTAGTACAATAAGGCAAAACCTATGATTTATGATAAAGTAGGATGATTTTTCAGCTAAACTGCCAGAGTAGATGTTTAAGATAGTGATATATTCTGATCAAAGAGAGCAAGGTTCTCTTTTTTTTAAGATACCTTTAAAAAAAGAAATCGCTATTTCTCTTAGTAAGAGGATAGGGAAAGAGAAAACTGTGATAGGAATTCCATACCAGGGAATACTTATCTGATAGCCTCAACTGAGTGCATAAAGATCTCTTGGTGAGGGCTTCCCTGGTGGCGCAGTGGTTGAGAGTCCGCCTGCTGATGCGGGGGACACGGGTTCGTGCCCCGGTCCGGGAAGATCCCACATGCCGTGGAGCGGCTGGGCCCGTGAGCCATGGCCGCTGAGGCTGTGCGTCCGGAGCCTGTGCTCCGCAACGGGAGAGGCCACAACAGTGAGAGGCCCGTGTACCACAAAAAAAAAAAAAAGATCTCTTGGTGATAAATAGATAACATCAAGTTTAAGCATTAAAGTTCATATACTTTATTTAGAAAAGTCTCTCAGACTCATGCACAGGGTATGTTTATTTTTAATTTAGATACAATTCAGAACTTGTTTGTGGTGGCAGGCATGGTTATGCTTATAGTACTTCACTGGAATAGGCCACATGACCCAGCTAGGAAGAGTTTGCCGCTGTGGTGCAGCCAGAATTTTCTTATTGGGGAAGATCCTTGAATGGTGATGTATTAACCCCATGGGGAGCAAGTGAGAGTGGGTAGCTGCATCCACTCACTGGGTATTTGTTCTCCTCTATACACCTTAAATACCTCAAGTTCTCATAAGCTAAAACTGGGGCCAAGCTGGCATTCTTGTTCATTATTGAACCCGAACCCGCTTTTGTGGTCAGTCCAGCTCTCTCAGCTGTGTGTTTCGAAGCTTATGCAAGACAACAAAAATCAGAAAAATGTAGAGAGGAAATTCTGACAGGCAGGTACATTGATTAATAAGCTATTTCTGTATTTAACAAGCTATTTTGTTCAACTGGCCTCTAAAATGGAAGGCCAGGTCATTTGTATTCAACAAACATGTTCTGCAGACAAAGTGTTAGAGGCTGGGGACAGGAAGGTGAGCCAGCGGAGCCCTGCTCCTCTAGACATTCATTTCTGTGGCTCAGTGCTTCTCTTTCTCCTTTGCAAGTTAAAGAAGCAGCAACAGCAACTACCAATGACAAACTGTGCAGACTATTTTTTTTAAGTGTAACATTTGATTGATCCTAAGTGATAATTTTTTAATATGGCAATCTGTGACTTGTAAACATGGAAGGAGAATTTGTTTCATTAGTGAGCGCATAGTGAGTTGTTCCCAGCATTTCACAGCCCCTTCTACAAGCTTAAAGGATCTTGAAAACCCCTTTGTGCTTTGTGCTAGAATTGCTTAGAGAGTTCCCGGATTCCCTTTAAAAAAATCAGAAAGTGAATTTACATTAGCTGTTATTTTGCTCCAGAAACTCCCTTGATCTCTCAAAGATCTCCCTTCCCGGTCTGTCAAAATCTCATGCAAGGTATGTATTGTTGCCTTCCCCTTGATCTCTTCATGAGTTTCAGAGCGTCAGGGTTAACTGCAGACGTTTGCCTCAGTCTTTGATTTGTCTCAGGCTTTGATTTTTTTGTTTTGTCTTGTTTTCATCATTCTCATTCCCCCATCTGATTCCTCGATGATTATAAAATATCAAAAACATCAAACCTAAACTGCTGCTCTAATGAGAGCAGACACGCCAGGGTTCTTTTCTCAGCTGACTGAAGCCCAGAAGGCAGCTCCAAGTGGGATGCTCACAGCGCTGTATTCTCCAGCAAGAAGGTGGCTGGGCAGAGGCCTGGGCCCCGTTTTTCTCACCTTAGTAAGTACTAATGTCTTGGGATTTCTTGTGGGAAAAATATGAAGAATGCTTGAAGTTTCTGGCAGAGTCATCTGAGATGGTTCTGATTTCTAACAAATATGACTATACATGGATAGAAAACATTTTTCTCTCTTTCCAAAGCTGACCTTGAGGTAGTCTGTTGAAATTGTGTATAACTGCTGGACAGTTATACATACTGTATAATTTTAAAAGGAGACAGGTAAAATATCTGTTTTAGGTGATAAGGAGAGATCAGCTGGCTCTTGGCTTATTTATATTCAGGAAGCAGGGAAGTGGTGTATATGCAAAGGTGGACATACTGAGGATTGATTTAGAATTTGACAAGGTGCTTCTGTGGGTTTAATCCATTGAAGGCTGCGTCTGGTGTGGCCGCAGTAGCTCCAGGACCAGCAGTGTGCAAGAGAAGCCATAAGGTCTGCAGGAAGCAGACAGTCCTGAATGGCTTGGAAGGTTTTACTTTGCTGCTTAGAGCCTCAGTTTTCTTGTCCCTAAAATAGATATAATTCTAAACCTCACAGTAGTTACGTAACGTATGGCAATGTGTTGGGAAATGCTTTGTTAACTCTGAAATATTGCATAAAATATACTTTTTATCATGGAAATATAGGCTGTTTTGTCATCCTAGGCTATTTTAGGGAAACTAGGAAAAGGAAGACTTTATTTAACCATTTTCCCTTTCTCTTAATTCCTTTGTAGAATGAGGCACTTCATAAATATATAAATAACTCTTTCTCCTCCCAAATAAGTGGTATTTTTAAGATTTAATAGAGAATAAAGGACAAGGAACTTGCTGCAGAGCAAAAGCAGTCAGCAACTGGGGGAAACCTTTTTAAAAAAGCTTTTGAACTATTGTCATTTGAAAAACATATCTGTACTGTCTTATCAAAATAAATAAGTTTTTTATAATAATGATATAAGTTTTGGGCAGTAAGTAGACTGCAAAATCTTAGCTTCTTGTGCCACTAAATTTTTTAAATGAACTTGATTTTTTAGTATACTTTAGATTTACAGAAAAATACAAAGATAGCACAAAAAGTTCCCATATGCCCAGTAGTACCCAGTTTTTACCATCATTACCATCTTACATTAGGATGTTACATTTGTTTCCATTAATAATATTAACTAAAGTCCATACTATATTCAGATTTCCTTGGTTTTTACCAAATGTTCTTTTTCTGTTCCACGAGCCTACCCAGAACACACCTTATATTTAGTCATTGATTTATACTCTCGGTGGCCCAGAGTCCAGTTCCTAGCTTGTAGTGTGTCTCTACGTGTGTCTCTGTGTTAAACTAGTTACTCTTTCTAAGGGTCTCTGTTGATCATCCTAGTACAGCATTCATAGCCTCATACTGGGAGACTAATGTTACCTCCATCCCAGAGCTCAACTGTGTAGCCACTTTTATCTGAGCAAAGCACAGGCAAAAACTTAGCATGGAAATTTAAAAACTAGCCTGGAACAGTTGCAGTAAATGACAGAGTGCCAACCATCTTCATGCACATCACTTCTAGCATTACTTCTCTAATTCATACTTATTTATTTTGATTTTACCCACTTTTTTTTTTTAACCCACATTTTTAACCACTGTGGCACCATAGAATATTTTGAACGCTCAGCTTCAAACTCAGACTCAGAATGAGTCTATACCTATAAATAGCTGAGGGCTACTTGAAACTCTAGAATAAATCTCAGACCGAAGACCCAGAAGATAGTGAGGATGGAAGTATTCTTCTTTTAATGGTTTTAGTAGCTTTTGAATTCAGTATAATGATATGAGTAAAGAGGCCTATGATGAGGATAATAGCAATGTACATGTGTTCAAGGACATAGTAAAGCTCAGTGTCTAACTCTAGGCTCTGCTTATCTCACAGGAACTTTTCTAGAACATTTCTTTGGAGTATGTAGATGAATAGTAAATCATCTTTTTAAAGCTAGAAGTACTCAAACATCTCAATAGTTGTGACTTACTCTGCCACCTGAGAGGCCGTACCACCTGGGGAAGAAAGGCACAGAATCTGGCAGATCCTGGGTCAGGACTGTGACCTGGTGCAGGACGTGTGGCCGTCACGGACTCATCCATCCTCTCGACTAATATTCAGCTAAGCGCCACCTAGCCTGTGATGACACTTAGGGTACAAAATCAACAGATGGGACAGAGGCCCATCTTGGGGAGCTTACATTCTGTTCTCTCCTGTACTGATAATCTTATTTACATTATAAAAGGATCCTTCTGGATTCTTCGTGGAAAAGAGACTATAGCAAGGGTGGAACAGGATGTCTAGTTAGGAGACCACTTGAAGCAGGAGGTGATGTGACTAAACCAGGTAGTGGTGGAGTTGGTGACCAGGTGTCAGGTTCTGAATTTATTTTCGAGAGCCAGCCAGATTTGCTGTTGTATTGGATATGGGTTTGAGAGAAAAAGGAGTCAAAGATGCCTCAAGGCCTTTGGCCATTTACTACAGAAGGGAAGGCTGGGGGAGGGGAGGGCTTGAGGAGGGAAATCAAGAATCCAGTCTTGGCTGTTTGTCTGAGGTGTCTGTGAGACATCTGAATGGTGATGACAGTGGAAAATACGCATTGGCTGCAGGGAGAGGACTCAGAGCCGGGAGACTAGATGAGACGTCATCACCCGGGGAGTGAGTACAGGTAGAGAAGCCAAGACGTGCAGGACTGAGCCCCAGGTTTGGAGGTTAAGAATGGGAGGAAGGACCAGTGAAGCAGGAGATCAAGTGTCCGAAGAGCCAAGAAGAAGTGAGGTCTCGCCCGCAAGGGGAAAAGTGAGCACCACGTCAAACTTGAGTGATGTTCAGGAAGGATAACTTGGCATATACCATTGGATTTGGTAGCGTGGAGATGGCGGCAAAGCCATAATGTCCTTGTTCTTAACTGAAGACAGTAATAGTCTTACCTATAATGTTGTCAGGATTAATATATGATGTGAACGTGCTTAGCACAGTAGATGTGCAGTTCACGTTAGCTAGTTTAATAGGATACAGTTGACAGATCACTTTCATGTAGGTTGGCTGTTCTGAGCCTCCCGAGCGATCTGAGGGAGAGGAATGGCCATTACAACCTTTGTCCTTGTTTAATAGTAAGGACACTTGCCCTCAGAGAGATTAGAGGGAAGTATCAGTAGTAAGGTTTCTGGGACAGAGCTCTTCTCAATCTGCACCTCACGGAGGATTTTCATATTAGCCCCAAAATAGCCTATTTGCTGTATTACCAAAAAAAAAAACCAAAAAAACAAAACCAGCCAAACAAATAAGCACCTGTTTAAGTCTTTGTTTGAAAAAAAAGAAACCAAACTGAGTGGGTTGTAGCACTCTTCTCTTACAAATATCCCATGCTTCACAACACACCCACTGAGCCTGTCTAATTCGTGTAAAAGAGACTCGTTGTTTCTAGTCCCTCACCAAGTGATGGGGACGGCAGCCCTGTAACGAAGAGACAGAAGAACATGGTTCACAAACCTCAGAACTGAGAACCCTGAATTCTTTCTCTAGAGCTGGCAGCACAGCTGGCCTTCGGCCCTGCCGCTTCTAGCCAGCCTCCCCTTCCTGTGACTGTCCTATTGCCACAAGTTCTAGACTCGCATCGGTCTCAGTCCTGGCTGCCTGTTAGAATCACTAGGGAGCTTTTCAGTAATGTCCTGGCTCGTACTCTGATGATAGTCTGATTTAATTCATGTAGGTTAGGCCCAGACATCAGTAGTTTTTTGCAACTAGGTTTATTGAGATGTAATTTACATACGGTAGAGTTTACTTTTCTGTGTACAGTTCTCTGAGTTTTGATATACACACATACAGTCATGCAGCCAACACCACAGTCAAAACACTGAGTATTTGTATCACCCCCAAACCTCACTGTGCTGCTTTCAGAAAACCTCTCCCCCCAACCCCCTGACCCTGGAGGCTACTCATTTGTTTTCTGTGGCACTGACATTATTTAAAGGTAGATGATTCTAGTGTGCAGCCAGGGTTGAGAGCCATGGTCAGTAGAGCTGTCTACCGGTCTTTAATAAAATTCAGAGACACAGGAGAGGAAATCTGAGGCGTTCTGTTAATATATGCAGGAAATCCATCAGTTTATCTCATACTTATGCTCTCTTTATTAGCTGAGAGAAGACCAGTCTATTGCTTACGATTTGCTGTGGTTGTTTCTTTGTTTTAATAGTGGAAGAAGGGAATGGAGTGTTTGAGAGGTTCAGAGGCATTGCCTGGGGAGAGCAGACCTCCCGTACCTCCCATGGTGGGCAGTGTGAGGTCACCGAATATGTATGCAGTCTTTTCTAGGTGTCCACACTGTTCTTAGCTTCATGAACACAATGGTAAGCTAAATATACAATGCCCCTGCTCAACTGGGCCTTACTTCAAGTGGGTGGAGATAGCAATGAACAAATTAAAACCTATACAAAGAAGAAAATATCACGTAGTAGAAAACACCACGCACAGAGCAGAATCAGGGTGATATGGTAGAGCAGCATGGAGGCTACTTTAGATTGGGTGGTCCAGGAGGGCCTCTCTGAAGAGGTCACATTTAAGCTGAGACCTGAATGTCTGGAGGAAAGTAGCCAAGCAAAATTAGAGAAAATTGCAGGCCGAGGGAACAGCCAGTGCAAAGGCCTTACAGTTGGAAGTGAGATTTGTGAGTGCCGGGACAGAAGGAAGACCAGTGCATCTGGAGGGAGGGGCAAGGGGAGAGTGGTAGAGATGACGTTGGGGAGGTGGGCAGGGCTCAGAGCTCCTGGGGCTTTGCAGAATGACATCCAGGTAGATTTCGTTCCAAGTGTGATAGGCATGTGGTTTGATGCAGGAAAGAGCACACTCTGATGTGTTTTAAATACCACTTAGGTGCCATGTGGAGAATGGGCCGTAGCAGGTGGAGTGGGTACGGATAGAATGAGGAGGACTGGCTAAGAAGCTGGTGAGGTGAGAGGACAGTGGCTCCTAACACTGGGGCTGGAGAGCAGTGGACCGATCCAGGTCGACTTTTAAAGACAGGCCTTTGAGAGGGGGCTCCCCTGCACTGGCAGTGGATTTGGTGTGGGATTTGAGAGAAAGAGCAAGGCGGTCTCAGATTTTGGAATTGAATTTCTGATCACTTGTGATAGATTCCTCCTTGCCTCTCCCCATATAACCCGCATCTTTTTTTGTTCATATCACCAATCACTGCCTGGAATTACAAGTTTCTGGGCCCCAAAACATTAAGCCATAACCCCGATATCCCCAACACGGCAACTGAGCAGCTCTGCTTGGGCTGCAGGTTAACCCAGGGAAGAAAGAAATCAGGCTGCAACTAAGGGAAATCAGTGCCTAGCAGCGGGAATAGGGTTAATAGGGAAACTTCTGATTAATTACTACAAAACTGCCCCCAATAAACTCGGTTTTACAAAAACAGCTGCCTCGGAATATGCCTTTACAATGAACTGTAAGATAAAATAGAAAACTAAAAGTCCCAGAGAGCATGTAACTCTTGAACAAAATAGAACTGTCAAGAATACATGAAAGCTGTTATGTATGTTGTGAAACGTAAATCACAAACCTCTTTATTTTGGAAAGTGTAATTAGCTACAAGTGTTTCATTAGGAGAGAAAACAAAATCAAGGACATCTAAGACCACTTTGGGGTAACTCGACAGACAACAGCTCTCAGGACATGCAACTGGGTGGGTGGCTGCCCTGCCTTACTGTGTTCTTGTGGGCAAGGTCACCACGGCACATGGCTCGATACTCATATGTTTACTCTCCTTTCCTTGGCCGGTATTTCAGGGGTTGTGACTTCATCTTGTTAGCTGCATTTTTAAAACTTAGTCAAAAACTCAACCTTTTGTATCTCTTTGGTACTGCTTTTCAAACAATGCCTATATATTTGCCTATATTCTACTCCCCACTCCCTTACTGTAGCTGAGAATTTCTAGGAGAAATTGGACAGAGGGGGAAATATATGTATATGTATTTATACACACACACACTCTAACATTATAAATGTGTGTGTCCTCTCTAGGCCTGAAATAGAAGCCTTCTTTTGGCCCCCCTCTGCTTTCCTTTGCCACACACAGACCTCTACTGTTCCGAAGATAACTCAAGAGCCCACAGTAGTTCAGCAAAGTAGGCAAAGACCTTGCTGTTTGAAATATACCTTATATATTTCAGGGGCCTGCTGTCTGTGCATGATGAATAAGGCCTTCATGTATTCAGGCTTATGGCTGTAAAATGACAAATGGCAACATTAATCTTCATATTGTTCCTTTCCCCTAAGGACATTAGAGGGACAGCCAAGGTCATGCAACCATGTAACCTTAGTATTGTTTCTCCTTATTTCCTCTCCTATACAGAATGTTGACATTACCTATTATGTATGCTACTCTCTTCTCTGATCTCCCCAACTTCCTCTTCCCAAATAGCTTTTAGACTTATATAGAATCATAATGTACAAGTAGAAGGAAGGCACAGCATTTATTTCTTATGCCCACCATTTTTGACTGATGAGGTGGGCAGCAGAATGTCCTATTCCTCCTTCTCTGGCAGAGAAATACACCAAGTGGTGGCAACATGGTGTGAGAAACATACACTCCTTCAAGTTTGGGACTGGTTGTTTTTGTTCTAGGGCCCACTATCAGTGAAGTCATATCTTGGTGGGGGGTGGATTTGCCACTCTTACAGTGTTGCCTGTCACATCAGGCAAATACTCCTCACAGCCAGGTGCTCTAGTGTTTACATTTTTGTTATTTCTGTAGCAGTTAATGTTTTTGTTTTTTTGTTTAGTTTTTTTTGCGGTACGCGGGCCTCTAACTGTTGTGGCCTCTCCCATTGCGGAGCACAGGCTCCGGACACGCAGGCTCAGCGGCCATGGCTCACGGCCCTAGCCGCTCCACGGCATGTGGGATCTTCCCGGACCGGGGCACGAACCCGTGTCCCCTGCATCAGCAGGCGGACTCTCAACCAGCGCGCCACCAGGGAAGCCCACAGTTAATGTTTCTGTCATAATGATGCTAACTCCTTTCCACATGGATTCACTTCTGTTGGTCGTGGATTGGAAGACTTATGCAAGAACTCTTTGTACAGTATCACAGCTACTTTTAACAATGTCACCTGTTCAACCTGTGCCACAGGGGCCTCTGATGAGTAAAATGATCTCAAATTATTTCTACTTGACTTTAGTTTTGCGCTCTGAGGATGATTTTAGCTAAATTGGAGAAGGAAATGCAAACATATATATCACCCTGGAGTAAAAACAAAAAGCTTTTGAAATTACTGAAAATAACAGAAAAACATGTGTGACTCTCCCACATCAGGCACAGGAACTGCTGGTGTCAAACCTAATCCCAGGAGACACTTCTTTGTTGCAGATTTTCTTTTGTTAAAACATTAAAGGGCATATGCTACTCTTTCTCCGTAGGAGAGTTTCCATTTTCTTTGCTGTGAGACTAGTGGATGCAGAGAATTCCACAAATAAATTTTAACCTTTCATTTTATAATTTTATTAGACGCTTACCTTTTATTCCATAATAACCCCACTGGTATTTCTCACCAGCAAAGTTCTTACTCCTCACCGTTTTACCACCTTCTTTCCCCACCTTTCCATTTTCATTGGCCACTTTATTCTCCTGTGATTTCTGCCAACTCAGGCTCTCAACGTGATCTTTGTTTCTTTTATCTTCTGTATTCAATTTGTTGAAAACCTGTCATGAATAGTTCCCTATTATGGAAGTCCAAACCCTGGTTATATCACTTCTGGGTTACTAGATCTTTTCCAGAAGCTTCCCTCCAACTTCAGTATCATGGATGTATTTTAAAAAGAAGAAAAAATTCCACCACCAGAAAGTATGACTCTCCTTTGTGGACTTTCTCCTGATTTTTCCTCATTCCCACCAACTCAGCTCAGTTATCACCATCCCTGACATTTGTATGATACCAGAACATCTTTGAGGATACTTTTTATATATTTTCTCCTTTGACTCTCTCAGCTGTGTGAAGTTGTGAGAAATTAAGTAATTCCCCCAGAAAACACATGTCTATTTGGTACCAGAGAGTGGACTATTACCTAAGGCTTCTAAGAGTCTAATTTCTTCCTTCTACATAGCGCTGTAATCTAATTCAGAGCGTTACTC
Source organism: Neophocaena asiaeorientalis asiaeorientalis (assembly GCF_003031525.2). NCBI lineage: Eukaryota > Metazoa > Chordata > Mammalia > Artiodactyla > Phocoenidae > Neophocaena > Neophocaena asiaeorientalis. The sequence goes on along the minus strand of NW_020175489.1, from coordinate 598,882 downwards.
ACTAACTGTTTACACCTTTCCTTTATCCTCTGTTGTCTTTATTCTGCATCACTGAATACCACTCACCCCTTTTGGCCTTGGGTATTGAAAGGTTTTTCTCTCAGTGTCCTCTGTGTGTTCTTTTCTTGACTTTTTAAGAATCAATTCTGATTCTCTTGGCCTCCAAAATTTATGTCCCCAATACCTCATTGTGGGACAAACTGCCTTACAATTCCTTTTCCTGATTCTTTATTCTTAGAAACCTCTATTATCAAAGATACCAAATTTGCCTCATTTCTTCATATATTCAGTGTACCCTGAATAGTTATGGTCCTACCTCCTGGGAAAGGACTTCCAGGCCTTGACTGTGTAATGCTGACTGTCTTGAAAGTTATAATCTAGTGTCTGGTTTTTCCCCCCTAAACACATGATCTAGACATTGTTTTTGCTTCCTTTTTACCCAACATTCATGATAACACAGCTTTGTTTTCACAGAGCACTTTTTGCCTAAAAATTCAAAGTGCTTTGAACATTATCCATCCTGGCAGTGTTCCTCTGAGGTAAGTGGGTGGCAAGTATTTTTATCACCTTCTATTAAAGCAGAGGCAGAATTCACTGCACCATGATCCCCTGGAAAGCAGAGCAATCTGGACTTAGTGAGTCTCTGCTCTCTTTAATTCTTGGTCCACTGTAAAACTATTCGTGATAGAACTGCATAGAAGCATCTCCCTTGCAGGCAGACTTACATTCATGCATTTAAATGGCTTCCAAGAGACGTTGATTATGGAATTTGGAGTCTGAATGTAAGTGAATTTGAAATGCGCCTGGCTGGGAAATTGTTCTGAATGAAAAACACAGTCAGAACTATGAATTAGATTCTACCCATCCTTTGGTCCAATTCAAATGCCAGTTCCTCTAAGAAAATAAACCTGCACGTCCCGGGACTCTCCTACCCTTTACATATTCTTCCTTTGTGGTATGTAACTCACTGTACCTTATTCTGCAGCTGGTTCCATGCTTGATTGCCCTCTGTGGCTATAGCCACTTAAGATGTTTTCTGGAATGGAATGAAAGGAATTAACCTCTATTGTTTATAACTATCATGGAGCTTAAAAATTCTTCCGTTGGCAGGGTCTGAGTGCCCTGGATGACATCTAGAAGATTGCAGTCCTTTGGCTGTCCTTCCACTTTGCTTCATGTTCACTACTTGGCCATTGATTATTCTGGAGAATGTCTCTCTCCTTAGCCAAGCATTTGCATATCATAACCAAGAAAGAGTAGCCAGCCAGCCATTTATCAACAGTGGCTCTGGGAGACCAGTTTGAAGTGTCAGCCGTGCAGAAGGACCTCGTGCAGTGCCTCTACCTCCTTCGTGCCTTCCTGCTCCCTATTGATGACAGGGCAGGGCAACACGGCCAGATACCGGCCTCCCAGGTGAGCTTTGGATGTGTCAGACCTCCAAAGTATCCTGCTGCTCTGATGGAAGGTGCTTTAAGTAGCGTAGCTTGTAAAAAATAAATAATACTCATTCTCAAGCTGCCCCTGGCTCCCTTAGATGTTTCTAAAACGTGCCAATGAAGCCCAAAAAATATTGGTAATGGATAGGAAGGTAGAGCAGGTTCTTTTTGTCGTAAGAGTGAACTGTGACTCATACCTCCTGACTCATTGCGAACATGCAAAGGAAGCCAGTCCGTGGGGCGCACTCTAATAGGATGTTTCTCCAGTGACTCACATAGGCCTGGAATGAGGAGCAGCCCGAACGAAGCCAAACAAGAGTATTTTTAAATACGGGAGGGCATGTTTCCTGGGACAGTATGATAGTGAGTCCTACACACTTACATGCTTATTTTAGCCCAGGCATTGAAATATGTGGGCGTGGTCTTTGTGGAGCCTTCTCCTGTGATCATGTTTTGTTTTGTCAGTGGGGAGAAATGTTTAGTGATTAACTGGCACTGGTGAGAGTACAAGATTTCAGGGCAATATTTCAGTGTAAGGAAATGAAGACTTTTTGAATATTGCAACTTCAGTAATGTTGCCCCATGGGACAGGTACCACTTCACATCTAACTATGCATTCAACAAACATGTTTGGAAACTCTAAGTACAAAGACAGAGAAGTAGTCCTGGGTCTCCGGGGTCTTTGAATTTCTATGGAGAGACACAAAAGCAGACATAGGATTGGGGACTTGACAGAGGGTGAGATGGAGACACTTAGACGTGTCGGCCTAAAGATAATGGGGGCAAGACATCCCATAGAGGTGGTAACAACTGTGCTGGGTCTTGAAAGACCTTTGGAGTTACCACCAAGTAGGGGAATGAGATGAGGCTGGGTGTTTCAAGTAGAGGAAAAGTGTATGTTCAAGTCTAGAAGTCTTGCAGACAGTTTATTTGATTTGATTTGTTTTGGTCATTCTATTTTGTTCTCAAAATTTGAAACTGTTTTCTCCCTCTCACTTGATAAATACATTCTGGAAATTTTATTTTTAAAAATGTGGAATTGGTGTCTTCAGGGCTAGGCAGGGTACACATGGTAAAGACTTTGGGAGGAGTTGGGACTTTGAGGGATTTTAAGCAGAGTGGCTCAATTATTTTCACCATGATAAAGCACTAATAAAACTAGGTTTAAATGCTTATTACTGCTCTATCTGTATCTTGCCGTGGCTATAGTTAGATATTCATGAACTCCTCATGCGTGGCAGTGAGGAAAATGAATCTGTCTTAAGGGTGGGGCACCATTTTCAGGCCTTTTATCACCATCTGGCACAGCAGTGATGAACACTTGAACCCAGCCCAGTGGCAGTGGGAAGGGAAAGGCGGGAATATATTCAGGATATTAAGGTGACTGAGAGAGGAGTCCAGGCTACCCTGGACAGCTGAGACGGGGAACCCAGCCCAGACAGAGGGAGTGAATTCAGTTTGGGTTATTTTGAGTGTGAGGTGACTAAGGGACATCCAGGCGGACATGTCCAGTAAGGAGCTGAAGCTCAGGGAAAAGTTCTGGGCTCAAAAAGAGAGTTTTGGCAACTGTGAGCATGGAAGCCTTAGGACTAGGGTAAGAGCGAAGAGAGAGAAGAAAAGAAAGATGGGAACAGAGCCTTGGGCAGAAAAAAGCCCCCCCTCCCCGCCCCAACAAACAAAAACAAGAAGAAACAGGTCTATGAAGGAGACAAGAAAGAGCAGTGAGATTGAGAAGAAAAACAATTATCCAGTGCTAGTGGGCTGTTGTCATTATTTTTGTCCCCTCTGAGGCCTTAATGGCTGTCAAATAATCTTGAAAGCATTCACAAGGAATCCGTATGCATATATACATGCTAGATTTAATGTCTTTTTTTTTAACCAGGAAACATAGTGCCATGTTGGGTATCTTATGTACATTCCAGTGACCGTATGAGATGTCCTGATCACGTGTATGTGTAAGTGAATGGTAGTGATATCAGAAACACTCTCTGTTTTTAGAGAATTGGGGAATTTTTATAAAATGAAAGTTCCTGAATGCATTTGTCATGGGAGAGGGAGAAAACTGTTTCAAAATATCAAGAACAAGATCAAAAGACCAAAAAGTAAAATAAAATAACTGTCTGCAAAGAAGGGGAATGAAAGTGTCTGAGAGCATTAACTTTTATTTCATATGGAAGGAAGGGTTGAGAATTTTCATCAGAATCTTTCTCCTGAAGTTATGGACATCTTATTTTTAGTCTCATCCTTAGTTCATTTCTTCATTGAGATGTGTTCTTATCTAAAATGACCTCTTCTTGGTGAGGGTTTAAAAGGAAAGAGAGGGCTTCCCTGGTGGCGCAGTGGTTGAGGGTCCGCCTGACGATGCAGGGGACACAGGTTCGTGCCCTGGTCCAGGAAAATCCCACATGCCGCAGAGTGGCTGGGCCTGTGTGCCATGACTGCTGAGCCTGCGCATCCGGAGCCTGTGCTCCACAATGGGAGAGGCTGCAACAGTGAGAGGCCCGCGTACCGCAAAAAAAAAGAAAGAAAGAAAGAAAGAGAACAATGATGGCCAAGAAGCTGAAGGCCAAAATAACCTTTGTTGAATTTGGTTTAGGACAAATTCAACTGGAGGCAGTCTGTGATTGGATAACAACCACCTGAAAATAGAAACTTCAGGAGTTAATTATCATTATATGTCAGCAAGACCAGGGGCGGAAAGTAGTAGACATTCAGTATAAGAAGAGTGTGGATAACGAAGGGTTAAAATATAGCTTTACCCATCAATTTGTCTGACTTCTTCACAGACACACATTTCTGAGGCAGAATCTATATGTGTGGCCATCCCAGAGGCCCAGGAACAAGAAGCCAATGTTTCATTCCTTGGAATACTAATTAGCCCGCAATCTATAAGATGAAAACCTAGTCTCATTAAAGCAGTAACAAGAGCTTAAACCTAATTTTATTAGTGCTCTTTAATAGTGAAAATAATTTTATCAACTGCAAAACCAGATTCACTTCTAGGATGTCTGTGTGTTCAAGACAATGAGATGTACTCTGGGAACACACCCTGGTCAATGTGCCACATTTTACTCAAATATATTTCCCAAAATACCACCAAATACCTGGTTGTTTGTTTGTTTGTTTTTGAGGCTATTTCTGTGAAATAGAAATCCAGTCCTAACATAATATTTTAAAGAAATCAGAGTGCATAAGGGCTATTTTTAATGAACAGAAGTAGTATAATTTGGCTACTTATACTAAATCTGAGACATCTAGGATAGTCATGGGTATGTGTGTGATCCGTCAGGGTCAGAGGGGCTCAATGACTTTATTATGTGAACACTGGGAAAGTTCTAGCTGCGTAATGGTTAGGACAGCAGCAGCGGCAACTGTGCAGTTAAAAAGCCACTGGGGCAAGGAGACCTCCAAGTACACTGATTACACACATATTTTGTTCAGAGAATAGCCTCTGCAGGCTGAATGCCTCGTACACTTACATTCTGCCTCTGCCTCTCTCTGGCTGTGTGACTGCAGACAAATCACTTAGCCTCTCTGTGCCTCGACTTTCCTCGCCTGTGAAATAGAGATGAGAATCGAACCTGTCTCATATGAGAATTAAATGATTTAATAATTGTAAAGCACGGAGAACATTGGCTGGTATATATTAAGCGTTATATAATTGCTTGACAAAAAATAGATTGGTCTGATTAGTTTGATTTTCTTAATCTTCCAGGATATTAGTCTTGCATTAAAAGAGACAAATTTTGTATCTTCTTTATTAAGACAAGGCTCTATTAAGCCAGTGAACAAATAACATGTCCCTAAGAGTCTATGAATTGTTGATTTTTTTCCTCTGGCATGAAAACAGTAACATTTTCATGTGAATACATGTCTACCATAGATAAATTGGAAAATGCGGTATTCTTACCAACTCTAAGAACTGCATATCCAAAAATTACCTTAGTTAGCAAGATCAAGTCTTCATTAAAATAATGGATCAGAGAAGAAAGAAATGGAATTAAATTTATTTTTAAATCACAGTAAACAGGCGTTCTAGAAAGTATTAACTTTCTGCTTTAAAAATCTTCCGTAGAGGGAAATTGATGTCTGTTGAGTGGCTTGATAACAGGGACTCTGGACCCAAACTGTTGTTAAACCCTGGCTCTGCCTCTTCTTAGCTCTGTGAACCAAGCTACATCACTCCTCTGTGCCTCAGTTTTCTCATCTGTACAGTGGGGATGCTAATAACTCTACCTACCTTGTGGAATTGTTATGAAGATTAAATGAGAAGGTACTTACTTGTAAGGAGCTTAGAACAGTTCTTGTACATGGTCACTGCAATATTCTGAAGTAAATAGCTTACCTTTCTAGGCTGCTCACCTTCTAATTTGCTGAAATAAATTCCCCAAGTGTCTTATAATTCAGATTATGTCCTTTTCAAGTTTTCCAGCCAGCTGTTACTCGTCTGATATGTAATGCCTTATCCTTTAGTTTCCTGTCTGTTTGGTAAATCTCAGTCCAGTACCTGTGTGAAGCTTGACCTTTTCCTAAATTATTTACACGATGCTTGAGGATATGCTTCTTGGGGCCCGGTGTTCTGTTTGTGCGCTGAGAGGGCCCTCTGCACAAACCTGCCCACGTGATCCTGGGTAGGAGAGAGCCATGCTCCTTGTCATGCACTCCTCTGTAAGAGGATTGAATGGAGCTATATATAGACAAAAATATTAGGGATTTAACTCTATTTTGTTCACTAATATAAATCTTCATCCTCTCAAAGCCCATGTTGGCAAAAGCATGATTGTCAATAGATTATTCCCTCGATATCCCCCTGTATCTCCCTTAATTCCACCATCCGGGGGGGTACACATTGTTAACACTGTTCTGCAATCCTTGAGTCCGTATGTGCCGTGTGACAGAGTGTGACATGGACCTGAAATGAGCACTAAGTCCTAGTGCTCCTGCTGAAGGCCATGTGTGGTAAATGAGGCGTGTGGGGGGTGGGTAAGTGACCCCCCCCCCCTCCCCGGCAGGACTAGTTGTTGGTTGGCAGTTGATCTACAGAGGAGGATTACCTACTGTATTTTGGGTACATATCAGATTTGGGTTTTCTTTTCTGTGCATTTGTGTAATTAATCTGCTTCCTTTATAAATTTCCTCATTTTTTTATTAAGAGAACACCTATATTTGGATTTCAGAAAGCTGGGAGAGAGAAGGCAGAGGACTGGGTTATTTTTCAGGTTGCAATATTTATTTTAAAGCAGTGGGTGAAGCATGTGTGGAGCCTTCCAAAGTGCCCCTGTCACAGCAAGAGTGCTGAGACATGTGCTGTGCAAAAGCTGGCGGACATCCCTCATCCCGTTTTGTTAAAAGTGCATGAAGTGGGGCATAATAGAAACCATGTAGAAGAAAAGCATGTTAAGGGAGGCACGAGGGGGAAGGAAATCAAGGAAGGGAATGTGGGCATGTGTCTGTGGAAGGCGGGCCATGTGAGAACCATGAAGAATGCAGGAATTACTAAATCAGGATTCCTATTTTTTGTAGGTTCATAATCAAGTGTGGGGATTCCGAGCAGTTAGAGGAAATAAAAGGTCTATGGAAACACAAAGAAAGTGGAAGTTGGGCAGGGCTAGAGGGAAGTGCCTTTAGCAAAGGGATGGGCTTTGGAGGATGACTCAATGGACTCCGCGAAGAGGGAAACCCAAGAGCTTAACATGTGTAGATACAAGCAGGGGTGTTTTATTTGATGAAGAGGTAGAAACTATGGCTGCCTTCAGCATTCAGTCATAGGTCAGAGGAAAGTTAGGAGAATAGAGTAGGGGCAGACTGGGACGTGTTGAATGTTTTGCTAAAGTATTTGCATTTTATCCTAACACCGACAGGTAATCACTGAGTTTTTAAGGGAAGTCATATACTGGGTACGAAAGACAAGAAAGAACGTCTTGGCCTGTCCTCTTTCCTTAATTTTGTATTTATTGGACTTAGGGTTACTTATTTTTAGCCCCTTTTGCCAGCTCCCCAGCTCTGGTTAAGGCTCTGAGCCTCAGGTCAAGATGTCATCCAGGGTCATGTGATGGCACACAGTAGTTGCTGGGTCTTCAGTGAGGCACGTCCCAGCTGCTCATTAATCAGCCTCTATCCCAGCATAACCCTCCAGTGCCCATCTCACATGGTTGAACAGGCAATTATTTATATCCATGCTAAATTTGCTGTATGACAGTCTCTTAATGTGTCGCTTCTTAGAATAATTTTCCTTATAAAGGAAATTTCAATAAGGGCATGCAGAAATTGCTTCTTGGATGTGCTGTCCTTTGCCCTGCCTTGGACTATTTACCACCCAACTAGAATTTTCCTCTTTCTTTATCTTCCACTGTACCTCCCAATGCTGCAGCCACACCACCCCCAAAAGGTAGCTAAAAATATTTCACATTTGGTTTTACATTACTAATATATACCACAAACTGGATACTCCTTTCCAAAGAATTCATTTTTTTTCTTATTCTTTTCTTCTCTTTGGGCTAAGAAAGAGACCTTTCATAGACCTGTAAGTGGATCCAGAAAATTATTTTGCCAAGAGGTAAGGTGTCAAGGATCCAGGTTCTGTTTTCCTGCAACTCTTAGTTGTTTCGGCCAGAGGACCAAGAAAAAGCACAAATACAGAGCATGTCAGTAAGACCATTTTTCAATTATAAGCTAACTTCTAGGAGTCACTTAGCTCACTCTTTTTTTTTTTTTTTTCGGTACGCGGGCCTCTCACTGTTGTGGCCTCTCCCGTTGCGGAGCACAGGCTCTGGATGCGCAGGCTCAGCAGCCATGGCTCACGGGTCCAGCCGCTCCGCGGCATGTGGGATCCTCCCGGACCGGGGCACGAACCCGTGTCCCCTGCATCGGCAGGCGGACTCTCAACCACTGCGCCACCAGGGAAGCCCTACCTAGCTCACTCTTATCATAAATCTTAATTTCCTGGAATTTCTGCACATTTTGTCATTTGGTTAAACATAAGATGATGAGATGCTGCTCTGTAATCTTCCAGGTGAACTGATACCTTCATGAAAGAGGTTAAAGTGAATAAGATTTCACACAAGCTAAACCTTGTACTGAATTCAAGATTTGGGGGGAAATTACACATCATATTTGTATTCTGCACAACATTTTATAGCTACCATTTACTGAGTGCTTATTATATGCCAGGCACTATGCTAAGTGTTTTATGGGAATCCTCTCACTATATCTTTACTCACTTCTACAGATATAAATTACTGTTATTATCATCATAATAATAGAGACTTGGTGACGTTAAAGGACTTAGTTGAGAAGGTATAGAGGAAGAATTCTAGCCGCAGTCCTGACTCCTAACCACTTAGTACTCAAGTTTTTATGTGATTCATCACTTGTCCTTAATACACTGAAGTATCAAGTAAGTGGAGTCCAGAATAACAGGAATTCTCAAATTACCTGAATTTTAATTCCATTAAAAAGAGAGAAAGGGTAGGGGAAGAAAGGCGATAGGAAGTTGTTACTTTATTCCACTCCTATTTAAACCCTGTTAATGGCTTCCCATTGTAGGTAGAATAAAGCCCACACTCCCTAATATGTTCTACAAAGAATTAGATGATCTGATGCCTGCCTACTTCTTCCACCTCATCTTTTGCTCATCTCTCTTTGTCCTTGAACTCAAGGTCATATAGATAATGAGTGGCAGAGCTAGGATCCAAACTCAGGCAGAATGGCTCCAGGGCCATGCTCTTAACTACCTTGCTAGTTCGATGTATGGATGGATGAATGGGTAGATGAAGGAATGGGTGGGTGGATGGATGGATGAGTGGATCAATGCATCGATGGACTGATGGATGGACAGTTAGGTGGACCTGTACATGCGTGGATGGAAGGAAGGAAGGAAGGATCTATAAATGAATGAAGGAAGTAAATGAGGCAGGGAGGAAACTAATTTCAAACAGACTTGTGACTCAGATTTGACAACTAGTCAAATCTATTATAGCTTTTCCATCAGCATCTGCAATACTCTTCAGTGAGATCAGGATCCCCATTCACAAAAGTAAATGCACACATATACTCTTTTATCCATCTAACAGATGAAATTGAACTAAAGTCCAGGTGTGGAGAGGTACCCCTGAACAACATTAGAGGCTGATACTACTTAGGTGATTGGACTAGGATGCCTGCATAGACAGGCTATATGTTTTCGATCCAGCGAGTAAACCTGGCTGCATGAAATGCCAATCCCTGGCTCCAGAGGTGATAGGCAGGGCAAATATAGCACTACTTCTGAAAACCCATCAAAATCACCTGCAGTAGTTTGTAGTTTTACACCGTCTGAAATGTTGTTGTTCCTTTTTATTTGCTTAGAAAGCTCATATTCTACCTTTTTAACTTTTTTATGCCAGTGTAACTTAAATAAATAGAAGTGTTCAAATCCTGAAAGCACAACACAGCTCAGCTCAGTGAATTTTCCAGTCACCAGCTATCCATTTTGCTACTCCTTAGCTCAAGATAGAGAGTATTATGCAACCACCAGAGACAATTGTGGGCTTCCCTCTCCCCAATTTCTTCTTGTCTCCAAGAGAACAATACCCTGTTTCCACCACCATCAATAAATTTTCCATTTTGAGCTTTACATACATAAGACCACATAGTATGTTGTCCTTTGTAGAGGGCTCTGTTTGTTCAACATTGTGTTTTCTATTCATTCATGTTACTGTGTGCAGCATAGTTTTTAAAAATTATTTCTTTGTAGTAATTATGTTGCTATATGAGTAAGCTATAATTCATCCAATGTATTGGATGGACATTTTGGTTACTTCAAGATTTTGGCTGTAACAAGTAGTGCAATTATTAACATTCAGGTACCTTTCTTATGTAGCACCTGTGTATGCCTTTCTTTTGGGTTTATATCTTTGGGTAGAATTGCTGTGTCATTGGCTATGAATATTTTAGCTTGACTAAATACTGTCAAACTGCTTTTCAAAGTAGTTGAACCAATTTAAACTCCTAACAACAGTTTAAGAGAATTCCATTTTTTCCACATTCTTATCCACACTTAGTTTTTTGTTTTTTTTTTTTAAACTCTTCATTGTAGCCATTCTGGTGATGTTTGAAAATATCTCATTGTAGTTTAAATTTGCATTTCCCTGGTGATTAAAAAAGCCAAGCATCTTTTCATGTTTATTGGACACTTAGATATCTTATTTTGTGAAGTACCTATTTACACTTTGCCTGTTTTTCTACTAGATTGTCTCTCTTTTTATTATTGATTTATAGGGTTATTTATATATTATGGATACCAGTTTTTTTGCCAGGTAATGTTGCACGTTTTTCTCCTACCCTGAAGTTGCCATCTTTTTTGTATCTTTTAATGAACAGAGGTTCTTGATCTTAATATAAGCCAATGAACATTTTCCTTAGGGTTAATAATCTTTTTGGTCCTGTTTAAGAAATCTTTGCTCACCTCTAGGTTATGAATGTATTCTGCTGTATTTTATAGAAGCTTCATTGTTTTTTCTTTTACATTGAGACCTATAATCTACTTAGAGTCGAGTTTTGTAGATGGTGTGAGGTAGGGAGTCATAATTCATTTTTTAGATGCATATATAATTGACTCAGCACAAGTTATTGAAAATTCTTTTCACTGTGGTGTCACCTTTTCATAAATCTAGTGATTGTATATACAAGACTATATCTGAGAAACTTAAAAGCTTTTGCACAGCAAAGGAAACCATAAACAAGGTGAAAAGACAACCCTCAGAATGGGAAAAAATGTTTGCAAATGAAGCAACTGACAGAGGATTAATCTCCAAAATTTACAAGCAGCTCATGCAGCTCAATATCAAAAAAACAAACAATATGAACAGAGGTTCTTGATCTTAATATAAGCCAATGAACATTTTCCTTAGGGTTAATAATCTTTTTGGTCCTGTTTAAGAAATCTTTGCTCACCTCTAGGTTATGAATGTATTCTGCTGTATTTTATAGAAGCTTCATTGTTTTTTCTTTTACATTGAGACCTATAATCTACTTAGAGTTGAGTTTTGTAGATGGTGTGAGGTAGGGAGTCATAATTCAGTTTTTAGATGCATATATAATTGACTCAGCACAAGTTACTGAAAATTCTTTTCACTGTGGTGTCACCTTTTTCATAAATCTAGTGATTGTATATACAAGACTATATCTGAGAAACTTAAAAGCTTTTGCACAGCAAATCACAGACGTAGAGAATGGACTTGAGGACATGGAGAGGGGGAAGGGTAAGCTGGGACGAAGTGAGAGAGTGGCATGGACTTATATACACTACCAAATGTGAAATAGATAGCTAGTGGGAAGTAGCCGCATAGCACAGGGAGATCAGCTTGGTGCTTTGTGTCCACCTAGAGGGGTGGGATAGGGAGAGTGGGAGGGAGACACAAGAGGGAGGAGATATGGGCATATAGGTATATATATAGCTGATTCACTATGTTATAAAGTAGAAACTAACACACCATTCCAAAGCAATTATACTCCAATAAAGATGTTGAAAAAAAAGACTATATCTGAACTCCCTATCCTATTCTATTCTGTTTTTCCATTCATGGACCAATATCAAGCTATTTTAATTATTATAATTTTATAATGTCTTTCTATCCGCATATGTAATTCTTCCAAATTTGTCATTTTACCTAAGTACAATAATAATTTTGCTATTAAAACTGGTAACAACTAGCACTTACTGTTGCTTGTTTTATCTGTTAATATGTGAATCATGTATCACTTTAGATTTAATCTTAGCAGTAATCTGATAAGATGCATTTCCTCTTTTTATAATGAAAAAATTGAGGCCCAGAGGAAGCGTAAGTTGATAAAGGTCACATTGCTATTGAGTAGTGACACTAAGATTTGCACCCAGGCCGACCTTGCTCTAGAACCTGCTCTTTTATTAACACATAACTGTGTGCCTGGGATGTGGCCTCAGGTCATTCTTTGTGAGTCGGCTATCTTTTGATGCTAGTGTCTGATTTTACGTCCTAACACTAGTAGGTATTTTTTTCTCCATGTCCATAAAAAAAGGCCCAGAAGGAAAGTGAACAATGAAGCATTGGATTAGACGGTGTGTCTTTTTAGTGTCGATTTCATACTATTTTTAGGCATGAGAGAAGATAGAACAGAATATCCAGAGTTCTATTAAACCAGGTTTCAGGGGCCGTAGAGCTGAGCGGCTTTCAAGCCTCTGATCCCCTGTCCTGAAATAGCAGGGGTGGAAGCTTCTACACTAGCAGAGCTCAGCAGCGGGGGAACTTCACATTCTTTGTCCTCACTCCCTTCGCCTTTTCACCTCTCCCACCTACAAAAGGTTTTGAACTTTTAGCATCTTCCTACACAGCACCAAAACTCCAAAACCAAGCTATTAAAGAATAGCCGTTCTAAAAATAGACACTCAAAGGTCACAAGGGTAAGATCTTCTGCAAAGGTATAAAGAGACATTGCATCTGAGAATTCATGGGTGTATTACCCAGACCGACCCTAGAGCCGCAAAGAGTTCTAGTTTGAGTTTCCACGCTTTGGATACCTAGTAAGATTTTACAACTGCTCTGTCAGTTTTCATGTATGAAATGCTTCTGTGTTTATGATTTATCCCCTTCTTCCTGTAGCTCAGAATTTTAAGACAAAATGCCCTTTGTGTTAGGCCAGTGCTTATCTCTCTTTCAAAGTGCACCATTTCCAAACACTGTTGCAGTTGAAATAGCTCATTATTTCATGGTAAAAATACTCAAAGTTTGCCTAGTGCCTCCAAAACATGTGTCCCTGTATTCACTTGCAAATGGGTTCACAGTCTCAGTATAACAAGGGTCATGGAAAGCATGGGACAGAGCTTTTCAGCATGTCAAAAATTACGTTTGTCTAAGAAAATTCCCGTGAAAGTGCAGAAATTACGTGCATTTGCCTGTGTCATCTTGTCATTCTATCTTTAGTCATGTAATTTTCTTATGTAATGGTCTGCATTAGGTGATATTAATAGATTGAAAGGGGCTGAAAACAAATAACAAGTTTCTTACCAAAAGAAGAGTAAATACTAGCTCATCAAACATTTTCTAAGCCTATCAAATGCCACTTTGATGCCCTAACACCCTAACTGAAATGTGTAGCCATCCTGTCATTCAAGGAAATAATACTTTAGGACATATGGTTAAATGCAGGTGTAATCTCCAAGTTCTATAATTATTGATGGATATTAGGGACTTAAAAATACATTACGTGGTGTGTGTGTTTGTATGTGCGTGTGTGTAATGTCTTAGAATCTGAGACTTGGCAGGAACCTTACCAGCCCATTTACAGGTAAGAGACTTGGAGCCCTGGAGCTGAGGTGACCTTCTAAGGTCACAAGGCAGCACTAGAACCCTTTCTTTGTATGCACCTTTCAGTGTTTACTTGCTGCACTGCAGTAGCCCTTGTTCTTTGAGCCTCCAGTGATGATACCTGCCTCACTTCACATTATCCAATGAAAAATGGGAACAAATCTACTTTGAAAGGCAAAATGCTACATAAGTGTATAGCATTCTTATTTTTCATTTTTAAAACAAAGGTGTGTGGATTATAGAAGCTTTCAAAGTTGGCCTATTTATAAATGAATTAGATGTCAGTAAATTAATAAGAACCCATTTCACCCTCAGCCCTGAAAATACCTTAATATTCCAGACTTACAAGACGAGTAAGTTGATTCTTTTTTTATAAAAGAGAATCTCATTGTGTTAAAAATAGTGTGCTTAAAAAAATTTGGTTTTGGGGGCTTCCCTGGTGGCGCAGTGGTTGAGAGTCCGCCTGCCGATGCTAGGGGACACGGGGTCGTGCCCCGGTCAGGGAAGATCCCACATGCCGCGGAGCGGCTGGGTCCGTGAGCCATGGCCGCTGAGCCTCTGCGTCCGGAGCCTGTGCTCCACAACGGGAGAGGCCACAACAGTGAGAGGCCCGTGTACCGCAAAAAAAAAAAAAAAAGAAAATTTGGTTTTTGAAAAGCCTTGCTGTTTTTGTCCCATTGAAAACTTCTCTTTAAATTTCATGTATAAAATCATTGCCTACAAATTCAACACTGTTTTTTTCCTCAAAAAGTGTTTTTATTTTCCTTAAAAAGCAGTAGTAAACCTCCCCCTCTCTCTTTTTATCTGTTTGTTTAAACCTCTGAGTTAAGGACCCTGTTCACGAGAGTCGGGCCATCCCTGTGAGCTGATACAAGCTCACGTGTATCCCTGGGATGGCCTGGGCCAGGGTCCACTTGCTATATGATGACGAGCATCACAATCCTGTTGGCTCACACTTGCACTGAGCTTCTCCATGTAGTCACTGTTCCCTTTTAATCCCCACAGCCACCTGATGAAGTTTATACTACTGTTGCCCCCAGTTTACAGATGAGAACACTGAGACACTGACAGATGAAATGACTTGCCCAGGTGACTCAGCAGTAGGCAAAAGAACCCGTATTTGAACCCCAGCAGCCTGGCTCCCAGCATCTTTGCCCCTTTTCCACCATCATAAACTCTTGGGCGAGCCATTTTGCCTTTCTCACTACTCCTACCTGCAAAATAAAAGAGGGAAACAAATCAGATAATCTGGTCCAGTCCTTCCTGCTCGATCATCCTCAGTCCTGAATATCTGCAATTTGAATGTTTTTGAGGAAAAAAGTATTAATATTTATTGCTTTTTCCTTGCCTCTAATACAGGAACATCCTTTTAAGGATGTAAAATCCCAAAATATATCAGTCTTTTCATTGTTTCTTTTGTAACATGTCAAGGAACAAATTGTTTTGATTTGCTGTTTGCCCATTCCTCATCCCAAGGGATGAGTCTCAAAGAATCTTAGGACGATGGCAAAGCCATCCTCACGTGGAGGTTGAAAACACTGGCTCTGGTGTAGAATGTTGGGTGTGATTCCTGGTCCTGTCACTGCAACAATGATGGGCTTTGGAGCCAAGTCAACCTGAGTTTGAATCCCAGCTCTGCCACTTGAAAGCCATGTGACCTTGGACAATTTTCTAACTCTCCTATTTCTAATTTTATAAAAAGAAATTGATGTTATCTTCCTAGGGGCTTGATGTAATAAGTAACAGTAATGGTGCCTGGCACGTGGCTGGTGACAGTGGCATGGCCACTGTTGGTCCTATCACGTGGCCAGGTGTTGTCCATCAACAGGTGCTGGCTGGGCATTTATTGTGAGCCCCACTGGACTGCAGGTCAGGATGCTGGTTTCTGTTGAAGGAGGAATCCAAGGAGATCTAGGAGTGTGGGTGGAGAAATTAATTTTCAAAGTAGCAATCACAAGGAAATGCCCTGAGCTCTTGATATCAACTAAGGCAGGAAGCTGCTGCTGTGTCACCTAACCTGTGGGTTTCCAATGCTCGTTTGGAGCCACCTAAAAAAAGGCTCATGATGGAAGGCTTAATTTCTCCAAGTTTCACCTGTCTTATGTATACAATGAAGACAAGCATCACGCCTACCCCCTGGGTTGCTGTGAAGATAACGCCTGTAGAGCCCTTGGGGAGTTATACACAATCTTCTGTCTCTCCGCCCCCCCATCCCTATTATTAACGATGTTGTTTCCCTCCCTCTTCACCCAAACAAGAGACTGGCTTGTTGGTCGCAGTTTTGTTTGGCTAGCTCAGCTCCAGTAGTCCCATAAAACTTTAACTAGGGCATAAAGTACACATATAATTACACTAGCCCCCCAAAAGATACCCTCATAATGTGATTAATAACGAGGTTTTGTATGGCCATAGTGGTTTAAAGTGCTGCTGTAGACTGGTAAATTTTATTGGCTTCAGTGCTTATGAAAGTGACAGCTCATTGCCCAGGGCAGCAAACACATAATCCTTGAAGAGTAAACATCTTCAAGTTCCTTAAATAGCTTTGTGTATCAGGTCAGAATGTCACTTTTGCCATCTCTACTGGTAATGAGCTGGAGTGGGATAACTTATATGTTCTTGCCTCTAATTTCTGAGATGTAACAGGCTTGACTTAAGAATTGGAGGAATCAAAAAACAGCCTATGTTCCTGGAAACAATATGCTGGCACGACATTCATTGTTATCACCACTGCCTTGCTCCAACTTTTATCCTTTCAAAGCACTTTCCTGTGAATCGTGTCATTTGAGCCTCTCTCTAGCCTATGGAGAAGGCAAGGAGGTTTCATTTCCATTTTTTAGTTTAGAAAATCAAGGCTTAGAAAGGTGAAGTGACTAGCTTCTCATTGTCATGGGCTGGACTTGAATTCAAACCTTCTACCCTCAGACCCAAACCTTCTCTGCATGACTGCAAGCTGTTGCTAGCCTATGCCCTTACCTTCTCTGGAAGAAAACAGAATTTACTATGATGAAGTGTGAAGATAGAAGAGGTTTGTGTATAAGTGTGTCCCCCAAATCAGAGCATGTCCTCTTAGGTTTGATCAGGATTCACTCACCAGGGGCCTTCACCCGAGGATCCTCTCTAAGTAGAATTCATGTTCAACTACACGGTGGGCACCAGGGTCTTCCCCAAGTACAGAAGTTCTCTGCTGTAAACCCTACTCCCGCCCCACTCCATCCTCCTCTCCTGGGCTTCCAGAGCTTAAAATTCTATCATTTGGGGTCTTGAAGATGAATTGGTCTTTAAATAGATTCCAATTAAAATCAGAATTCTTTCACTGTAAGTAACAGCTTATATTTAAAGAAAAAAATTTTAGAATCTTGTTTTGGGGGTCACAAAGCCTACTTCATTGGGCTCCAGTATCCTCATCCCTTAAGACATGAACAGTAAGACGCGTTCTAAAGATCAAATGAATGTACGTAAAAGGGCTATAAAAAGGTCAGCTTGACAGAGAGCTGAGAAGGAAGGGCCTGGTGTACTGGTCTGGGAAGGAGGAGAGAGGTGGCATACCTAGAACTCAGAGCCCTGGGTCTGACCATTACAAAGGAAGCTTTGTAATGGGGTAGCTTGAAGGCAGTCTGACTGACTTCAGGGTTTGGTCCAGGACCGAACCCAGTTGCAGCCTTCAAAGCCACTTGGGTTGCTTTGACCTCCAGCCATCTGTGTCTGAGAATGTAAAACAAATGGTTAATGGTGTCTGAGGTTAATGATCTCAAATATCCCCTACTTAATGCCATAAGAGGAAAAAGAGCCCCCTGGAGAAATAATCAAGGATGCTATTTTCAAAGTTGCAATTAATTGTGTGTTTGGGAAAACTCATCTTCTGCCAGTTATTCTATTGAGAAGTAGGAAATTAAGGGTGATGGAAGAGCTGTGACTGACAGGGCAGTTTGAATAACCTTTATAAGGTCAAGAAGGCAGATGCAGAGCCCATATTCAACACCACAGATCCTGGACCAAAGCCATAAGGATCATATCATGGAGTGAGTTAGGAGCTCACTTCCTTCGGTCAAAATATGCGCCTAAGGGTAGGTCTGACCATCTGACCTTAAACTGTGAAGTTTCACGGTGACTACCCTTTGGTTGCCTTTTCAAAATGCCTTTTTTTCCACTGTGGCTTGAACCAAATATGCCTCTCATCATCTCCCTTTGGAGCATGTGTCTGTATCCTTTCATTTCCCTTCTCACACTTCCTCCCTTCTTTCCTCCAGCTAGTGAGACCTGCAACGATTTCCACCCGATGTTCTTCACCCACGACAGATCCTTCGAGGAGTTTTTCTGCATCTGTATCCAGCTCCTGAACAAGACATGGAAGGAAATGAGGGCAACCTCTGAAGACTTCAACAAGGTAAGGAGAATCTGAAGCAGAGACAGAAGCTTCCTGTGTGCCCGGTGGAGGCCCACCCACCTTTGCATGGTCCCTTCGCTGGGTGTGGAAGGAGAATGAGGACGACTGTGATTTTAGGTGACGTTAAGGATGGAGAAGGAAAGGCATACCTATACAGACAGGAAGCTGTGTGCCAGCGATGCTCTTATCTCTCTAGGGATAAGCTTGGAGCAGCTTTGTTCCTTTTTGCTTACTAAGCAGGGGCCACTGGCAGAGACCCTTTCTTAAGAAATATTGACAAGATGAACTTTTTCCTTTAAAAGCCTTGGTCCGGGATGTCTTGTTATTACAGATCTAGTGGGGAAAATGCCTCCACCCCACCTGTGCAGGTGGCTACCAGGGAGAGAATGAGATGAGGAAGGCTGCTGTGGTCACTTGGTTTCTTTGTGGGTTATGGCTGCGTTGAGATAACTGCCCTTTGCTCTCTCACAACGAGTATTAAAATGCAAGACCTCTTTCAGGGAGCTGAGTAAGTTGATATGGAACATGTCTTGGTTTACAGAAAGCATTTGGTTTTTTTGAAGAGTGTGAATTTCACACTTCTGTTTGTGAGTGAATGTTGGGTGGAGAGAAGAGTGCTGACCAACTTAAGGGAAGCAGAAGCATCGTGTACACTTTTCAAGATAAACGAAATCTTTATCCTTGGATCAAAGCCTTGTTAGCAATCATGACGTGGCTAGTAATAACTGATGGTTGGGACAGGTATGCTTAGGTCTTTAATCATTCTGGTTTGCTACTGTATGTGACTCTGGGTTTGGTTGGCCCCATCACCCATGCCTGCTGACCTGGTACTGGGGGCATAACTCTTTCTAAGAGTCTAAGTGTCTGGTCTCACAGTCATCCCGTGGGGCCTTCATGGGTTTGTGCTTGGGGCATAACATAATATCTGAATTCCAGTGTCACTTGATGTCCTTGTCGGTCTTTGCCTCCCAGTCCTCTTTTTTCTGAACTTATATCTGGTCCTTCTTTCCCACCATATTTCTGGTCCATGGCATCTTGAACCAATATTGGTTAAAAAGAAAGAAAACTGGGAAGAGGACACTCTTCCCCAAGCCTTCCCCAAGGTTAGAACCTGACAGTCTCCATCAATATAATGATCTTGCCTGCAGTTGTAGCAGAGAACACCATTCCATCCCAGTCATTCTGAGCCACCTATTCAGTCCCTTTGTTTTCCATTTTTGTGAATCTGTTGCATGTTTTTGATTTGTGGTTACCATGGTTTTCGAGTATTGTAACTGTATTGACTTGCTTTAGGCTGATAAGTTCAGTCGTGTAAGTTCAAACACATTCTAAAAGATCTACATTTTCTACTCCCCTCCCCTGCAATTTGTGATTTTGATGCCCTATTTTACATCTTTGTGCTTATCCTGTTGCTGTTCATTGTGGTTATAATCACTTTTACAAAATGTTTTTATTGTTTTTTTACTCTGTATCCTGGCCTAAGTGATCTTCAGTCCTTTTATATATTTGTCTGGGCCATCTATTTAAACTCATTGAAATAGGCCCCAGGGACTCCCCTCTGTGGAAAACACTGATCTGTAAATTGCATGCTAGAGCTGCAAGTGTCTGAGCAACTAGAGCCGAGGTCAGATGTGATTCAGGAGGGGAGGTGGAGGAAAGAAGCCCATTAATTCCCTTATGATTGTTAACTGTAGCCTCCTGAGTGTACTTCACTTGATTATGAGGGACTTTGCAGTTCAGGTGCAACTATCCTTGGGAGAGAGGGAAGAAGGAGCACAGAGACCTTTGTTCAATCAGGCCAAAAAAAAAGGGGGAAAGTTAAATCAGTAGTCTCTGAAATTGCTATGGCCACGTTGCTTCTGGATCAGTTCCACTCTTTCTGTACTGCACTGTTTCTGAAAGCCATCCAGTCCTCAGCTCTTGTGTCCTGGGACACTTATTCCTCCAAGAGAAGGAGACTTCACTGACTCTCATGTGTTCTGGCACTGAGCTATCCATCTGCTGAGGGCAGCCCGCTTCTCCAGAATTACAGAAATCTGCATTTCTGTACATAATAAAATCAAATATTATTGCTGTTGATCTATGCACAGATAAGGTATATAGAAAACATTACCAAATTCCTGCAAAGGAATGGCTCAAGGGAATGAGTACTTAGACACTTAATTTCTGTAGAACTTACAAGTCTAGGACATAAAGCCCCCAAAATACATACACTGTTAGCAAAGGAAACCAGAGGCCTCAGTCTGGAGTTGCTGAGAGGGGCTTCAGGGAGGAGACGAGCATGGCTCTCAGGTCCGTGTTATTCATGATGGCTGTGTGCTCGGGTTGGTGGAGGTGATATTCTCATTGCTCACGGTGAGGTCCTGCTAGGTGATGGCAAGCCCCCCAAAGGGTCATGCTGAAACCTTTTTGTAATTAACTTATATGGCTGCAAAAACTTCCTGCAGCAAGATCTCAGAGCCAGGTTCCAGTACAGTTTCTCACTGTGGCCCTAGTGCCATCTTTTTGCATTGGACAATTGTAAACCAGCTGTGATGTTACACATCTGCTGCCAAGTAGGGGTGGTAGTTTATGGCCGTGGGCAGGCATCTGGAGGCCTGAGAGGCAGAGGGTCCCACTCCACATGTCCATTCATTGGTTAAGAATGGATATCAGAGGAGGATCAGGGATGGGTATGACAAGGCATTTCAATTTTCTACATTAACTGTGTCTGCTTTTCTCTTTCTAATACTATGCATGTCTTCCTTTTGTAACCATAAGAGCTTATCAGTGATATACTTTTTATCTCGTGTATTATTACTTTCCTAATACTGCTGGAACATATTGCCACAAACTTAGTGGCATGAACAATACAAATTTATTATCTTACAGTTCCATAATTCAGAAGCCAAAAATGGGTCTCGCAGGGCTAAAATCAAGGTGTCAGCAGAGCTGTGTTCCTTTCTGGAGGCTCTTGGGGAGAATTCATTTCATTGCCTGTTCCAGGTTCTGGAAATTGCCTGCATTCCTTTTCTCCTTTGTCCATCTTCAAAACCAGCAACTGCACGTTCAGTCCTTTCCAGGTTATTTATCACTCTCATCCCTCTTCTGCTTCCATCTTTCACTTGTAAGGACCCCTGTGATTACACTGGACCACTTGGATAATCCAGGGTAATCGTTCCTATTTTAAGTTGATTAGCAACCTCAATTTCACCTGCAACCGAAATTCCCTTTTGCTATAAAAGGAAATATATTCACAGATTATGGGGATTAAAATACGGACATCAACAGGGAGCCATTATTCTGCTTACCATAATGTGTATTTAAATTGTAAGTACATTAGATTTGTAGCTGTGGGTATCAGTTTAAATTAATGAAACATGGACAGATGAGGCTTTTTGTTGTTCTTTTGGCTGGTAGACTAGCATAATACCTGTTGCAGAGTTCTGCTAGTGGTTGCTCAAATTCAGATATAATTATGTCCTTTTTCTTTTATTTCTCTTTTTTGTCTCTTTGGCCTTAACAAAAAAAAAAAGGACCCTCTGTGAGGGCCTCTAGTTCAATGTGAAGAATGTCTTTTCTGATTTTTTCCTGCTGCCTATCAGCCACCTTTGCTTTACCAGATTATAAATTGGAAAAGAGAGAAGCTGAAATTTTAATCAGTTCACTTTTCTTCTTGTTATTAACTTGGTAGCAGAAGAGATTGAATTTAGGAACAAATGTGGGTTTGGTGTTACTGGTAGATTTAATGTTTTTCTTGTTTCCTAAGATTGTCCAAATGGGAATTCAGAAGTATCTTAAAAGAGCCCAACGTGAGACACAGTTTCTTTGAACTTTCTTGGACATCTTTCCAGGCTTTGACCACTTTGAATGGAAGCGTAGATGGTGGATTTAATTGTTGACCTGAGACCCAGGGTTCTGTAAGAAGGGCTTAGCTATATGCCTTCTTTAGCTCATTACTGGAGAAGCTGTATCCCTCACTCTAAAATTGTGATTTTTTTCCAACAAACAATATCAGATTCCAGCAGACACAGGAATCTCTTCTACAGCCCGCCTTGGTGGGGACACTAGTTGGTAGATACCTAGTGCTTGGCAGTTAATGCTGCTGTTGGAAGTGAGTGTTTGGAAAAGCAGCGGTCGCCCTGCTCCTCCAGACCTGGGAAGCAGCAGATGCGATGTTTTTTATTTATATAAGAGGAGTAGAATTAGAGAGTGGTTAAAATATTTATTCTTTGAAAGGTACTTTCTTACAGTTTCTCAATATAGTAGTATCCGCAGAGTAATCCATTGGTTCACGCCATTGAGTTTGTATTCTGTGTTTTTGCCTTTTATTACCAATATTTCAGAGCGTGCCTTATTCATTGACATGGGAAGAGCTAAACCAGAGCTGGATACCTTGGCATGCAAGTGGCCCCATAATTATTTCATTGACGCCTTTATTTATTTATTTTTAACATCTTTATTGGAGTATAATTGCTTTACAGTGGTGTGTTAGTTTCGGCTTTATAACATAAAGAATCAGCTATACATATACATATATCCCCATATCTCCTCCCTCTTGCGTCTCCCTCCCACCCTCCCTATCCTACCTCTCTAGGTGGTCACAAAGCACGGAGCTGATCTCCCTGTGCTATGCGGCTGCTTCCCACTAGCTATCTACCTTACGTTTGGTAGTGTATATATGTCCATGCCTCTCTCTCGCTTTGTCACAACTCACCCTTCCCCCTCCCCATATCCTCAAGTCCGTTCTCTACGTCTGTGTCTTTATTCCTGTCCTGCCCCTAGGTTCATGAGAACCGCTTTTTTTTTTTTTAGATTCCATATATATGTGTTAGCATACGGTATTTGTTTTACTCTTTCTGACTTACTTCACTCTGCATAACAGACTCTAGGTGCATGCAACTCACTACAAGTAACTCAATTTCGTTTCTTTTTATGACTGAGTAATATTGCATTGTATATATGTGCCACATCTTCTTTATCCATTCATCTGTTGATGGACACTTAGGTTGCTTCCATGTCCTGGCTATTGTAAATAGTGCTGCAGTGAACATTGTGGTACATGACTCTTTTTGAATTATGGTTTTCTCAGGGTGTATGTTCAGTAGTGGGTTTGCTGGGTCTTACGGTAGCTCTATATTTAGATTTTTAAGGAACCTCCATACTGTTCTCCATAGTGGCTGTATCAATTTACATTCCCACCTACAGTGCAAGAGGGTTCCTTTTTCTCCACACCCTCTCCAGCATTTGATGTTTGTAGATTTTTTGATGATCACCATTCTGACTAGCGTGAGGTGATACCTCATTGTAGTTTTGATTTGCATTTCTCTAATGATTAATGATGTTGAGCATGCTTTCATGTGTTTGTTGGCAATCTGTATATCTTCTCTGGAGAAATGTCTATTTAGGTCTTCTGCCCATTTTTGGATTGGGTTCTTTGTTTATTTGATATTGAGCTGCATGAGCTGCTTATAAATTTTGGAGATTAATCCTTTGTCAGTTGTTTCATTTGCAAATATTTTCTCCCATTGTGAGGGTTGTCTTTTTGTCTTATTTATGGTTTCCTTTGCTGTGCAAAAGCTTTTAAGTTTCATTAGGTCCCATTTGTTTTTATTTCCTTTTCTCTAGGAGGTGGGTCAAAAAGGATCTTGCTGTGATTTATGTCACAGTGTTCTGCCTATGTTTTCCTCCAAGAGTTTGATAGTTTCTGGCCTTACATTTAGATCTTTAATCCATTTTGAGCCTATCTTGGTGTATGGTGTTAGGGAGTGTTCTAATTTCATTTTTTTTAAAAGTAGCTGTCCAGTTTTCCCAGCACCACTTATTAAAGAGGCTGTCTTTTCTCCATTATATATTCTTGCCTCCTTTATCAAAGATAAGGTGACCCTATCTGCGTGGGTTTATCTCTTGACTTTCTATCCTGTTCCACTGATCTATATTTCTGTTTTTGTTCCAGTAGCATACTGTCTTGATTACTGTAGCTTTGTAGAATAGTCTGAAGTCAGGGAGCCTGATTCCTTCAGCTACATTTTTCTTTCTCAAGATTGCTTTGGCTATTCGGGGTCTTTTGTGTTTCCATGCAAATTGTGAAACTTTTTGTCCTAGTTCTGTGAAAAATGCCAGTGGTAGTTGGATAGGGGTTGCATAGAATCTGTAGATTGCTTTGGGTAGTAGAGTCATTTTCACAATGTTGATTCTTCCAATCCAAGAACATGGTATATTTCTCCATCTGTTGGTATCATCTTTAATATCTTTCATCAGTGTCCTATACTTTTCTGAATATAGGTCTTTTGTCTCCTTAGGTGGGTTTATTCCTAGGTATTTTATTCTTTTTGTTGCAGTGGTAAATGGGAGTGTTTCCTTAATTTCTCTTTCAGACTTTTCATCATTAGTGTATAGGAATGCAAGAGATTTCTGTGCATTAATTTTGTATCCTGCTACTTTACCAAATTCA
The DNA here is from genome assembly GCF_003031525.2 of Neophocaena asiaeorientalis asiaeorientalis. Lineage (NCBI taxonomy): Eukaryota > Metazoa > Chordata > Mammalia > Artiodactyla > Phocoenidae > Neophocaena > Neophocaena asiaeorientalis. The sequence continues at coordinate 574,306 of NW_020175489.1, read as the reverse complement.
TTGATTAGCTCTAGTAGTTTTCTGGTAGCCTCTTTAGGATTCTCTATGTATAGTATCATATCACCTGCAAACAGTGACAGCTTTACTTCTTCTCTGATTTGTATTCCTTTTATTTCTTTTTCTTCTCTGATTGCTGTGGCTAAAGCTTCCAAAACTATGTTGAATAATAGTGGGGGGAGTGGACAGCCTTGTCTCATTCCAGATCTTAAAGGAAATGGTTTCAGTTTTTCACCATTGAGAACAATGTTGGCTGTGCGTTTGTCATATATGGCCTTTATATTGTTGAGGTAAGTTCCCTCTATGCCTACTTTGTGGAGGGTGTATGATCCTTTTAATGTGCTGTTGGATTCTGTTTGCTAGTATTTGTTGAGGATTTTTGCATCTATGTTCATCAGTGATATTGGCCTGTAGTTTTCTTTCTTTGTGACATCTTTGTCTGGTTTTGGTGTCAGGGTGATGGTGGCCTCGTATAATGAGTCGGGGAGTGTTCCTCCCTCTGCTATATTTTGGAATAGTTTGAGAAGGATAGGTGTTAGCTCTTCTCTAAATATTTGAGAGAATTTGCCTGTGAAGCCATCTGGTCCTGGGCTTTTGTTTCTTGGAAGATTTTTAATCACAGTCTCAATTTCAGTGCTTGTGATTGGTATGTTTATATTTTCTATTTCTTCCTGGTTCATAACTCGGAAGGTTGTGCTTTTCTAACAATTTGTCCATTTCTTCCAGGTTGTCCATTTTATTGGCATATGGTTTCTTCTAGTAATTTCTCATGATCCTTTGTATTTCTGCAATGTCAGTTGTTACTTCTCCTTTTTCATTTCTAATTCTATTGATTTGAATCTTCTCCCTTTTTTTCTAGCTAGTGGTTTACCAATTTTGTTTATCTTCTCAGGGAACCAGCTTTTAGTTTTACTGATCTTTGCTCTTGTTTCCTTCATTTCTTTTTCATTTGTTTCTTATCTGATCTTTATGATTTCTTTCCTTCTGATAACTTTGGGGGTTTTTTGTTCTTCTTGCTTTAGGTGTAAAGTTAGGTTGTTTATTTGAAATGTTTCTTGTTTCTTGAGGTAGGATTGTATTGCTATAAACTTCCATCTTAGAACTGCTTTTGCTACATCTCATAGGTTTTGGGTTGTCATGTTTTCATTGTCATTTGCTTCTAGGTATTTTTTAATTTCCTCTTTGTTTTCTTCAGTGATCTCTTGGTTATCAAGTAGTGTATTGTTTAGCCTCCATGTGATATGCTTTCAGTTTTCTTAAATTTACCAAGACTTGATTTGTGACCCAAGATATGATCTATCCTGGAGAAAGTTCCATGAGCTCTTGAGAAGAAAGTGTAATCTGCTGTTTTTGGATGGAATGTCCTATAAATATCAATTAAATCTATCTGATCTATTGTGTCATTTAAAGCTTGTGTTTCCTTACTTGTTTTCATTTTGGATGATCTGTCCATTGGTATAAGTGAGGTGTTAAAGTCCCCCACTATTATTCTGTTACTGTCGATTTCCTCTTTTATAGCTGTTAGCAGTTGCCTTATGTATTGAGGTGCTCCTATGTTGGGTGTATAAATATTTACAATTGTTATATCTTCTTCTTGGATTGACCCCTTGGTCATTATGTAGTGTCCTTTGTCTCTTGTAACAGTCTTTGTTTTAAAGTCTATTTGGTCTGATATGAGAATTGCTACTCCAGCTTTCTTTTGATTTCCACTTGCGTGGAATATCTTTTTCAATCCCCTCACTTTCAGTCTGTATGTGTCCCTAGGTCTGAATTGTGTCTCTTGTAGACAGCATATGTATGGGTCTTGTTTCTGTATCCATTCAGCCAGTCTATGTCTTTTGGTTGGTGCATTTAATCCATTTACATTTAAGGTAGTTACCGTTATGTGTGTTCCTATTACCGTTTTCTTAATTGTTTTGGGTTTGTTATTGTAGGTCTTTTCCTTCTTTTGTGTTTCCTGCCTAGAGAAGTTCCTTTAGCATTTGTTGTAGAGCTGGTTTTGTGGTGCTGAATTCTGTTAGCTTTTGCTTGTCTCTAATGGTTTTAATTTCTTCATCGAATCTGAATGAGATCCTTGCTGGGTGGAGTGATCTTGGTTGTAGGTTTTTCCCTTTCATCACTTGAAATATGTCCTGCCACACCCTTCTGGCTTGCAGAGTTTCTGCTGAAATGTCAGCTCTTAACCTTATGGGGATTCCCTTGTACGTTATTTGTTGTTTTTCCCTTGCTGCTTTTAATATTTTTGTTTGTATTTAATTTTTGTTAGTTTGATTAATATGTGTCTTGGCGTGTTTCTCCTTGGAGTTATCCTGTATGGGACTCTCTATGCTTCCTGGACTTGATGGACTATTTCCTTTCCCATATTAGGGAAGTTTTCAACTATAATCTCTTCAAATATTTTCTCAGTCCCTTTCTTTTTCTCTTCTTCTTCTGGACCCTCTAAAATTCGAATGTTCGTGTTTTTAATGTTGTCCCAGAGGTCTCTGAGACTGTCCTCAATTCTTTTCATTCTTTTTTCTTTATTCTGTTCTGTGGTAGTTATTTACACTATTTTATCTTCCAGGTCACTTATCCATTCTTCTGCCTCTGTTATTCTGCTATTCATTCCTTCTAGAGAATTTTTCATTTCATTTCTTGTGTTGTTCATCACTGTTTGTTTGCGCTTTAGTTCTTCTTGGTCCTTGTTAAACATTTCTTGTACTTTCTCCATTCTATTTCCAAGATTTTGGATCATCTTTACTGTCATTATTCTGAATTCTTTTTCAGGTAGACTGCCTATTTCCTCTTCATTTGTTTGGTCTGGTAGGTTTTTACCTTGCTCTTACATCTGCTGTGTGTTTCTCTATCTTCTCCTTTTTCTTAACTTACTGTGTTTCTGGTCTCCTTTTCGCAGGCTGCAGGTTCGTAGTTCCTATTGTTTTTGGTGTCTGCCCCCAGTGGCTGTGGTTTGTTCAGTGGGTTGTGTAGGCTTCCTGGTGGAGGGGAGTGGTGCCTGTGTTCTGGTGGTTGAGGCTGGATCTTGTCTTTCTGGTGGGCAGGACCGCGTCTAGTGGTGTGTTTTGGGATATCTGTGACCTTATTATGTTTTTAGGCAGCCTCTCTGCTAATGGGTGGGGTTGTGTTCCTGGCTTGCTAGTTGTTTGGCACATGGTGTCCAGCACTGTAGCTTGCTGGTCATTGAGTGGAGCTGGGTCTTAGCGTTGGGATGGAAATCTCTGGGAGAACTTTCGCCGTTTGATATTACATGGAGCCAGGAGGTCTCTGGTGGACCTATGTCCTGAACTCAGCTCTCCCACCTCAGAGGCACAGGCCTGATACCCAGCCGGAGCACCAAGACTCTGTCAGCCACACAGCCAGGTATGTGGGGAGTTTCTTGCCTTTTGGGAAGTCTGAGTTCTTCTGCCAGCATTCAGTAGGTGTTCTGTAGGAGTTGTTCCACTTGTACATGTATTTCTGATGTATTTGTCTGGAGGAAGGTGATCTACACATCTTACTCCTCCACCATCTTGAAGGTCTCTTGAAGCCTTTATTTTTGAGTGCGGACAGGGTTTAGGAAAGAGGACGCAAGTGATTTGGCTATTTCAGGTATGGGAATCTCATTTAATGATTTTGTGGCTGATTGCTCCACTTTAAAAATTCAAATAAGGTATACACGTCAAAATCTGTACCTGTGGGCTTCCCTGGTGGCGCAGTGTTTGAGAGTCCGCCTGCCGATGCAGGGGACGCGGGTTCGTGCCCCGGTCCGGGAAGATCCCACATGCCGCGGAGCAGCTGGACCCGTGAGCCATGGCCGCTGAGCCTGCGCGTCCGGAGCCTGTGCTCCGCAACGGGAGAGGCCACAACAGTGAGAGGCCCGCGTACTGCAAAAAAAAAAAAAAAAATCTGTACCTGTGTGTAGCAGCGTTTCTCAACCTGCCTATACATTAGAATCACCTTGGGGGCTTTTGAAAGCCCTGTTATCCCAGCGCCCAACTGCACCACATGCCAATTAAATCCTTAGGGTGGAGCCAATGCTATCGATGAAGATTTTCACTAAGGTACATTTGATCAGTAAAGGTGAATTGTGTCCGTAGAATTACCATCAGTTGACACATGTAACACATCACTAACTCGTGGCATGCACTGGTGAAGTAGTGTGTCTGTTGGTCTGCAAGGCCCAGGCTCTAATCCTGATTCTTCTGCTCAGGAGCTGTATGCCTGAAAGTTAAAAAAAAAAAGTGGATATCAGTATTCCATCGCTGTCTCTTATGGTGGTGTGATCTTAAATTGAAGTAATAAACGTAAAAAGACTCTGAGGAAGTAAAATATTGTATGCAGTTGTAAAGTGTTCTTTTTGTATGTAATAAGATAGATCCTGTCTATACAATATGAGTAAATTGCCCTTTTCACAAGAAGACATTTTTGGGCCATTATGTTCAAAAAAAGGGAAGAAAGAAAAGTGAAGCTGTCTATGTACCCCCAATTAAGTTCTGAACTGAATTAAACAACTCATTTAACTTTGGTGGAAATAAGGTTTCAGCTGAAAATTTGGTGGTGTCTTTCTCCAAACAGCTTTATTAAGTACCTTGGTTTTCCACGTGACAAGCCATGAGTAGCAGCCTAAAAATCAGCAGGTCCCACAGTTTTCATGTACTTAATGGCTGGCAAGAGTTAAGGCCTCTCCAGCAATTACCTAGTTGCCCAGACCTCTCCAGGGAGGGCTGAGCCTTCTAGATACCATCAAAATATTTGCTCATAGCATTAGTGTTACCTCAGATACTATCAGAATGGGCATTAAAAACCAAGATCAAATGACTTTGCCATGCTTTCAAATTACCAAAACGGAAGAAACTAATGATTTGAAAAATGTAGTCACTCTAGAGCGAAAGCACTATTTTGAAACGTTACCCGGCAGCATAAGAAGCAAAGCACACGTGATAGAGTTTATACTGAGGCTCGCAGATGAGAACCCATCCCTTCAAAGCGGAGAGGCTGTGCGCGGGGAGAACCCAGGCCCATCAAACAAAGCTGCAGCTGCCTCTGGCTAAGCTTACCAGCTTCTTCCGAGCCAATGGGTGAAAATATCAATTCAGTAGGAAGAATCGGAGAGCAGGACACAGGACGTAGGAAACATCCTGAGACGTCCCCTGGAAGGTTATCCATGGAAAATAACCTCAAACTCGTCACATCTAATGGATTATGGTGTGGTATAGAAAAGGGATTGTTTGAAAGCTCAAAGGCAGGGATCGCATGAATGAAAAAGGGAAATATGTTTGCTCCCCAAACTGCTTCCAGCTTACTGACTTTCTATGCATGCTTTTCAGGGGACAATTAGATATTCAGAAGTCCCCTTCCTAGGCCAGCTCAACTGCATAGTGGTGCAGAGGGCGCTCTGTTAGCTGAGCTGGCCTAGGGAATGAAAGGTGGTCTGTAACTCTCACCATGAATAAACATGAAGCTCTTCATTTGCATGAGGCAGGTGACTGTAAAATATCTTGGAGCAAGTTGTGAAAGGAGGCTTTGTGCCTCTGTGCCCAGGGGAAGCTGGGGAGGACTCGGCGTTGTTTATCTTCATTAGAATTCCATCTAGTGCTGCTGTTATTGATCTGAACCCGGGCCAGGTGTGGTTAATAAAGTAGGTGTACGTTTTAATTGAAACATGAATATTTAAGTAGAGGAGAAGTCTTTTAAAGGGCCCTCATGTCGTATGAGGTTATCCATTTTTCAGCTGTCTAGGCCATTTACAAGTATTTATTCAAAAAGCTTCTCATGTTTCACAAAGATCTTTAGGTTTGGAACGAAGGAAATGGAATCTCCTCTAGAAGCAAATGTGTTAACATGAATTGATTTATTTTTTTCCTTTGATGTTTCCCATGGGAGAGGTAGCGAATGGTTTGTGTGTGTGTGTGTGTGTGTGTGTATGTATGTTTGAGTGTGTTTAAGGTATCCACTGAAGGGAGTGTTACCCTATTTCATGTAACTTGCCAGTTTCTGTCGGACATAAATCACGGCATATCCTCATCAATATCAATTATGCAGTCTAGAGACAGTGGAAAGACCAAGAAAGAGACAGACTTCACTAATTTATTGTTTTCAAGAGTTATCTTTTTAAACAGACCCCAGTGTCTACACTTTCTAAGAAGAAATGTATTAATTATAAGTAACAGTCCCAGCCAAGACAGGGAGGCTGCTGTGGTGTGAAGCAGTATTTCTCCAACTCTTTTGCATCACAACCCCATTAAGGAGGTTTTGTAGACATCTTTCCACTAATCACCCTCCTCCTGAAATTTTAATTATGCAGATATGTCGTTACCTGTTTATATAATGTATGTACATCTGCGCTTTATACGTTAAAAGACTAAGAATTTTGCTCCTCCAAGAACCAGTTTTCACCCCTGGGGTCACTGTCCCATGCCCCATTGAGAATGCAAGGTGGAGAGGAAAGAACCCAGGCTGAGAGAAGCAGAAGAGTCTGCTGGCAGTCCCAGCATGGTCCCTCGCCAGCAGTGTGACCTTGAGCATGTCCTTTAGCTGTCAAGTCCCTTCCCATCTGTAAGCTGAATAACAATAATAGCAATGATAATAATAGCAATGGTATTTCCCTGAATCACAGTGAGAATTAGGCCCTCAAAGGTGGGCTTTGTAAATTGCCACATACAAATGGGAGGTGCTGATCTCAACAGACAAATAGTAATTTGCACTTGGTTGTGCAGTATAATTGAGCTGCTTTGATTTCCCAAGGTAGTTAGTCCAAATATCTATAAATATAGATTTCCCCATACCTCTGTAAGGGGAGCCATTGAACTTTAGCTGCAAAAGGGGATTTTGACCACAGTGGGGACAAATTTCTATGTGAGGAGGAAGTCCTCTTGTGCAGGTTCGTAGTGGTGAGGGACGCTCTTCCCAGCCTGCCCAAAGATGTACTGCAGGTGATACGGGAGCTTAGTTGAATCTCAGAGGCGGGGCACGCTGATCGTTCAAGAGCCCAGGTCCCCCACTGCCGGCTGGATAACCTTGTGCAAGGGTCTCAGCCCTGTCAGCTTCAGATTCCTCATCTGTGAGGTGGGGCAGGAACATTACCACAGCTAGGCGGGCTGTGAGCCCTGGACTGTCTGGCCTGGAGCAAGCACCAGGTGACACAGGACTCTAAATCCCTCTGAAAAAGAAAAGGGTACTCATGACAAAGCTGACGGCAAAACATTTTCAGGCTTTTCCCTCGGATTTAGTGATTAACTTAACAGAATGTCCATCTCAGAGTGCCATCTTAGTGGTCCCAGCTGCATAGCATCTGTGCAACTTTTATGAGAAAACAGGGATGGCCGTAAAGTGGTTTATTTCCAGGGACTGCCACTAAGAGCCTGGGTGTGCCTCCTTATGAAGCGGTTTTATACGGGGATCCTGAGTCATCCAGAAAGAATTAGATTTTGTTGACTCTGTTCTTGTAATTTCCATAAGAAATAGTTAAACTGTTTAAAATCTGTTTAAAAGTTGACTGGTAGATTTAGTTGGTTGAGAACACTGCTAACATGTTTTGCTTTCTCGACATTCTCTATAACTGGAGCATTTATAAAACATGATATTTACCGAGATTGAGTCTTATGAATAATTTTGGGACAAGCTTGACAATAGTAAATATACATCTTGGGGTTTCCTTTGTGTGCAGGGTCTGGCTTAGGGCTCTTCTTATTACCAAAGTCTTCCTAGAGTCAATGCATCTTTCTCTGAATGTGTAACATGTGCTAAACTTCTCAATTATGAGAAGCAAAGAATCGATAGGTTCTTCTGCTGGACAGCGGTAAGACACATCAGTTCCTTTCTTTTAATATACATATATTTTATTGAATTATAATTGACATACAATGTGATGTTAGTTTCAGGTATACAACAGTGATTCGATATCTTTATACATTCTGAAATGACCACCACGACAAGTCTAGTTACCATCTGTCACCATACACAGTTATAACAATGTTATTGACAATATTTTCTATGCTGTACATTACACCCCCATGTACTTCAGTCCCTTGGTTCAACTGCAGACCATCCCTGAACATGAAAATAATGACAACTCTTTAAGTTAACTGCTCTCTATACCTCTATTCAATGACTTTTGAAATTTTTTTCCCTTTCATTAACTATACTTTGGGGCACTGTATGCACTGCTAACTGGTTCCTATGACCTGAATTCCATATTCCATGGTGGATTATGTGAGGGATTTGATAGTGACACAGAAACCATTTTATTAGCATATGTCCAATTAGAAGGAAATTACCTACATTTTAAGTTGGCATAATGAGATTTAGGCATTTTAAATTAAAGGGCAGATGGGAAACAGAGTTGGAAAGCTAAGAAGAGTACCATTAGATGGGAATCTCTCAAAAACTTCCAAGTCCTTTTTGATTTAAAAAAAATATTTATCTTGTAATTGCAAAGTGTAAATTATGTTAAAAGGGAGTCGAGAACACGCTCCTACAGAGGGATGTGTTTCCAAAGGTAGAAAAGAAGTACATAAGGTAGTGTCATACAGGTCCCCCTCTTGCCAACTGAGGGTACCGAATGTTGAGGTGAGGTGGGGGATGGAGGGCAAAGAGGGGCCCTAGATAAACTGAGGACTCAGAATGAGATGGTAGCGTCAGAAGCCATTTGCTAGGACTCCAATAGAAGAGGTGGGATAAGTAAGAGGATCCCAAGTGAGATTTCCAAATATCCCCTGCAAAAATACCAGACCTTGGGGGTCGGGAGTTAAAATATATACTTAATTATTTAAACGTAGAAATTAAACTTTTCATTTACACTAATTGTATGCCTGTGCAGGTTTTTCAAAATCATGCTTTTAATCTGAACAGTGGTAAATGATGGGTCAAAAGTATCCACCTTCATTTTCCCAAACAGGAGCTAAAGCACTCACCTGCATGGTTCAAAACCAGATGCTGGTCTGCCCACGCCGTCTCCAGGCGTAGATATAAGCCACTGAGTCTAACAGGTCAAAAGCAGGAGTGAAGGTTGAGAGACAGAAAGAGGGTACCAAAGTAATACTCAATTTTACAGCAGTTTCCACAGCTGATTGTTATAGAGAGAAAAATCAACATAGAAACTTGAATTTGAGAGATGAGAATGCCAAACTGCTAGTTTCTTCTTTTCCTGTCCTTCCTCTCTCCATTCTTGCATTGTTGCTGTGTATTTTCCATGCAGTTCTGGTAAAATTAAAAATAATAGTGAGGGGCTTCCCTGGTGGCGCAGTGGTTGAGAGTCCGCCTGCCAATGCAGGGGACACGGGTTCGTGCCCCGGTCCGGGAGGGTCCGGGAGGATCCCACATGCCGCAGAGCGGCTGGGCCATGGCCGCTGAGCCTGCGCGTCCGGAGCCTGTGCTCCGCAACGGGAGAGGCCACAACAGTGAGAGGCCCGCGTACCACACACACAAAAAAAAATAGTGAGTGCTCAGTGCAGCTGTGTGGGAGGAAGTCATTTAGGCAGGTAGTCAGTTCAGATATTATTCCCACACCTGACCAACACCTTCCCTAGGAAAGTTCTGAAGCCCACAGCTATCTCTTTTGGCGACAACTCATTCAGATCCCCATCAGGTGCTCCCTTTGCTCTGTCCTTGTGAATACCCATACCTAGAATTTACCACAGTGAACTTCAATTGTCTGTCAGGTTTCTAGGGAGCAGAGCCTTGCTTTTTCTGTATTCTCGGAATCTACTCAGTATCTGGGATATAGAAGGTATTCAGTGTTACTGTCCCACAGCCATCATATACACAGCATGGCCACATCAGTGGTCCACTTTTGGTTAATAGTGTTACTATCCAACCTAAACTTTAAATGCCGTCCGTCCTTTCAACAAACATTATTGTGTTTTCACAACACAGTGGGCACTGCCCCAAGCACCAGGAATACAGAGGTAAACTAGACAGATGGTTCCTGCACTCATGGGGCTGGCAGTCTGGTGAGTTTCTATTTGGAAGTTTATGGACTAGACCCTCTTTGTGAAACTAGTCAGTGACCAAAGTCACTACAATCACTGTTAGGTCCTCTGCCTTCTCATCATTACCTTGATTCAGATATTCCTCTTCTCTCCAAATCTGGTAGACTGAATGGCTGGTTGCAGTTCTTCACTGCTCCATGGGAGTGGTATATCTCCACATCCTTGCCATGACATCATGGTGAGTGAAGTGTATCTCTCCTGCCCTTCAACTTTTGACTTGGTCAAGTGATTTGTTTGGGCCAGTGAGATATCATGGATGTGAAGTGAGCAGAGGCCTGACTATGGCCCGTGTGGTTGGGTTGGGTTCTTGCATTCTACCTTCATCATGAGATGAAGTATATAACCTGAGCAGCCACTACCCCTTCATTGTAGGTCCCAGAATGAGGCATATGGACTATAGTTTCCTTACCTAGCCCATAGAATTACAGCTTAAAACAGCTACCTTAGCTGACCTATAGACCTGTGAGTATAAGAAGAGCTTCTTAGCTGTTGGGATTATTTGTTACACAGCACTGGTAATAGCTGACTAAGAAACCAACTATTGCAGTAACTTATCTCTCAGCTTCCCACTTTCCAAATGTCCTCAACACAGATCTGACCATATCATACTTGATTTAATCCACATCTGTGGCTGTCCACTGTCTGCCTTATAAAGTTTCATAACCTTAGCAAGATGTTCAGATTTCTCTTCAATTGGCCTAACATACTTTTCCTGCTTCATCCCCATATCTTCACCCTGCACCTGTCCTAAGCTCTGCATATCCTGAACTTCCCATCATTCCTTGCATATGCCATCATGCTTTCCTAGCTGAGGTGTTTGCTCATCCTCTTTCCCTCTGCCAGAAATGTCTTCCTCCATCTGCCTGTTGAAATTCTACTTTAGGATTTTGCACAAGTGCCACCCCAGTAAGATGGTTACCATCTCCCTTTCATTCAGAATGAAATTCTGCCCCTCTGCCTTCACAGCATGGAATTCAAAATTTCTTTTGGAAAATATCTTTGAACTATAGACTAGTAGTTTATTTACAAAGCTGTCTTTCTAAATTAAGTAAACATGTAATCGGAAGCAAGAACTATAGCTTTAAATCTTAATATGGTCACTGTTGTTCTATTCCTAGAGACTATAGGTACTAAGTATTCTGCAATTCTGCAGAATAAAGGATTTTCTTGCCCCAAATTCCAACAGACCTTATTGAGAAACACTTCTAGACCCTTTTTTCTGAATCTCTTCTTCAGATGTCAAAACTTTGAGGGAGTTACAAATGGATTTGGCCATTCATTTCTTAAGAAAAATGAAAATTATTTTCCCACATCTGTAGCTTTATATAAGATGGATGGAAAGCCTCAAACACATTGAACAGTTGCAAAATAAACTGAATTTCTTTTTCCCAAGGAGAGTGGTTGGACCCCCTAGTTAAAAAGAAATCCCTCTATTTTATTTTTCCACCTTCACTCATTTCTTATATCCCTCTTAGATCTGCTTAATTCACATGCCCTGGCCATTTGGGGAGTACTCTGTTTCTCCCTAGTCTTGTTTCCAGGCCACTGGGGAAAATAGTGCCGATAATGGCGTGTATCCTTTCACAAGATGGCCACCGAGAGACTTTCCAGTGCAGAGGACAGACGTGCCTTCCAGCAGTCCATCCCATTTAGGTGACTCCTCTCTCCCCGAGCACACCCAAGAAACATGTGCCCGTATAGCATGTCAGATAGTAAACGTGAGCACACCATGCAGTTCACAGAAATCATCTTTTGTAGTTTACCTTTACCTCCCAAATTTCTCTTAAATTAGAAAAACAAAAGTTGCATTCCTCAAGAGTCTCTTAAGAGCAGGAAGATTTGATCCGTGCTGCAGTGATTGTGTGTTTTAAGTGCTGGAGGAAGTCAAGTGCCTGGAACTCTTCTGGTCCCGATTTCCTTATTTCTCTTTCACATATCCGTTTGCGTGGCTTGGCTTGATTCGAGGTGTATGGCATATGGCTTTTTGCCGCTTGAGCTGCCACAGAAGTAAATGTCACTGGCATATAATGCCAGATTTCCATTTCTTGAATCACAGAGCATGGGATTCTGTCTGAAAGCTCCCAGGCCGCTGTGTGTTCTTAAAGCAGAAGCAGAAAAGGATAAGAACCACATCTCAGAGATGCTCTTCCTATTAAAATGTGTCTATTGCAATAAGAAGTATATGTAAAATGGAGATGCTGTTGCCCTCAGGTATGTTAGAAAAAGCTGCTTGGCTTGTTTTATTGGGCACTGGGCAACCCTGGATATCTGTTCCAAGCCTCAACTAGGCAGATATCAGTCAGGACTGTAGAGTTGTTTTTGAATTTTTTCAGACCGAGAAAATTCAGTGGTACATGTACCAGAAAACATACGACTGTGAATAAAAGATATTGATGGTTTTTTGATGCAGTTTACCAAAATTTTGTATTCATTACACTTTCAAGTTATAGAGCTCTTTAGGACAGACTTGGCTGATGAAAGAGCCCAGAAGCTGCCACAGGCCTAGCCTCAGCCTTGGCTTCCCACTTCACCCTCCTCACTGCCCTCACCACCTCACTCCCAATCCCCTCCCATGGCTGAGGAATCAAGAGGAGGGGTTGGAAATTCACAAAGAAGCAAGAAGTTCAGTCAATAAGTCAAGAGCATTGATCCTGAACCCAGAGTGGGATTCAAACCCTAGTGCTGAGTGATCTTTGGCAGATTAATTACCTTGCTCTGTTTCTCAGTCTCTTCATCTGTGAAATAATATAGTTGGAACTTAATATAGTTGTCCTTAAGGATTAACTGAGCCAATATGAACCTGATCATATGAAATGGGCAATATCTGACCATTTCTGAATTGCAAAATTGAAAATTCTTTATGGTTTATCCTAATAAAGCACTTGGGCCATTCCCATGAGGATTACACAATGCTCCAGATGAGGCATAGGAGGCGTTAGTTCTGGCTTTAGTTTAGTTAGTTCTGGCTTTAGTTTAGTACATGACCCTGGGCGGTTCTCCTACACCTGCACTCAACACCTCTTTCCTTTGTAGACAGAGGTGGCACCTGAGACGGTTCCTCCCTCTGTGCTTTGAATTCTCTCGCTTGTCATATCTGCTCCAGGACTCTACTGACTAGTCTCCTTTCTAATCCTCACATCATCAATCTCGTCCTCTTGGGTGCTATCTTCTCACCAGCATAAAAATGTACTCAAATCTCTTGCATTTTAAAAAAACAAATAAATAACTCCTTCTCAATCCTCTCTCCACCTCAAGCCAGGTTTCCTCAAATAGTTGCCTCTATGTACCATGTCTTTTTTTTCCTTGCCATTAACTTATTAATCCACTGCAACCTGTCTTCTGCCCTCACTAAAAATATAACTCAGTAGAAGGAGAGAAACAGGACTCTAAAAAGCACTAAATTATACTGTCAATACTTGAAAACCTCTTTAGCCACAAAAGCCACCAGTTTTGACAAAGTCAAGAATGACCTCTGATGGACACTTTAAAATCTCTGTCTTATTTGCCTTCTTTGGAGCACTTTACCCTGTTAGCCACTCTCTTCTTAAAAACTGTCCTACTGTGGCTTTGGAAATGAACACATACACAGATACGTACATGATACGCTATACATATTAAAGGAAGAAATAAAATAATTATCGTTGTTCCAGTTACTAGAGATATTTTTAGACAAAAAATTTTTAAAGGTAACTAAAAATATAACAGCTCAAGAAGAAAAATGCGACTCTAAAATGCACTAATCCACATTTTGAATACTCGAAAACCTCTTTAAAGGCATAATTTCTAAGAGGCAAGTGGAGATTGAGAGGAATCATTGAGTTGTTCTAATATAAGACTGGAAAGAAGTTACATTGTTACGAATCTGTGTTCTGATGAAAAAGACATCCAAAAATTTATAAAAATAAATCTTTTATCCTTTACTCCTTTATACTTATTGGTACCCTCCCTCCTCCCTCTTCATTTTCTTCTCTTCACCTAATAATCTCTCCGGTCCTGTTTTTTTCACCCCTGTTCCTCTTTCAAGTTCTTTGCACTCTCTTTTGTTCCCTGCACGGCGAAATTTTCCAAGAGAGATTGCAATCTCCTTGCGCACCTCCTCCACTCGCTGTGGTCTGACATTCACCCAAGTCCACCTACTGAGACTGCTGTATCTAGGTCAGCAGTCACCGCCTGAGTTTCAATCTGACAGCCTGTTCCCTATGTTCATCCTGTTCCATGGCCCTAAAGCCCTGGCTCATGTCCCCACCTGTGCTTCCTGGGATCCTCTCCATTCCTTGACTCCCAAAACACTGAGACCACCTCTCAGTGACCCCATAAGCATAGGCCTTCCCCCAGGCCTTCTTCTTGTTTCTCTCCTATCACTTCCTCCTCCCTACCCACAGCCTCTCATCTTCAATCATCCATCGACTCCACGAGTGGCACCTTGTCTCTTAGACTTGGAACCTTGGAAGGATCCCTGGCTCTCCTCACCTCTTCTCCTGACAGGTCCCCAGATCCTATGGATCCAGCAGCGTATGATAAAGGGTCATCTGGCTTTAACTGCTCTTACCCTGCCTTCTGCCACCATTACCTCTGGTGGAGACTGTGTTTGTCTTTTAATGTTCTCCCTGAATCTGGACTCAGCCCACCTATAAGTTCTCTTTCCCCTAGTTGCCAGAAACACCTTTCTAAAACACAAGTCTTCTAACAACACATCCCTACTCAAAAACCTTCGGCTTCCCCTTCTTGCAGCATGATAGCAAAAGCTCCACTATTCTGTTGTGAACCACTTTTCTAAATGAAACGCTGACTGCACCCTGCAAAACACCCCCTACTAACCTGTAATTAATCATATTGATGGCTCCCCAAGCATGCCTTGCACATCCGAGTCTCTATCTTTACCTGTGTTCCCGCAACAAGGAAGACCCTTCACTTTTTCTGTTGAAATTCTGCCCATCCTTTCAAGGCCCAGCCCATGGGTTCTGCAGAGCCCTTCCAAGGAGGCATAATTAATTGTTTTCTTTTAGATGCACTTTCTTTTTCCCTTTCTTGTATCACTTAACATGCTTGGCCATACCTTGAGTTTGAGAACTTCTTTTAGCCAGTTAGCTTGCTTCAAACAGGTCCCTTACCACCCCTTATCCCACCTCATGGCTACTTTGAGGCAACACTGTGGAATCCTGGAAGGACCCATTGAAAACCATGGTCTTGGATTATAGTTAGTTACCTGCATTCTCTCCTTCTTGACTCTACTCCTGAGAATAAGGACAAATTCCGCCTCGTCCTTCTATCCCAAGGTGCCTACCAAAAATTATACAGTTGCTCAGCAGACATTACATGGATTGAATCTTTATCCTTCCACTAATGGAAAAAAAGAAAAAAGCTGATAATGTTTATTTTTTTAATAAGATAATCATGTTTTAAAATGAAAAAAAAGCACATCCCAGAACAAACTTTGCAAACTGTAGAACAAATTCATTCTTAAGTGAAAAGTGTTATTGTGTGGCTACAATGAGACAGGAGAAGGAGTGATAGATGCTTCAGAGTGACAATTTCTTTCTGGACCAGGAAAAAAATTAAGGCACTTTCAGGAGAGAAAGAAAAGAAATACTGTGTGTGTGTGCCTTAAAAACACCTTTAGATTTTGTTTTGGTGGTATTTAGTGCCTGACAAAAGCCAATTGATTTTTTGTGCTGGCATGCACTCCTGCACAGAGACCAGGGCCTGAGATGCTACAAACACATTCACAACCCAAACCAGGCTGTAGCTGAGCCTGGGAGACCTAGCCTCCAGTTGTTTGTGAGGTTGATTACCTCCCATCCTTCCCTCGCTTTTTTATATCGGGTGGAAGACCTGGAGCTCCCTCTGCAAAAAAGAAAGGAGGAATTGGCATCCCCAGTGACATTAAAGGGTCCCTTGCTACCATTTTGCTGGCAGAAACCTTGACATTTCAGAGAATTTTAAGAAACAAATTGGGACAAATTTCCTGTTGGGAAATTCACCAACAATTGATGACCCTCACTTATAAAGCCATGCAATACAATCCAGCTATTTAGAATCATCGACATTCCAGTGAGAAAACGAAAGGTCTGTGTATAGATGTTCATGTCATTGTTATTTACAGAAGGAAGAAAATGAAAATTAAACCAACAATTTAACAATGAGAAGATGATAAATTAATTTATGGCCACATTTATTTATATGTCAGATTTTTCAGTCATTTAAAATGACATTTGTGAATAGTATTTAAATATAAGAAAACATTTTTTAATATTATATCAAATGTAGTGAGGGAGCAGGATGCAACATTATATCTCAACCAAGTAAAACTATGAACAAAAAAGCTTTTAACATTAAATTTGAATGATTTTAACAATGGTTTCTTCTTCACGGTGTGATTAATTGTAATTTTTTTCTCTTTTATTAAGTTTTAATGTTAAACTTAATAACATTAAGTTTACATACTGGCATGTATGTTCTTACAGTCATATTTTAAAAGACAAATTTAAAGTATGGGAGTACAGAACTGTCACTAAGATCCAGTTGTAGTCTGTTAAGTGCTACAGGTCTAGAGGGAATTCTTTGACCTCTACACCCCACATTATACACTCAGGCTAAGTTTGTTTAGTCTTCCTTAAAATAAAGCATGGGGTTGAGCCAGCTGTGCCAGCTGAGCCAGTGCCCTGCATCTTCAACCTGAAGTTGATTGGTACTAAGATCAAAACCCTCTGAGGCTCCATTTGAGGAAGACTCATTAACTGGAAAAAAGTTCTAAGCAGATGTTACATCCTTGAAAAAGTGAGCCAGATCACAGACAGAGCGGGTCCCAGCACCTGGGCTGCTTATAAAATGGGTTTGCGAAAGGGAGGTTTCCAGCTGCTTTCCAGTGCACCCTCTTCCTTCTGACGTTGGGGATGCAGAAGTGGGAGGAGGGAGGAATGGGAGAAAACATGAGATGAGTCACTGAGATGTTTTCAAAGATATACTCATCTCATAACTTTATCCATGATGTTGGGTAGAGTGACAGAGAAGTACTCAGAAGGATTTTATCACTTCCCTAAGTGTAAAGGTTTGCAAAAAGATTTTGTATTTTTGGCTAAGGTATCAGAGACATGTAGAGATGGTATTCCTAGTGTTGTGTGAATAAATCTGACTCTACAGAGTTCACAGCATTGGGCATAGCCCTGGAAAGAGATAATTACAAAATAACGTGGCGTGCAACAGCAAAAGCCCATACGTTGTATGAAAGTAATTCAAAGGAGGGATTATATAGGAGAAGGACTCTACTTAGGAGGGTTTTAATGTATGAATAGAAGCTTACCAGGTGAGCAGAAGAGAACTGACTAGGAAAAGACATGAAATAGAATGAATACATCAAGAGAAAACTTAATAAATGGAGCTCTCTTGCTTTCAAGATTTTAAGGTTGTATTCTTGGGTTCCCAAGACTTGAAAGAAAAAACATGAAGAAACATGTGAAAGCATATTGTCAGTACTTCCTAAACATTAGTTGAATGAGTTGGAGGCCCAAATTCCTTACTTAAAAACTGGACTTTTTCGGTGAAAGATATTTTTTCAGTGTATGTGCAGAACAACTGAGATGTCTGACACACAATAGATTGCCCCCAAATATAAACAAGAGCACTTATTCATGGTTGAACGTATGTCATTTTTTGAACTATTTGCTTCACAATTCTCATGCTTGTCACTGCATTAAGAGAATTATGGGCAATGCATTTTGGAAATCATGTTTCATATTTGCTGTGGGATGACTTGGAGGGAGAGCATTTTTGCATTTAAAATGGATTGATTATTGCCCTCTGGGTCCAATTTTTATTTATATTATCAAATTAACTCTTTCCTGCAATTACTGGCTTTAAAAATGCAGGCCAGTACTGATCAATAAAATAAAATTATACTTTGAATTTAATTACTGCACAAATTAGGTTGCAGAGCTCATTGTTTGTGAGAGTTGGGAATAACCTGTTAATATCATTTGCCTAGGGGTCATGGTTCACATTAAAAAGCTTTCTTTAATTGGAAGTAGGATAGAGAACAGTTTGCAAGCAATCTGGCTCTGACAAGCTGATGATATTGAAGGACTGAGATTAAAAATAAGCCTGTCCTTGTGGTGGCAATGCTGGTTTGCCATGAGTGTTCATACTCTGAGTTGGTTTTTCTAGAGAAGCGCTGGGTTATTGCTGATATTGAAGCGCTGGACACATGGTTGTAACGTGACTGGCTTCTGACAAAGCCAGCTCCTTTATCAAGGGACAAAGTAAAATAACTGAGTTCAAACAGAACTCAGCCTAGAATTTCATACGGTGACCCCCTTGGTCCTGTGGGTGTCCTCACCTTGTGGTTTCATACCTGGCTCTGTACAGACCTCTTGGACCTTCTTCCAAGCCCTCAGACTCTTTTGCTTTGCCCATCCCCTTCCACATCAGATCATGCCCTCCTGAAATCTGACAGACTAAATCTCTAGTGCCTTCCTCTTCCTCCCTCCTTGCCTGAATAAACCACATCTACTTATCTTCTTGATCTTGGCTTCCCTCTTGCCCAGCAAACCCTCTGTCCTTCCCCTTCATCCCTGGCTTACCCTGTTCCGTTGCAGTGTAACCCCTGTTATAACAGGAGACCAGGACACATAGTTTATCTGTGAATCTGTAAGCAGAAAGAGCAGAGAAAGTGAGGGCATCAAATGTCAACTATTTGATGAAACAATAGATTTAATCTCTACCAACTGCAATGCAATTGGTCCTTTTATTGAGAATATCAGAAACTAAATTTTTTCTCAAAAGGTAGAATTATTTGCATGTGAAATTCTATGTTTTTCAGAATTGAGAAAGGTTTACTTATGCATTAGATCTGAAAATCAAGAAGAATGTGATGACAGCCCAGAATCATCCCTTTTCCTAGTGGTGAAGACGCTGTTTCCCATTTTGCATCGTCTAAAGAATAACCTACCATTGGCCCAGTAGCTTTTTGCCACCATATTGCCAATGGACATGCTTGGCAAGGCTGAGCTGAGGATTTTGGCATTTTCATTTTTCCTTTTGGCATGAGTTTTCATCACCCTGCAGTTCTGGAATGCGCTTCCATAGTGTACTTGAAAATTTTGAGCTGGCAAGACCATAAGCTTTCAGAATTCACCAACTATTCCTTTAAAGGCAGTCAGAATTATAAGAGATGCATCATGTTAGGCCTTGCTAGCACTTCTGGCCCCCACGGTCTTCTCAGGTCAGCTCATTCCATTTGGTCAAGTCCTTCACACCCCAAGGACTTCTAGACCTTGACTCTCCAACCTTATGAGTGCAAATCATGGCCACCACCTATCAGAGGTCTGTACTCTGGAAGAGGAAAGAAGAAATGCATGGGTTGGAGACTTGTTTATAGATGGGTTTGCATTTCGTGGATCTGGTTTTATTTCAGTGTTTGTAGGTTTTGCTGATATTTTAGGCATTTTTAAGGGAAATACAAAAAGAGCAAAGGTCAGGGACATAAATTTCTTCATACTAATGCCTCATAACGTGAGTTACAAAATATAACGCAGTCTTAGGACGCTAGTGTGACTATCTCGCCTCTCTAGACTCCTTACTTATGGGAGTCCTGAGGCATGGTGCAGTATACTGCTGATGGTGCTTCACAGACAGACACCTGACTTTGGATCCTGAGTCTGCCATTTACTGGATGGCGACTGTAGACATTCTACTTAAATATCACGGATCTTAATACCCTTTTTGGAAAACAGGCATTATTATGATATTGGCCGATTGTAGGTTCTGCATATGCATTTGTTATTATTTCTCTCATCTTTCCATGGACGTTGAGGCTACGTCACACAGAGCTTAGCGTCCTGGGACCTAAAGATACAGACATTATAACAGACTTTGTCAGTTCTGCTTATGATCACCTCATCATGAAGACGAGAAAAAGAGAAGTGGCTGTCTGTGTATGGGGATTTGTCTATGGGATGTTGTTGTGATCATCTCCCCTCGGGGATAAAAAGATATGTAAAAGTTATCCAGACCATGTTTAGTTGAGGTTTTACATATGTTTTCATTTTAAAATACACCATGTAAAAAAATCAGAGCTAACTATATACTGGCCAGCCCAACCAACTAGAGAAACATCTCTCAATATCTCTTGAATGAAATAAAGCTACAGAATGGACCAACGGTAATTACACTTCTGACCTATTAGGACAGAGTCCTTACTTCTGACCTCACACGCTTGGGGAATATGGTCTGGTCCAGTCTGTACTGGGACTGTTTCTGTTAGACAGGGTATTGAAGTCAGCGTGTGGGTGTTCTCACAGTAGGGAGAGGGGGGTGCCTTAAGAAGGCTAAGATGTAGTTGGAGGTGAGCCTTGTGCATTATGCACCCTACTTGTTCGAAGTTTACTTGTAGCTCAGTTTGACCCTAATGACCTCCCTCCCTCTTAAGAATGAATCAACCAAACAAAAATGGGACTCAGTGTGGCCATGTCATGAATTAAGGAGGTCATTACCATCACATTCATTGCCAGCAATGAACATGAATCCTGATGAAACGGATGCCCAGCTTGTGGAAGTAATCTCTTTGGGACCAAGAGTTGGCAAATAGGAGGATTTGCTATTAGTGCCACCTCTTTATAACTCAGTGAGTAGAATCTTCTTCAGCTCTCTTTCAAATGCCCAATATAAATAGTGCTCATTTTAGTTAAAATCTGTAGGTAGACTAAGGAAAATGCAGACAGCAAATTTAGAAATCACCCCACAATAGTCACTATTTTCTGATCCCAAAATATATTGTCCCCTAATGTAATTCTTTCTTGAGTTGTATATTTATTTTTAAAGCATTACAAAGTTACATGACTTACATCAAATTTGGTAATAATACATTTAATAAACCACGTTTATGGAAAAGAATAGAATTTAATTAGCTTGAATCTTTCCCTAAGAAAAGCCTGGATAAATGGTACCGGCAGTGCCTACCTGGAACGGAGCAGAGAGTACAGGCTGTAATGTGTAGGTGAAATGGAAAGAGATTTCTTCTGATTTTATTCAGATGCCCCAGCATGATTACTCCTCCCTGAATTTTCCAGGTATTTGGTGCTGTGATTCCCTTCTGTCTGTAGACACCACATAATAAATCTGAATGTGTTCAGAAGCTTGATGACACACTACCAACAATACATTTTGAGCCTCCAGCGTGCAAGTCCATTAAATGTGTGCTTCATACCAGTTCTTGAGGACTTGACAAGCAGAAATTCAAATATCAAGCTGATAAAATCCAGGTTTCCCTGTTTTTTGAGGTCCAGCAGCAGCTCTCTTTTTTTTAATTGAAGTAGAGTTGATTTACAATGTTGTGTTAACTTCTGCTATGCAGCAAAGTGATTCAGTTATACATATGTATTCTTTTTCATATTCTTTTCCATTATGGTTTAGAACAGGATATTGAATATAGTTCCCTGTGCTATACAGTAGGACCTTGTTGTTTATCCATTCTCTATATAACAGTTTGCATCCGTCAACAGCTCTCTAAGCTTGTATATGCTCATTTCATTACATAGCCTAGAAAGGGAAGAATACCCAATAATGGCCAAGTTAACTCACCCAGTCTGTGATCTCAGTAACAAAACTACGAGACAAGTTTCCACGGGAAAAATTTTGGGAAGATTTTCCAAAGACTCTGTAGCTATTCTGTATAAAGTGACTCCTCTGGAAACGTGGATGAAGCTGCTTATTTTCCAGAACTAAAACCATGACTAGCTAGGTGAACCAAAGTTCCTGCTCGCTAGCTTTTGAATAGAGGAGGGGAGTGGATCAGACTGAAGGCCAAAAAGTATTCTCTGTCTTCCTTGCAATTTTGTCTTAAAAATGAATTTTCTAGAAAAAAATTACCCAAAGATAATATGTGATTGTTCACGCTAATATGTGATCTACCTGTCTTCTTGCTGGCAGGTCTGATAGCATCTCTCACTACCTGGTGAATCTGGTCTTCAGGAGCTCACGTGTTCTTTCTTCACATACCTGCTCACCAGCATAGCTACTGAGCCCAAACTGTGCTACCGTACCCACCCTCAACTCTAAAATTGGTAGTCAGTCAAAGGAACGTTACCTTGTTCTGATGTAAATGGGTCCTTTGGGGTGGCCTGGAGTAGTGAGATGCTCCCATTCTCAAAAAAAAATGCCCTTCTCCATTTTATACATTAAAAATTAATTTAGGGTTAGTCTTTTCTTCCTTTATTCTAACCTGTCTTAGCAGTGATTCTCAAGCTGTGGTGTATATAAGAATCCCCTGGAGAGTTTGGGAAAATGTTCCTCAGCTCCACTCCTGACGTTGTGGGTTAGGAGGGATGCAATGGGATCCCGGCAGCCTGCATTTTGTTGAGAAGTCCAAGTGATTCTGATCCGGGTGGTCCCTGTACATGACACTTAAAGAAACTGGAGCTAGAATCTTTTTGTTCACATCCCAGCTCTGCCGCTTTTTATCTTCGTGACCGTGGTCAAGTTACTTAACTTCCTTATGCTTCCATTTCCTCATGGTTATTATAGGGATAATAATAATACCTCATAGGGCTGTTGTGAGGCTTAAATTGGTTAATCCAGATCACGTGCTACCTGGACTATTAACTGCTTCATAGATGTTTAGCTACATCAGTCCAACATGTTACGGGTGCCTTGAAACTGACCGTTTCAATCAGGTTGATATGCTGTTAACTTGTTGCTGAGAGTATCTGGGGAATATATTGAGTTATGTAAGTGTGTTTGGGGCATGAGGGCAGGGAGTCATTTAGTGAAGGACTTCGGTGGCTTGTCATTGCTTACAGGATAAAAACCAAACTCCTGAACATGATTTCTGGGACCCTGCAGGTCTGGCCTCTGCTTGCTGTCCAAGCTTATCTCACACCATCCTTTGAACCATTCTCACTCTGATCAGCCACGCTTGGCTTCTTTCAGGTTTTCAAAGATGTCACCCTCCCTTGTAGGCAGTGTACGTCTAGGCAGGCCCTTCGCGTGTATTATTCCTTATGTCTGAGACACTGTTCCCCTCACTTTCAATTCATTAACTTTTACTCTTCTTTGGATCTTAGCTCAAATATCACTTCCTCCAAGATATTCTTCTTTACCTCACTAGGTTCAGTCTCTTTTATTATTTGTGCTCATAGCACATAGCTCTCCTTCATCCCCCATATGAAAGTGACATTTTAATACTTTTTGTGTCCTCTGCTAGGGTCATGGTGCTGTAAGGCAAAAAGCATGCCAGTTTGTTTTGTCACTAGCACAGTTTTTGTTTGTTTTTTGTTTTGGCACATAAACACTCACTAAATATTTGTTAAACAAATGATTAAATTTTGATTAAATTTCCAACCAGGGAAGACCTGGTTGGAATGATGTTTCTGCATAAAAGCAGTGGCAATTTGGACAATCTCAGGAGGGTGAGAGGGCAAAGGGTAGGTGTCCCCATGGCAGAGGAAGGTAGGCAGGCGAGGTTAGAAAGTTTCCAGAAAGGTGGTAGAGGTCTCGACCTGAGATATCCACGCCCCTGGAGCATGGAGGTAGTCTGGACAGAGCTGAGAAAGACTGCTGGGTCCCTGGAAGGCAGAGCTGGGGTGAGAATTCCTTCCCAAGCTCACAATGGCACAAAGAGACAAAATGGAAAGCTAGGACTCAGATTTTGGAGAGGGCAAATACAACATCAAGACCCCTGGGCCAGAACTGAGCACTTGGAGACATGGTTTGGAGCAAGAGTCATTTAGGAATAAAGGAGGTCCAGGGCTTATTAGACACTGGGTTATTAGACACTGGGTGTGTGGTAATGAATAGCTCACCTTGCCTCCAAGGGCCAGAGACATGCAAAGAGCTGGCCTCAGCTCACTCAGAAGCCTGGTCTGTGTCTGGTTTTGGGGGTTTTTTTGGGCTGTGTTGGGTCTTCGTTGCTACACGCGGGCTTTCTCTAGTTGCGGCAAGTGGGGGCTACTTTTCGGTGCGGTGCGTGGGCTTCTCATTGCGGTGGCTTCTCTTGTTGTGGAGCACGGGCTCTAGGCGCGTGGGCTTCAGTAGTTGTGGCACACGAGCTCAGTAGTTGTGGCTCACTGGCTCTAGAGTGCAGGCTGAGTAGTTGTGGCACACGGGTTTAGTTGCTCCGCGGCATGTGGGATCCCCCCGGACCAGGGCTCGAACCCGTGTCCCCTGCATTGGCAGGCGGATTCTTAACTGCTGCACCACCAGGGAAGCCCTGGTCTGTGTCATTGATAGTTTGAGGGCACCAGACTTGCAGAGACCATTAAGAAAGAAACGGTTCTCCTTGAGATTCATTATGATGGGACAGAGAATAATTCCTTTCTCTCAAACTTAAGCCAGAATCATAGCCTTCTTTGACACTTGCCATTTTCAGTCAGTTTCTGTAGAATTGAGGGCTTCCCACAGACCCACGTGGCAGATTACCACCATCTGATCCCCGTCCTGGGTTTGACCAGGCCAAGCAGCCATTCGTTGCTCAGTGGCGGCCCCTGTTGTTAAAGAGAAATGTAGCAGCATATCCAAAGTGTGACATAACTCTGGTCACGCAACCAGAAGAATTTGGAGCAAGCAGGGGAGGAGTCAGAGGGGATGTAAACGGGCTGAGGAAATCCCCAGGGGGATTCTCCAGCGTTCAGGGTGCTTTGGTGAGGTGCTAATACAGAGAAGAAGCTGAGCCTAAATGCTTTGTGCAAGCTTTCTTCCGCAAGCACCCGGTTTCGTCGCTTTATTCCAAAGGTCTGCTAGGAATCGCCGCAGTGCCCTCTGAGAAATGCCATTGCAAACTTCTATTTGAGGGCTTTTAGGGCTGTTAGATGAAAAATATTTTAAAAGCTACTCCACTAATTCTTTAGGTGACTTACAGTAAATTTTAATTAGAGATGGAGGCACAGGAGGAGCTGTGTGTGTTTGTTTACGTCCTGAGTAGGAATCAGAGAATGGATCCTCCCGTGGGAACCCTGCTGGGATTCACTCTTGCATGAAGGCATTTATGGGTATGTGAGCACCCCTGGCATGCGTGTGCTATGTGTACAGAGTGAGGCTGTTACATGACATTTCTGGACAAAAACTGTATGTGAAGAAGAGGAGGGAGAAAGCGAACTCACAATCAAATAAAAGTAGGGAGGAGAGATGAGATTGCAGTTGATTATGGGTCTGGCAGCAGATGTTCTACATGAATCCAACTCGCTGCAGCCAGTCTGTTTCCATGGCAACAGAATCAGTAATTATTGAGCCCGGGAGCTCCCCCCTCCTTTCCCCCAACAAGGTGGAGGCTGATGAATATGAACCATCTCCAGCCCACCACCAGCTCTTTCTTCTTCTTCTTCCTCCTCTTTTTCTTTTGTTTTTAGTTCCTTATAAGGGGAGAGTATTGAGTAGTACCAAGAAAAGGAGCTGTCTCTTTATTGATGAAAGAGCATAGGGCACTAAAATTAAATGAAGTTATTGTTTTCTCTTGTGATACTATAAGAGAAAAGCTCTTCCTAGAAAAGCCAATGATCTCTGAAGATGCTAAATAAATGAGCAGGAGTTTCCCTGAAATGGAGGCTCCCTTTGATTGGCTGATCTTTCTGCGATTCCTGCCAATCAGAGCACCCCTGGGCTCCAGCTCCATAAACATAAGCAAAGCTACATGCTTATTCTTCTGGACTTGAAGTGTATACCATTCAAAGGTGTGCGGCGGGTCTCCATTCACATGGCTCAACTGGAAACCTGTTTCGTGAATAAGCTTACTCAGGAACCATCTGATATTCCAGCACATTGTTCTTCTGGGGGTCGACTTTAAGTCATTTGGTGGCAACAGCAGCTTAGAAGCAGTATTTGTAGTTGGGAAAGATGGACTTACGGGAGCTTGGTGAGTAAACCTCAGTCGTACACATCTGTCTGCTGGTATTAGCAGCCTGAGCTAAAATGTAGCTTTGTCCTATTGTCTGCCGAGAAAACTGTGAATTGGAACAAGCACATGGAAGAACAAGCATTCCAGGGTTCCCGTGATGTGTGAGCGTCTGTGTTCCAAAGGCTGCATGCATTGCTTGGTTATGATCGGATTTGCAGTTGACTGTGTATTATACTGGGACATTGGTTTGGCTAGTTAGGATCAGTGTGAGGAGTGGAGTTTTGCATTATCTCCCTGGGCACGGATCCATTTCAAAAGAAGACGCTTTTAAAACTAAATTTATAAGAGTCAACCCTGTGCATTGCTGGGAAGAGAGAGAAAGGTGCAGGAACGGAGCTGAGCTGTGAGCTGCTTGACGGTGTTGCTGGTGTTTGCATTGTGAAGGGAGATGTTATTACAATGTCTGTCAAACACTTCTTCAGACCCTCAGCCACAGAAAGAAGCATCTCTTCTGGGTGTGCTGCCGTTCTCTGCTCGCTCGGGAACTGTGCAACTGAGCTAGGTCGTGTCCCTTTCTTCTTTTGTGAAACCAGTCTCCAAATTGAAATATGTTCTCTCTCTTTTTAAAAAATTATTTGCAGAAAGAGTTAGAGTACAGTCAGAGAGATTCTAGCTGTCAAAAACCATGCTTCTAAATGACTCTGTTTTGCATCCTTTTAAACCAGAGAGGGTTTGCAAAGTTGTATTCAAGGATTGGCTCTTTGCCAGGGAAGGGATGCTCTGGGCTATTGCTCTGCTCCCTAGGGTTTAACTTTCTGACACTGATGATGAAATTTTCAATTTTGTTGGGTAGAAGAAGGAAGAATAAGAAAGCAGTGCTATAAACAGGCAATGGGGGGCGGGCAGCGTGTGAAAGGAGAAACTCTTTTCCTTCAGGGACCCTTCTAGCTGAAAACTTAAAAATATATGTGGCAAGACAGAACTCAAGGACTACACTCAAATGTAGGATTTTAGAGGAACTATAACCCTTCCAAACGAGAAGAGGAGAGGCATTGCTTTTGGTTTGGGTGCAGAGAGTGGCGGCTGAACTTGGGGCTTCCAGCTCTGCCTAAGAACCTCTCTCTCCCCAGCGTCTCTGTCTGCTGATATTGTGATTTCCTGTGTTATGTGCCGGGGAGGCTGACAGCACCCTTGATGTCTTCTATTTACAGTCCACTTGGGTTCAAATAACAGAGAGAATAGAGAAAAAAGATCATTATCATCTGGTTCATAAATATATGCACGTGAAAGAGTCATATGTGGGAAATCTTACTGGCTCACCCTTTAAAACAATGTCCTGTTGACAGGATATTGTTGTGGGTCTTCACATGGCTCTACAATGGAAATTGCTGTGTCCTAAATGAGCTCTGTGACGAACGGGTAAAGAAACAAAAGAGCTAGGAATGTTTTGCCTGTGGAAGACTCGAAAGCAGGGGGAGGGTGATTGGGTGTTTAGGAGAGACCTTCTACTTCTGTGACCAGTAAAGAGATGGGGTTGACTCTCCGGAGGAGAGGAAGAGTTTCCCAACTCTGGGTGACTGCACACAACACAGGGGAAACCTGGCCAGACTCAGTCAGTATCCTGTTTGTTAGCTGAAACGTCTCTAGAAATGTAGGCTGTCCTGTGATCCCAAGAAGCTCAAGATGGTGTGCTGGATTGAGAATTCCACCTGATGGGAGGCAGGCGTGAGCATCTCTCCCTGCTGCATCTCACTCCTCAGTACACCTCAAGACAGGCACTATTTGGAGGAAGTCTGTTTTCTAGTGGCTGTGCATTAAGTGACAGTCATCTCATTAGAATGACCCTCCATCCTCTTGGTCTCTTCCCTCCCCCACTAGTGTCACTTGACATGAGTGAAGTGCTGGCACCTGTTGGCAAGAATGAGAGAAGAAACAGCCTTATATGGAAGAAGTCAAAATGTAAAAAAAAAAAAAAAAATTAAGAGTAGTTAATTAGCCTATTTTTGGATCATGGAAGTCTAAGAATTTGAAAGCTATGAAACTCTCCCCTGGCCTTAAGAAAATACAGTTATGCCTAATCACATAATACTTTAGTGACAGCCCATTTCAGGGTCAAGTAAGATCTCTGCCCTGCCTGACTAGCCAAGAATTTATTGTAGTCTCAAGTTCATTATCTCCTTTTTGCAAATGGGTCCACTGAATATGGCCACAGCCCTATCTCATTTAGCTGCTGGCTTAAGCAGTGGCTTCTGGTTTTCTCACTCCTGAGCTTGGAGGGTTGGTGAAGCTGGAGTTATGGGACTTGAAATGAAAATGCTCTTTCAGGGACCAGAATTAACTGCATATGCTTGTAACTGTTCTATTTGCTCCTGGGAGAGAAGGCTTCTTCCCACTGCCTCTTCCTGGCATTTGCAAGATGTGGGACATATTAGAAAGATAAATGTAAAGACAAAGAAAAGCGAATTCCCTTAGATTTTCAAGTGACCATCAGAGTTTCCCAGTATAAGTCAAAGTGAGTATAAATACATTGAATCTAA
Organism: Neophocaena asiaeorientalis asiaeorientalis; assembly: GCF_003031525.2. Classification (NCBI taxonomy): domain Eukaryota; kingdom Metazoa; phylum Chordata; class Mammalia; order Artiodactyla; family Phocoenidae; genus Neophocaena; species Neophocaena asiaeorientalis. Next base: position 545,987 of record NW_020175489.1, on the reverse strand, counting down.
TCCCTGAAATTCAGCACTGAGAGCTGGAATCATAGGATTCCTCAGTTCTCCCAGCAGTTGAAATAAAATCTACCACAACGGGAATAGCTAACCTGCCTCGAGCATTAGCTGTGTGCCAGGCACTGTTCAATACATTTTATGTAGATGTAATAACTCATTGAATCTTTATAACAGCCCAACAGCACTACTTGTACTCCTTATTTCCTAGATGAGGAAATGGAGTCACCAAAAATTTAAAGAACTTGTTTACGCTTATCCAGCTAGAAGCTGGCAGGTGCTTGGTGTGCTCACACAGTTGATCTACTTGTTTGCTGCATTCATGGATGGGTGGAGTCTGAGTGGGTAGGGAAGGAGGTCTCCTAGGCTATCAGTCTGACTAGTGGAGTCAAGGCACAGAGCGTTGAGCGAAACAGTCATTGCAATAATTAAAGTCAAATTAGAAAGGCACTTCGGGGTGGTTGGTTGAATTATTAATAATGCCTTTTAAGAAAAAAATTTTGAACTAAGTAAAAACCTGTCACCAAAGTGTTGCATTTGTTCGCCCCCTTGTGTTCCTGTGTGACGTGCCACCTTATTCTGCAGAGTGTTTATTTGACTGGTGTGAACTGGGTCAGTTTCTATATGAGACCAGCTCCTCCTGGGCCATCTGTGAGAGGTGGAAGGTCGCCAGTTTCATGGCTGCCCTTTGCTTGCATTTGCCGGGAATGGTTTGTAGTTGCCATAGCGATGGTGAGGGTCATGACAGACCAGAACAACAGGGCAGCCAGTTAGGGGGGGTTTCATGTCTCGCAGTGGCTGTGGGGATTACCAGGGCTACTGTGCTTTCTGAAGACCTTGCAAACAGGAGTGATGGTCCCAGCTCAGAAAGAGATTCCAGGTAGTAATAGTGGACATAAAAAGATGGAGCAACTGAAGACTCAGGTTAGGCCTGGAAATCAAGTGACGTAGATTTCAAAATATGCCCCCCAGAGTTGGAGTCATTGAGGGGACAGGGGTTATGTGGTTGGGGGTGGTAGGTCTTCAACTCCCACTTTAACCAGTGCATCTCCATTTCTGTCTGTTTTATAAACTGGCAATCCCCACTGAAGACTTACTAATGAAAAATGAAAGGGAAGGTTAGGCTACTAGAAGGAAAAAGAAAAACCATTGATCTCAAAATTTCCAAATTGACATATAAAGAAATGAAAGACCAGAGCATACAAGCCAGCCCACACTGCTATATGGAAAAGGAATCAGTAGGGGTCTTAGTAGCAGCTTTTAAAAACATGGGTTATTTGTTATGTATGCCTAGTGTTACGTAGTTTCTATTATTACACCAGTTATACATATGTGTAGAAGACAATTTAAATAACTGTTCAATAAATAATGTCCTACAGGGACAATATGGCAGATCTCTTTCTAGACCAGCACTGTCCAGTGGGAATACAATGCAAATTATGTATGTAATTTCTATTATTTTAGTAGTCACATTAAAAAAGTAAAACAAAAACAAAAACCCCAGGTCTCTTCATTCTAATAATATATATTATTCAACCCAGTATGTCCAAAATATTATCCTTTCAGTATGCAACTATGAAATTATTAACAAAATATTTATATTCAGTCTTTCATGTTAAGCCTTTGAAATCTGATATATATTTTACACTTACAGCACAACACGATTTGGATACTGAATTTTCACAGGAAATCTATATTTAGATTTCACAAGATTTACAGTTACAAAAGTAGATTCAGGAATGGAAATTGTTCTTTAAAAGTTTTCCAGTAACTGAAGTATCCATTTTAAAACTTAAATTAGCTAAAATTAAATAAAATTTAAAACTTCAAAAACAAACAGCAAAGCAGAACAAACAAAAATCTTAATTGCACAGTCACACGAACCACATGTTTCAAGGTTCCCATGGCCATGTGTGGTTAGTGGCTACTCTACCAGACAGTGCAGGTCTGGACCCTAACTCTCCTCTTAAACTAGGTCAGTTACTTTCCTCACTTCCTCATCACTCCGTGGCACCTTCCTCTCTTTTATCTCCAGTAGATACCTGGCAGACTTGCCCTGGTAACAAAGAGAGAAATAGAACACTAGTATTCACAGACGTGTTTACCTTTGCCTTTAACCATTGCATGTGTCAAACCCAGCATGTGGCTAAATCTTGGTTTCTCCATTGCACTGTTTCGCATGGGGGAATTAAAAGGTGTGCCATTTCCCATTACAGAAAGTCAACACACCATCTGTGGCATTTCTCAGTCCTCAGATATCTTGGCCTTGCCACTCTCTGTGCTTTGGAACTACCTCCTTCAACTCAGTCTGTTCAGGGAATGTGGGTTTCATTTTAATAATAAGCTAAGCAAACCAGAATAAGAAGGTAAATCTGCTGCAAACAGTTAATTCTTTATGAAGACAAGTATAAATGGAGGCTAAGAGATGATTTAATTGATGTCATCTTATTCAATTCTACAAATTTTGTTTAACTAGAAATTATTGACTGAATAGTTCTTCCAATTAATTTGGTCTTAAAGTCTTTACCTTCAACATCAGATAACATCCTTATCTAAAGTTTTCTTTTTTTCGTATAAAAGCAGCCATGAACACAGAATCAACCTCTGCAGTAACATGCTGCAAAGCCTTCTTAGAGGCATCCAGTCCCAGCCTCCTAAAGATGACCTGCAATTTCGGCCAAATCTGCAAGTGGAAGGATAAAGCTCACTCCAAGTTTGGTGCTCTTGAACTTTCCATTCATAAAGAGCTCTTTTAGAAATAACACACAATACTGGGAAAGGAAAAATATCCATAGTGTTCAATACCATCCCTAGTATCAGGGATGCCTTCTAGTCCAACTCTATCCATTTCTAGCATGTTGGACAGAATTGCCAAGGAGAATGCCTTGTGCACTTTAGCACTCAACAAATGTCTGTTGGATTAAATTGTGTGGATCCTTTGCAACTTCTTTCTTTTCATGGCATGACTTCATCTTTGTTTCTGAGGCAACAGTGGCACACCAAGTAGATTAAACCATAGGCAGCGTTGAATCTTAAGAGCCAGATGACTTGCTTTGTGAATCTGCTGATATTTGGCCAAGCCAACGGCTAATACACTCAATCAATCAGGAGCAGAAAGAAGTGCTGTGGGATTTCAGTGATTGCAGAGACACTGGGAACTAGCTGTATGTTACATAAGTAAAATTATCATTACAATAATTGTCTTTGCATTATCGCAGGATTTTGAAGTTCCCTAATCTTCTGGCTTATTTCAAGCAATCTGTGATATTTCTAGAAATACAGAGCTAGAAAATTATTTGCATAGATGACAGAGCAGTAGTCTTGGATTGTTGTCTCTAGTTTAAGGATGAAATTTACAAGTCACTTAACCCTTTATGCTCCTCAGCATCTTCACATGGGTAAAGAGTAGTTTAGACTTGGTGACTTCCAAAGTCTTGTATATGTCAAGCTTCGACACAATCTATCCTCCATGGCCCGTGCTCCATTGATCATAGCAGTCTTTCCCACTATACCCAGATAGAGCCTTGGGATCCTTCTTAACACTGCTCTAAGCCAGCCACTGATAAGTGATCAGAATTGGCTTACAGCTGGAAATGATTTTTTCATCCCTCTCTTACGTCCTTTCCTCAGCTCTGTGCCTTGTGCAAGACTTTGGAAAGGAACATACAGGGAATTATCATCAGTATGCAGGGTTCCAGCGATAAGGGAATGACAGTTCTTTACTCATCCCCTTGCTCAGCTGTTCCATGGAGGTGTTGCCATCTGACAAGGAGAGCTGCAGCCTGCACTTTGGGAGCTCACTTTTCTCTTCCTTTGAGCTATAAGTGATGAGAGACCTGTCAAGGAGAGCAGTTCACTGGCATCATTCCCAGACCTGGAACATAATGAAATAAAATTTCATTCTGACTTGGTTGGAATTCTTCTAGCTGAACGTTCGAGATAGCATCTGGGGCAATTCTAACATCCAGTTGCCTAGTTGGAATGAAGCACCCATCAGCTAATGGCTTTCATGCAGTCAGGGCCTCTTGGGGCAAATCATTTCTAACCAGAGCCAGCCAGTCCATAGGTCCCAGCAGGTAAGGTAGAACCCACTCATGTCTAATGGACCAGCAATGTGAAATCTGCATTTCAGAAGCTTTATTATTTACAAAGAGTGATATCAAAACAGGAAATGTCTGAAAGCCGCCAACACTGGTACTGCACCTAGACCTAGACTCCTCAACATTTAAGGCTTTAATCTGAGACTCAGGTTCTGGAGGTGTTATGTTAGTATTGTCCATTGACGCTCATTCTGGTACCCACAATAGTGATAGCAGGACCATCCCCTTCCAGCTTTGGAGAGGGGTGGAGGTCAAGGGGCAAAGCCCCCATTCTAGATTCCGTGAGCCAGGTTCAAATGCCTTTGCAAATTAGACCCAACAAGATTTGCAAAGATCACCTTATGGGCAATCCCTGTCCACCCTAAATTTCCCAAGCACTGTGTAGATGACTACTGAACCTCTCTGAACCCTAGTTTTTCTTATCTGTAAAAATGGAGGTACAGGTACATATCTCACAGGGCTGTTGAATGAAAATTAGAGTGATGTCTATGTGAATGATTAGTATATGCCATAATGCACTATGTAATGAGAAAATAGTATGATTACGTTCCTTGGGTAGAAGCCATTTATTTTTCATATCTCATAGAATGTCTAGCTCAGCTCTTTGACTATGGAAGATTCTCTAATTGGACAACCAGGGTGCATGCTGTCTACTCTCAAATCATTCTCCTAAATCCTCAGAGACTACCCAACTCCTGCTAGCACTGGAGGCCACCCAGAGAGAAGAGAGCACTTCACTTAGAACCAGAAACCTGAGGTAAAAGTCCCAGCTTAGCCACTAGCAAGGTTTAGGTCTTTCCATGTTACCTCTCCAGTCTTTAGTATTTCTTTTCTTCATGGATAAAATATAGATATTATCTACACTAGATTGACATATAGAAATGTCTAGAGGACAAATGAATTAACATATTCCATGTGCTTTGTGGATTGTAACATAAGGTATTACTATTATTATTTCACATCTAGTATCTCCTAACAACTCAGCCTTGGTTTTTTTGAGGAGGGATAATTGGGAAGATGTTTCTGGAGGCAGAGTACCAGAAGCTCCAGGATGGTGATGTATACTTTCCTGACTTTGGAAGCCAGTCAAGATCAAATGGTATTATGCTTCTAGGCAGATGCCTGTGGCGTTCAGGGAGGCTGTGCACTGCCATAAATAAGTGGCGGCTTTTACACTTGTAAGTCAAGATGTTCTTGGTCTCTGCAGATGGCCTGTAAATCTTCCTGGATAGCCAAACCTTAGCCATACAGCACCAGCTCTGTCCTTCTTCTTGAAAACACAATAAAAGCTTTGAAAAGCATTCATATTTTGGGTTCTTCTATATGCACGTTCTCGGCCACTTCTTGATAGCTTTCTTCCCCTCCCCTACCCACCGCCACTGTCGCCAGCCAGGCACTTCACACCCCCTGAATTACATATTCTGTCAAGAGAGGAGAAGTGATTTCTTCCTTTGTAACAATGGTGCTCTATTTACTGAAATCCCATAACATCCTAGATCTTGAGGAAACCTGAGTCCTGGGGCGGCAAATAAATTTCATCTAGTGACAGCTTGGGTGCCCTGGTGGTGGCTGCCCAGGGCTCCACATCTGGGCTCAGTGGTCCCGTGGGCAAGGAGAGGAGGGCAGCAGCATGCAGTTACCTTATTGCAGGTAAAGAAAGGGAGGTTCAGAGAAATTAATTGACTTGCTAATATATTTCTCTTAATAAGGGACAATAACCACATTTCCTTGCTCTCTCAGGTTATTCAACAACCAGTACTTGCTGAATGCCTACTGTGTGTAAGTTCTAGGCCTTGGTATTATCAGTGAACATAGATAATGTATGAAGATCTATGAATTAACCTGCACAGAGCTTTATTTTTCATGCAGTCTTTGGTGTTGGAACTGCCCAGAATACAGAGGCTACGATAAGAAAAATTTCCAACAGACTAGTTATTTATATATTCATTAATTCATTCATGCATTCACTTATGCATTATTTCCATGCCCAGTTACATAAAGAATAAATATCCACTTTCAAAAATTGGAGCTTTGTAAGAGCTGTTTGAAAACAATTTGAAAGAAATTGATGAAAACAAATTGACCAATTACTGCCCTTACCTTCTGCCATGCCTCCTCCCAGCCTCCTTTTACGGCCTTGCTGGCACAGAGTTGGAAATGAACACAGAAGAAAATCTGAACTATAAGAGCAGACTCAAGAACTGTACACTATCTTAGTTTTGCAAAGCAACTTACAAGGTGAAATTTGGATGAACCAACTGTTTTTCACTTTACCAAAGGTTTCTGAACTGTTAGAATTATCAAAGGACAAAGAATGCAACTATGGTGATTGAGAACTGTGGCAATTCCATGTCACCTGGGTAGAGGTATAAGTAGCAGTGGACAGGAAAATCTCTTAGCCAAAACGCTGAGCACTGTAGGTAACTATACAATAATCACACTAACTGTGTGTGGCGATCTGTCTCTCTCTCCCATCCCTGGTTGATTGTCCTTCATAAGCTCACTCCCAGTCACTTGCGTCAAGGCCAGAGCAATGTCAGAAACACTGGTAGGTATATGAATTGTGCCCTCTCTGTGCTAGGCACTTTGCATATGCATAGGTCCTTATGATGGAATTTCCCAAACCTTTAAAAAATATTTCTAGTGTAACTATTGTTTCTAAATTGCCACATGCCATGGTCTATCAGGATACAAGTTTTTACCAAAAAGTGCATCCCCATATACTCAAAGGATGAATGGAAGTAGGGAATCAGGGAACTTTTAGTGCTGATTCTCAGTATCTGTCCTTTTTCCTAACATAGTTTCAGTACAGTGGTAAGAGCAATGTTAAAAGACCTTATATCTCCTTTTACACATAAGGAAACAGAGATGTGGAAGAGTTAGCTTATGACCCATCTAGTAAGTGGCAGAGTGCAATTCAAATCCATGTCTGTCTGACTCCCAGGCGTGTGTGTGTGTGTGTGTGTGTGTGTGTGTGCGTGCGCGCGCGTATGACTTCCAAGTGATATATATATATATATGTTTATGTTTCATAGAAGTATGGTAGCATGATTAAGAGCTGACATTTTAGCATAAAATTCTATTATGATAAAATTCCATATGAGTAGAATCAAGGCAGAATGGGGGAAATGGGAAGCAGAATGGGAATTTGAGTTCTAGGACAGAGGTTGGCAAAAGTGACTCAAATCCAACCCATGGCCTATTCTTGTAAATGAAATTTGATTGGAATACAGCAATGCCTGTTTGTCTATATATTGTCTGTGACTGCTCTCATGCTACAACAGCAATGTTGATTAGGTATGACAGATACTGCTTGGAAGGCCTAAAATAATATTTGGCCTTTTATATTAAAAGTTTGCTGACCTGTATTAAAGGAGAAAAATAAGGATGTAAAATTTCCAACTATTAAGAAGAGTTTGTTCATGTATGTTTAAATGAGCAATTATGGGTATCAAATCACTCTTGTATGTATATCCAAGGATGCATTTTTAAAAGTGATGCAAGGGCTTCCCTGGTGGTGCGGTGGTTGAGAGTCAGCCTGCCGATGCAGGGGATGCGGGTTCGTGCCCTGGTCTGGGAAGATCCCACATGCCGCGGAGCGGCTGGGCCCGTGAGCCATGGCCGCTGAGCCTGTGCGTCCGGAGCCTGTGCTCCGAAACGGGAGAGGCCACAACAGTGAGAGGCCTGCGTACCACACACACACACAAAAAGTGATGCAATCATTTTATTTTTTAAATATCAATATTGTAATACACTGAAAATTATATTCTTTGCAACTATTTTAACTTTGATAAAAAAAATGTCAAAGTCAATTTAAAAATGTGTAAGAGGGTATGTAGATTTTTAAAAATAGAGAGTTAGGCGACCACTGCCCTAGAGTACAGGATCAGGGATGTGACTTTCCATAGTTCAAGGCCATCCTGTGATGAATGGGAGCTTGTTTCCTTCTCATGGGGCAAATTGAGCCCCAGGTGTGTACCTCACCCCTCAATCAAGCTGTTCTCCCACATCCTCGAGGGCTAGCTGATGGAAATGTGGGACTCTAATAGGACAGTGCCAAAGAGTGATTTCTTAAACATCTGGGCTCAGTCCTACAGATCAGAAAATCCTTCAAGCGTCCCTATATTGGCCCTTCTATCAGCCAGCAGTGCCCTTTGAGAATGTAGATGGCTGGGCTTTTCAGGATGTACCTGTAGACTTGATGGGAGCCTGTGCTGTGCTCCAGCTGCACTGACTGTGGGGTGTACCAGACAAGTGGATGTTTAAACCTGCCTAGCAACCTTGATACATGTTAGGGGTTGAATTGTGTCCTCCTCCAAAAAAGATATGCTGGTCTTAACCATCAGCACCTCAGAATGTGACCTTATGTGGAGACAGGGTCTTTACAGAGCTAATCAAGTTAAAATGAGGTCATTAGAATGGTCCCTAATCCAAGAAGACTGGTGTCCCTAAAAAAAGGGGAAATGTGGGTACAGAGGTAAGACATGCATTGAGGGAAGACAATGTGAAAAGGCACAGGGAGAAGATACAAGCTGTTATCAGAATACATCTAAGGATGGAGGACTGGAACCAGGAAGACTTTATCCCTGGCCCCTAGTCTCCTTCCTTTCCCTTAGAACAGTTCAGCAGAGCATTTAAGATCAAAAACTCTGGAGCCAGCGATTTTGGGTTTTAAATCCTACCAGCCATGTGACCTGGGGCCCAAATAGCCTCACTTGTTAAATAGAAGAATAATAGTACCTGCCTTGATAGGTTATTGTAAGACCCAACTGAGTTAATAACAGGTAAAACTCTTAGTGCTTGGCACATAGTAAGTACTCAACACTGAAGTGTTCATTACTGGGAACCAGAAGAACAACTTTTGCCTGAGACCACCCCAGACCCATGAATCACCTAGCAAGTACTACCCACATGTTCCTCTGGAATTCTGGAAGTTTTATTTGTAAAATTACCATATACGTGTTTGAAGGGGGTTTTTGAAAAAAATCTCTGATCATCTTTTCTTGTTCTATCCTGTCTTATTCTTGGAAAGGCTAATATTTGAGAATAGCCAGCATGCCTTATTAATCCTTTAAAGAAAAAGTATCTGCTCTGGTACCAGTTGGCAGGTAGATTTCATCAGTCACTCAAGATTATGGATTAGCTCACTGATCTTTTTACCCTTCCAGCTAATTAGCCTTTGGGCAAACACAGCTAGTCACAAAAGCCAAGCACAGCTGACCAAACACATTTTAAAGTAAATTCGGTGGGTAAGTCATGCCAAGCTTACTTAGATCTCTCGATGTTATTGCTTTTCTGAGTCACTAGAATCTCGATGGTGTCTTTCCCAGATAGATTTGAAAGTGAGGTGTTTATAACCCTTCAAAGCAATAGGAAAAATGTGACTAATTAAACTAGCTATCTCCTCCCTTCTTAACACCCTCCCATTTAAAATTATTTCTTCTCTTATGTCCTCAAATAACTGGCCCAGTTTGACTTTAAATGATTTAAGCATATCCTTTGGGACTCCTGCGTAACAGATAAGAGAGACTTTCCTAGATCCCCAGATGAAATGCAATTTTTCTCAATGTATTTTAATTACTACTACCTGCCAAGGCTTTCTCATACCTCTAGAAGGCACCTTACACAGTTCATGCCTCATCTTGGTGCAAAGGCTTGCTAAGTACTTGTAGATAATAATCATATCCTCTTAGATAGTGTTTGGTGAAACTCAGAATCTTTAGCCCTTTCATTCTTTGCTAAAGAAGACCTCTGCAGCTAATTCTTTTCAAGCTCCCTTCAGTTGAAATTATTCTCACACTATAAAATCATAGACAGCCTCACCAGCAAGTCCTCAGTAGTTGCAGGGAGCTCCTCCGCGGGGCGGGACCATCCCCTTGGTAGTGACAGCTGGAATGGTGTGGCCATCCTGGTGTTCAGCTCTGTTGGCTTCTCCCTCGACGACTCATCACATGGGCAGCCTTTCACTGTGCATCTGTACTCTTCTGAGTGACCGCTGCTTCGTCCTGATTCCACAAGGCAGAGTTCTGGTGAAGGGATTCTAGACGGAGTGACCAGCTCTGACATTGAACAACCACATCCCTAAGTCACTGGGTTTTGGTTTTTGTTCTTGCATTTGAGAAAACAGAAAATAAGAAATGGTTTAGCTCTTATTTCAGAAGAGTAGTGTGATGGTTTTGCATTGTCATCAATATTCATTGATTCAACAAAACATTTATCGAGTGAATACTAAGTGCCTAGCGCTGTGTTTGGTAAATGGGAGGAATCCAAAGAGAACACAGTCTAGACTTTGCTCTCAGGGATCTTAGTAGAGAGTGAAAAGCTTACAAGATAGTAAACATATTGAACAGTATTATCTAGTTAATAACAAAATTGAGAGCTTCAAGAGGACAGTCCTAGGCCACCATTCTGTCACTAGTATGTTTGGAAAAATGTTCCATGGTGAAGAGCACTGCACTCTACACTTGCGTGGGCTTCCCTAAACCAAGTTATCGTGTGTGATACCCAAATGTCATCTGTCTAAATAAATTATGATAATATGAGTTAATTACACAGAATGACCTATATTTGACAGGAAAAATGACCAAGAAACATTTCTCAGTGAACAAAGAAGGTAGGAGGACAATACACAGCATATGATCCCTGGTATGTGTGTCTATGTGTGTATGTTAGGTGTATGAATGTATGTGTGTGTTTGCATATATGTAAGGAAAGTCTGGAAAATGAATAAGACAATGTCAAGAATGGTTAATGCTGGAGGATGAGATTGGGGAACCCAGAAGAAGACTTTTATTTTTAATATGATGTTCTTCTATACTTATTTTTGCTGTAAGTATACACTGACTTTTATATTTATCTTAATTTAATCATCATAGTGAGTTCTTAAAAAATATAAATCTTAATAAAATATTAGTAAAAATCAAAACATTTTACAATATTATCAATATAGGAAAGTGTGTTTACTCTTGAATTTAATTATGAGAGAAATGTAATTTTGAGTTTGTTTTGGAAATATTTAAAGCAGTGGTTCTCATTCCTTGGTGCACATTATAATCACCTATTGATTCTTTTAAAAATTGAGAGACCCAGCCCCTGGATCACCTTAACTTTATAAACCAGAATTGCAAGTGGGGCTTAATTAAGTGTGTTTAAAAACAACACACACACCCCACCACCACCAACAACAACTTACTCAGGTGATTCTGATGTGCACTAAGTTAAAGCATAGAGCTAGAGAGGAAATGAAAGGATGACAAATGCCACCCATCTTGGCCATATACATACTAAGTTAAACTTCCTGAGAAAAGATAAAAATCTTAAATTGGATTAAAAAACAATATATAACCATGTTCTACTCACAAAATAATCACCTAAATAAATGACAGACAAAAATTTTGAAGGAAAAATATAGCACACAAGTTGGAGAGAAAGAAAATCGGAATAGCAATATGGACATCAAAGAAGAAATTAAGCCTAAAATCATCAAATGGGACAAAGAATCATTTCATAGATAAAATGTTCAAACTAAAATAATAAAAAGTCCTGAATCTTTATTCACAACATATCAGTATCATCAAAAGAAAAAAGAAAAGTTAAGGAAAAAAGAATGGACAAAAATATAGCTGTTATAAAACATCATTGCATTATTACTATATTGTTTCAAATAAAATATATAGATTTTAAAATATATAGATTTTAAAAACATAATTGTCAACCAATAGGTACATATTGAATTGGCACCTTACACTGAATGTATGCCTTCTTTTCAAGTATCCATGCAACTTTTAAAAAATATGTCACATGGCCAAATGTTCTTAATAAATTCTGAAAGTAACAGGCTTCTAAATAACTATTGAGTCAAAGAGGAGATAAAAGCTACTATTAAAAGCTATTTAGAAAGTGGTGACAGTGAGAACATGGCATGCCAAAACTTACAAGATACAGCCAAAGCTGTCCTCAAATGGTATATTTATAGCCCTAAAAATCATTATTTTTATAGAAAGAATGAAAATAAATGAACTAAGGACCTACGTTAGAAAACAACAACAAAAGAGCAAAGAAGGGGCAAGAGGAAAGATATAATAAACAATAATAAACTAGAAAATAGAGAAATAATAGAAACAATAAGTAAATCCAAGAACTACTTCTATTAAGTAACTAACAACCATTGACAATTTTATCAAAGAAAATACAGAGGAAACATGAATTTAAAAACTCAGCATTGAAAATAAGGTGAAAACAGGCATTAGGTGATCAAAACATTATTAATGAATTTGATGGGTGGCAAAATGCTACTGTACTGGATAATGCTCCGTTAGTGCACAGGTGATACAAAAAGCATGTATGCGTGGCGTATCAAGACTGAGGATGCCACGGACTCTAATGTTCACTGGGTAGTGTGTGTACTTTCCATTTCCTTGAAGGGGGAATAAATGAAAGATGGAGGGAGAGGGTTCTAGCTAGTACATGCTCTCTCTCCAAATGCTGAGGTCTTTGGTGTCGCAGTGCTTCCATCATGGGCCTTTTATCATTAATCCCTAGGAAGTCATCTGTTCCTTGCCTGATATTTAAATCTCTACTAAAAATACCTCTTACTCACCCAGGAACACTGACTCCTTTTCCTTGTTTTGCCCCTTTATCCTTTCTTTCTGTAAGTCTGAGCTTTTGGAAGCAATCAGCACCCTCCCTTTACCAGAAGCACAAAATTTGGCAAACGCTCCCCCTAGTGGCAATTTAACAAATCTCCTAAAATGGCTTACCCAAGAGCCAGGGCTGAAAGCCGTGCCAGCCTGTGTTAACGGAGGCGGTTGTTAATGAAACACATTGCTGGGCTCCACATCAGAAGGGTGGCTCAGAATATATATTACTCTTCTTACAAGCAGCCCAAATAATTAAAGTTTGCATCTATTGACCTAGGTTATATATCTCTGTATGATTTAGAAAAGATGGGCAATGTGAGAAGAAATTCTTATAAACTAACTTAGTATTATAAATTTCCAAAAAGCATAGGAGCCAGAGGTGTTTGTATTAATTTTCTACACTGAGCACTTGCGAGAACGCTTGCTGCTACTTTTCTTCCTTATGCTACCTGCGCATATATGGGAGTATAAATTACAGACAAGCCAGTTGTACTTGGGCATTGTTGCTTCGTTATCCTCCGTTCAGATTTCTAAACATCCTCCACGCCTTAGATTTCTCTCTCCATTTTCTAGATTGCCAGCCCATTCAGAACAGCCTGCCGATTTCATCAACATGCTGCTTACCATGTTTTCCAGATTTTTTAATGGGTCTCTTAAATAAAACTGGCCCTTATTCTAACTGGTGTTTCTACTCTGGTCCCTTTCATAAAATCATCTGTTTCATGGTCAGAGTTTCTTTTCATTATTTCTCTGTAGTCTTTGGTGATCCCTTTTCACCACTTCCTTGTTCAGAATTGTCAAATGGCACTTTAATTCGATTCATTGATGTTAATAGAACTTGCAGGGAAGAGGAGGCTATTCATATTAATATCAACACATTACCCAAATCATTTATCATCTGCATGTAAAGTTTTAGAGAATAGGTTTGTCATCATTATTGATTAAGAGAGGAAAGAGCCTTCTTGCTGAGGAACCACAGACAGGCAGTGTCCATTGCTGCCTCTGCTTCGGGAAGGAGTATTCTCATCGTGTGAAATGGCATTATTTGAGGAGTGGCGTATGTGGATCGAGTTTTCAGGAGTCCCACCTGAAAAACCTGTGGTCCTCATACTCACTGCTAAACAAAGGATTCCAAATATAAATAACATTTGAGCTGACCCATCGATTCAGGTCTCATTCCCATTTCACAAGTGGTTTCTAGGGTATACAGTTAGGTCATATAAAAGTGACATTAAAACTCATGTTGGCAGAATGCCATTGTGGCATGACTTCTGTAATAAATAACGGCTGCAAATAGGCAAGATAATGTAAGATTTGAATGGGGTCACATTCTGAAAGGAAGGCAGCCAGAGGTCCTGAGAATTAATGGAGGAGCTGCAGAAAAAATATGGCTCTATTACACCAAGCACTTTGCTATTTTCCTTTTTATTGCCTGACTGAGATGATTTGGCAGAGTTGAAAAATAAATGAACGGTATTCATTTTTCTTCAGAGCTCTTCTTTTAAGGCATTCTGTAAGAAACAAAAAAATGAAATACTAACACAGGCAGTATGGGGGGATCAAGACATGAAGATGTAAGCATTCTATCCAGCAGTACATATTTAATAGCCCAGCACTCCTCATGTGAGGAAATATGCTTGGTCCCAACTAAGGTCATATCATACAGGCAAATGCGATGCTTTGAAGAGATGTTAATGATCTGCTCGGTAATGCAGAGGAAATGATGTTTTGAATGGGTTTCAGTAGCATTTGAACCTTTCCACTGCCATCTTTACACTGCACCATATAGTGATAAGGATTATGTTTTTTATAGCAACTCGATTCCAATTTTCGGTACTAACTAGAGACAGGATTCTTTTGCAGGCTTATTATTTATGTTGATTATTCCTTTTCACATTTTATGTTAGCCACAGAACATTTATTCTAAACAGAGTGGACCCCTAGTTATAAAGCACATGGAAGTACAGCTCTGTGATGGAAACGAGGTTGGACATCTCAGAGATCCCCTCCCCAACTGAGCCTTTTTTCCAGTGCATCCCTCACATCTCCCCATAGCCAAGTTTGAAAGCAGTCTTCTGGGAGAAAGACAAGGTTTCTTCTTTATAACCTAGAGGGGGGAAATGCCTTTAATTATTCATTCATTCTTTATTGGGATAAATTTTTTTTTCAGTGATGTTATAAGCCAGGCCCTCTTCTAGGCATTGGGGATGCAACAGTGAACAGGAAGGACCAAGCGTCTGCTCTCAGGGAGATAGTGAGGGAGATGGCCAGGTAACCAGGAGGTGGTTGGTGATATGAAGAAAGTAAAGAATGATGGATGAAGGGAGGGGTCCTAGGATGAGGGCTAACGTAGGAAGAAGAGTCAGGTAAGGAGCTAGAATGCTGGGAAAGAGTGGCCACATCCAGAGCTTGAAAGTGTTTCAGGCAAAGATAGCTCCTGAAAGCCCTGAAG
The DNA here is from genome assembly GCF_003031525.2 of Neophocaena asiaeorientalis asiaeorientalis. NCBI lineage: Eukaryota > Metazoa > Chordata > Mammalia > Artiodactyla > Phocoenidae > Neophocaena > Neophocaena asiaeorientalis. Next base: position 530,799 of record NW_020175489.1, on the reverse strand, counting down.
CAAGGGTATTCAAGGCATGTCTGACAGGCAGGCACCTGGAGCCCAACAGGATTATGGGGGAGCTGGGGGCTGTGGCAGACAGAGAGGTCAAAGTTAAGGAAGCTTGTTGATGGAGCATCTACTATACCATGGTGGAAATTCTGTATTTCTCATTTTATTTTAAATTTACTTTTAATCTTGGTTTAATTATTTATTATTACCCACTTATGATTAAACTCTTTACATTTTTATTCCCTTAACTTCCTAAATGGCTTTGAGGTAACTTATATATATTCTGCCTAAATACAGGTGCTTTCAAATAAAAGCTCAAGACCATTTAGAGGGAGAATGAAGTAATAGGTAGTGGGACTGAGAATTTAAAATACAGTTCTGGCCTTTGCGGGGGCTAATGGTGGACACTGCGAGGGCGCTTCCCAAAGAGTATTTCCCAGAACTTCTGCTGCCAGTGTCCTTGTCCCCGCGGTGAGCCACAGCTGCCTCCCACCTCTGCAGGAGACCCTGCAACACTAGCAGGAAGAGCTGCAGCTTAGCATTATCCTGTATCTGTGGGCCTGACCAAGACCATCCCTGAACAGGACAGCTACCTGCCCACCAGCCAGCAGTGACATCATTCGGCCAGCCTGGAGGACCTGCCCCATGTCTCCTACACAACAGCCGTGTGGCTGCCAGGGTCTTGGTGCTCCGGCCAGGTGTCAGGCCTGAGCCTCTGAGGTGGGAGAGCCAAGTTCAGGACATTGGTCCATCAGAGACCTCCTGTCCCCTCGTAATATCAATCGGCGAGAGCTCTCCCAGAGATCTCCGTCTCAACGCTAAGACCCAGCTCCACTCAACGACCAGCAAGCTCCAGTGCTGGACACCCCATGCCTAACAACTAGCAAGACAGGAACACAACCCCACCCATTAGCAGAGAGACTGCCTAAAATCATACTAAGTTCACAGACACCCCAAAACACACCACCAGACATGGTCCTGCCCACCAGAAAGACAAGATCCAGCCTCATCCCCCAGAACACAGGCACGAGTACCCCCCACCAGAAAGCCTACACAACCCACTGAACCACTGGGGCAGACACCAAAAACAATGGGAACTATGAACCTGCAGCTTGTGAAAAGGAGGCCCCAAACACAGTAAGTTAAGCAAAATGAGAAGACAGAGAAATACACAGCAGATGAAGGAGCAAGGTAAAAACCACCAGGCCAAACAAATGAAGAGGAAATAGTCAGTCTACCTGAAAAAGAATTCAGAGTAATGATAGTAAAGATGATCCAAAGTCTCAGAAATAGAAGGGGGAAAATACAAGAAACGTTTAACAAGGACCTAGAAGAACTAAAGAGCAAACAAACAATGATGAACGTCACAATAAATGAAATTAAAAATTCTCTAGAAGGAATCAATAGCAGAATAACTGAGGCAGAAGAACAGATAAGTGACCTGGAAGATAAAATAGTGGAAATAACTACTGCAGAGCAGAATAAAGAAAAAAGAATGAAAAGAATTGAGGACAGTCTCAGAGACATCTGAGACAACACGAAATGCACCAGCATTCAAATTATAGGGGTCCTGGAAGAAGAAGAGAAAAAGAAAGGGACTGAGAAAGTATTTGAAGAGATTATACTTCAAAACTTCCCTAACATGGAAAGGATATAGTCCATCAAGTCCAGGAAGCGCAGAGAGTCCCATACAGGATACATCCAAGGAGAAACACGCCAAGACTGAACCAGGAAGAAATAGAAAATATAAACAGACCAATCACAAGCACTGAAATTGAAACTGTAATTAAAAATCTTCCAAGAAACAAAAGTCCAGGACCAGATAGCTTCACAGGTGAATTGTATCAAACATTCAGAGAAGAGCTAACAGTGATCCTTCTCAAACTCTTCCAAAAAATTGCAGAGGGAGAAACACTCCCAAATGCATTCTACTGGATTCTTCAATATATGCAAATCAATCAATGTGATAACCCATATTAGCAAATTGAAGGATAAAAACCATATGATAATCTCAATAGATGCAGGAAAAGCTTTTGACAAAATTCAACACCCATTTATGATCAAAGCTTTCCAAAAAGTAGGCATAGAGGGAATCAAATGTAAAATAGATAGCTAGTGGGAAGCAGCCGCATAGCACAGGGAGATCAGCTCCGTGCTTTTTGACCACCTGGAGGAGGGTATAGGGAGGGTGGGAGGAAGACGCAAGAGGGAGGGATATGGGAATATATGTATACATATAACTGATTCACTTTGTTATACAGCAGCAACTAACACAACATTGTTAAGCAATTATACTCCAATAAAGATGTTTAAAATAATTTTGGGGGGGCTTCCCTGGTGGCGCAGTGGTTGAGAGTCCGCCTGCCGATACAGGGGATGTGGGTTCATGCCCTGATCCGGGAAGATCCCACATGCCGCGGAGCGGCTAGGCCCGTGAGCCATGGCCGCTGAGCATGCGCGTCTGGAGCCTGTGCTCCTCAACGGGAGAGGCCACAGCAGTGAGAGGCCTGCATACCGCAAAAAATAAAAACACTGTTGATTTTAATCTGTGTTCTCTCATTTTTCTACGTGTGTGTATGGGGAGAGGATCATACCATCTATACTGTTCTGTGGTCCCCTTTCCTCATCTCTTTAAACATGGAGACATACAGTTCAATGATGTCATTAGTAACTGCTACCTGGCACTCTAGTGTACAAATGTATCATTATTTATTTAACCAATATTCTAGAGTTGACACATAGGTTGCTCCAATGTTAGAATTAATGCTGGGATGAACAATCTTTAGAATATATCTTTTCCCACGTTTTCAGTTTTCTGTAATATTTTTCTAGAAGCAGAGAGAGCGGTGATTTGGAGTAAGTATCCTAGTTCTAACTGAGTCACATATGTACCCAAAGCCTTTCCTTCAGACCTTTGCTGATTGACTGTAACTGCAGGCAATGCTAAGCTATCTTTTAGACAGAGGGAAGGGGGCTTCAAAGCACCAAGTGAGTCCCTGAATTTTAGATTCTCATTTGTTTTTCCTTTCTTCCCCCAATCCCATTAATTACCTTAAATCAATAATCCAGGCCAGAGGATGGATAGCATTGTCAACTCCTTCTGTTCTCTCAATGCCTACCACATCCAATTAGTCACCAAGTTATTTAAGTTCTGCCTCCTAAAAAATGCCCTGAATCTGTACGCTGCCTTCCTCCCACTTAATTTATCTGGCCCTGATCACTGACCCTGATTCCAGCAGAATTTCCTAAATGCTCTACTCTTCTTGGGTTTGGCTCACCGTCTAATCCATCTTTCATATTTCATTTTATCCAGCAGAATTTCCTAAATGCTCTACTCTTCTTGGGTTTGGCTCACCGTCTAATCCATCTTTCATATTTCATTTTAATGTAAATCTGATGATGCCACACTCTGCCTCAAAATTTTTTATGACGCCATATTACTTTCTAGATAAGATTCTGAGCCTGCAGCTTGGTGTACAGTCCTCTGTTTCTGGACCAAGTCACCCATGCTGAGTCCTGAGAATCTGTATGTTTCAAACCTTCTCTGTGATTGCAGTGCAAGGAGTTTGGCCCTTCATGAGTCACAGGATGGGCACATAGTAAGCACTGGTCTGCTTGGAACCCACTCTAGAGCAGGAGGCCAGCTACAGCTGGAAACTTCCCTCAGCCACGGCTTACAATTATTCAGCACAATGTGATTATTTTAGGAAAAATTTCAGAAGCATTCCGCCAAAGAGTATAGATTAGAAAATCATTTCCATTTAGGAAGCCTAATTTAATTAAGTGACACACTTTTTAAGCTATAAAAGCTTTTTCCTGCTGAGTCAGGATTTTTTGCTTCTTGGCTAATAGAAAATAGGTAGTAGAAATTAGAGACTGGCTCCCGAGACTACTACATGCTTGGCTGCATCAACGTCCAGAGTATAAAGTATTGTTTTGTGGGATAGAGAGGCGAGAGGGCATTTTGTTTAACTCTTGTTAAAGCACCATGTGAAACGTTTTTATTTAATTAAGACATTTAAAATCTAGCTTTCTTAGAGAAATACTGAAAAGCCACTGAATTATTTGCGTTCCTTATAGAAAATGATATTCATAAACATCCTCAAACTTAAAAAAAAGAAGAGAAAAAGATTTTGGAACAGTTGTATGTTTTCTTGGGATTAATGGTGAAGTTTTTAAAGAAACAGTACACTTGTGAGATTGAAAAAGATATTGCTATAATAGAGGTTTATTTCATCTCATCTCTTGCTAATCCTCAAGGAGTTTGGTGGACTAAAACTCCCTAATTGTCATGCCAGGTAACGTGAACACCCTACATAGTCATTAATATCATTAATATTACACGTGGAAGATACAGAGTTGGGATTTTTTTTTTTTTTTTTTTTTTTTTTGCGGTACGCGGGCCTCTCACTGTTGTGGCCTCTCCCGTTGCGGAGCACAGGCTCCGGACGCGCAGGCTCAGCGGCCATGGCTCATGGGCCCAGCCGCTCCGCGGCATGTGGGATCTTCCCGGACTGGGGCACGAACTCACGTCCCCTGCATCAGCAGGTGGACTCTCAACCACTGCACCACCATTTCTTTCTGTCTCCACTAAAATATAATTTTCATGAAGACAGAGTCTCTGTTTTGTTCACGCTGCATCCCCAGCCCCTGGTTCATGGTAGGCACCAGTAAATATCTGCTAAGTTAATGTTTGCCTGCCAAAGAGTGAAGATTTTGTGTAATATACTCCTCTGTGGAGATATAAAAGGAGAGGGAAATTTGATCCTTTACCTGAAGGAAGCTTATAATAGTAGCAGTTACCTCTTTTTCTAGCCCACCTGATTTATCCAATTATGATCATGCTATGTACATGGCAACCTGATTCTCAATAGAAAATCTATTTTGTGTTCTTTCATATCTATCCTCTCTCCTCCTTTTGATACACATAATCAATACATATATTCCAAAATTGTCACTAATGTATATGTCATATGTATGTGGAAGGGACATCTTCCTCATAACACAATTATCTCCAGGTATGTTCAGAGGTTAAAATGTCGTTTTCAAAACCATAGATAAGAAGTTGCAGGAGATACTGGGCTAGATGATCTACATCAGTGTTACTCAAAAATGCCGGTCAGTGAGCTCTTTGTAACTGATCTGCAACAGAATGTAAAGCAACTATGTCGTTAAGCACACAGTTTAGTTCAGATTATACCTTTCCCCTGGTAAGACTTTCTTCATGCGGGAAGCAGCACATTGACTTGCATTCTCATGCAAGCTCTCTATCTTGTGATTGGATCTCAAGCAGTTCATAGACTAGCACGGCTCTACAACCACACCTTGAACAGCACTGATGTTCATCAAAGTCTTATCTACTTCAAGGAATCTCCAAACTTCCTTTTAAAAGTATCGTTTTCAGTTTGTTATATGGTTATTTCTCCACTAATTACTTATGTGATAATAATTAATACAAATAATATAATTAATTATATTTATATAGATAGATGGATATATAATGTCATGTCAAGTAGTAGCAACGTCATAGAAAAAAATAAGGCTAAAGGGTTAGAGAAAGGTAGGGGCTGCTTTTTTGGTCAGAGTTCTCTTGGGTGGTTTCTGTGAGGAGGTGACACTGGAGCTGTAGAGAGAAAGCTATGTAATTATAGCTGGGAAAAGAGCATTCTGGGAAGAGAGAAGATTAGGCTCAAGAGGTTTGAGATGAGAGCAAGCTTGGTGTATAAAAAATAGCAAGGCAGTCAGTGTGCCTGGAAGGTAGTGAATAAGGAGGAGGGTGGTAGGGAACTGGGTCGGAGAGCCAGGGACCAGATTTTGCAGGGCCTTGTAGGCCATGGAAAGGACCTTGGCTTTTGTTTTGAGTGAGACATGGAACCCTTGGAGAGTTGTGAGCACGTGAGTGCCATGATCTGATAGGTTTTAAAGGATCGCTATGACTGCAAAGGAGTAAAGGTGAAGTGAGGCCGGTGAGGAGGCTGTGGCTGCAGATCAGGCAAGGGATGGGTGGTGGCTTAGACTAAAGTGGAAGGACTGGCGATGACAAACTCACATCCTGAATTTGTGTTAAAGGCGCAACCAATGGGATATGCTGGCTGGGTATGATAGGTTGGGCGTGGGGTAGGAGAGAATGAGTGAAACCAAGGATGACTCTGGGTTTTCATGGCATTGTTTATGGACATGAGGAACACTGGAAAAGGACAGATTTGGGGTGAGGGAAGAGGAAGAAAGAGTTGAGTTTGGACCTGTTGGATGTGAGATGGCCGAAAGACATCCAAGTGCAGATGTGGAGAGAGCAGTGCAATAGATGCATCAGACTCCTAGGAAGAGGTTGGGACCAGAAATAGAATTTGGGAGTTGCTAGCTCATCTAGGGAGTGAGTGAAAACAGAAGTCTAAGGACCAAACTCAGGGCACTCCCAACAGTTAGAGATCAGAGAGATGAGAAAAACTCAACAAAGGATACTAAGAAGGAGATAGGAAGCACACAGACCACAACAAAATGTGGCATTGTGAGTGTCAGGAGAAGAAAGACTGTTTTAGGAAGAGGCAGTAATCATCGGTTTCAAACACTTTGTGGAGTGAAGATTGTAAATTATCTATCAGAACAGGCCTTATGGGGGTCATTGGTGCTCATGAGTAAAGCAGTTTCAGTTCTAATTCACTGCCTAATTAGAGGAGTTCTCTTGTGATTGGTTTTAGTTTCTTAGTGCAATGAGAATCAGTTATATGATGAAAACTAAGAAGGAAGGAAGGGGCCTTGGAGGTTTTCGAATAGAGGAGAAGCTATGAAGGGTGAATCAACCGGGTAAGTACAGTAGGATTGCCAACAGAGCTAAGAACTCACTTGTTAGTTGAGGTCGTAGATTTAAAATGACACCAGACAGCACCACTGTATGCTCTCCTCCAGCCACTCAACTATGTAGATAGGCAGAGGCAGAGGATAGGATTTAAGGAAGATCGGTGTTTTACTGGGCAAATATGATGGAGGGAAGAGGTGCTGGGTATTTGGGAGTAAATGTCAGGGAGTGATTGAAATTATAATGGATTAGAGATTAGGTAAAAAAGCGAAGACGTGAATGGAGAAGGAAATGATGGCAATGTCAAAAGTCACAGTAGGTTCAAAGAATGTTTGGAATGGAGACATTAGAAAGAGTGAGTTGGAAAGATGAGATAATAGCTGTAATCTTGAGACTTTGGCGAATGTTCTGTATCAGCAATGGCAACATTTAGGATACAGTCAAAGAGTATCCAAAGCAGAGTGGCTTTGGAGTATATAATGGACAAGTCATTGGTTGAGGAGGCCATGGAGCTAAGAAGCTACATGTTGGATGGATCGTTTGTGAGCGTATTGAAATTACTGAGAATAGTAACAGAATGACGGCAAAGAGAAAAAAAGTAAGAAAATCTTCAATAAATTGTGGGCATGACCAGGAGGAGAGTAAATAACATGAGGGATAGTGAGTATCATAGTCTGATGGCAGGCATGTCAAAGGGACTGGGCGGGGGTTAGGGAGTAGAAAGGACAGTGGTCTGGAAGCAGCACGGAGGAGCAAGAAGGACAACCTGTCCAACCTGCAAGTTCAGTAGTACCAAGAGGTAGGAGGAAGAACTTGAGAAATCTACAAGAGAAACAATCTCCTAGAAATCAGCCAGATTTCCATCAGGGCAAGAAAGAGAAACAAATGCTTAGAGAAGATACAGGAGGATTTACCAGTGACAGACCTTGGGTTTCAGAGGGCACACTGGAAAGGTTTGAAGATGACAGGAGGGGTGGCCAGAGCTTCAAGCAGATTGGGGAGTAAGCAGAACCTTTGGGAATGCAGATCTGGGAGAGTCTGGGAGATGAGGAATGAGCTGGAGTCATGACTGAGGTACAAAGGAATGAGAGATGTGACAGGCTGATCCTGGTGGAGTCTCAGAGGGAGAGGGATACTCGGCACTGAAAGCAGTTATTTGTTGGGACTGGTGTCTTTGGTGGTTCTTATGAGGAGGTGGGAAGGATTGGAGGAGGCAGAGCAGAAATTGCACCAGAAGCCAGAAGCACTTGGAGGACTCCTTGGATGCCAAGGAGGATGGTCTGACAGGGGCTGCAGAGCTCTAGGGATCTTGCCTCCATGCTGTCAAGAGCAACCTCAAGGTTTCCAGAAACCATACCCCTTAGTTGTCCATTATCTCCTCTAGATTAGAAAATCACCATCCAGTGATTTTCAGGCTCTTTGCCTGAATGTATTTCAGAATTACTAGGTTGGTTGAATCCTTCAATAAGTACTGTTTTTATGGAGAGAACTTCAAATTTACATTGGAAAAGAGCTGATGCCATCCTCTCCACAAAAACAAGGCTGACAGCATTTAAATAGCTTTGGCTATCTCTTGGGGAGATTGCAGTTGGTGGGAAATTGACAACATTACTTGGAATATAACTTGGAAATGATATTTTTCTTTGCTCACCACTAGACATTTTGGACTTGGGAAACTCAGACTACCAGAGAAGTAGCTAATACGTAAGGGCAGTAGAGACTCGCTTCAGCGAGTCATTTCTTGTAATTTTTTTTCCCTGCATTATAATCAAACCTACAGACCACTCGTTATTTACCTACTGTAAGTTTAGCTTTCCTGCTTTTCCCATTTCAAAGTCGTCATTGAAAAATGGCCCAGCTGATGACTTTTATGCAGACTGATGATTTGTATGTAGGCACCACATATTTTTATGATAGTCTTTCCAACAACTGCTAAAAAGCTTTGTCTCTACAGGCCGTCGCAAGATGGCTTCACTTGTTAGTCTTAAAGTCTAATTAGTTTTCTTGTACATCTTGGTGCATTTTTAAGCTGTAAAATAAAACTTCTTGGATAAAGTGACCTTTTTTCTTATATGCAATCTAGCCGATTTCAGAATTGTCCTTTACAAGCATTTAATACATTGACTGATCTGATGGCATTTGGGTCTAAAATTAGTTCTTGGATATAGAAGAAACCAAGGCCTTGTTTGGAAAGTTTCTGGCTTAATTGTTTTCTTTCAAAAAAAGAGAAGAAGGCAGATTCAGAATTTGGAGAGAATTATTGATTTTTATCCTGACGTGTTCCTGAATCAAAATGTTTATAGGCTTAAGGACACCCTAGACAAAAGAAGGTTTTGAAAAAGCGAACAGATATTGAGAGATAAATTTGAATCAGACATCTATTTATGCATCAGGCACTGACTAAGAGAGAGAGAGACATAAAAATGAAAAAAGGATCTTGTCTCAAGCATCAGATGGTCTAGCAAAGGGGACAGACATAAACCAATTACCCTGTTGAATTCCATTAGACTTAAGTAGAGGTTGTGAGATCAGTTTATCCTCATGGAGGAAGAAAGAAAGTGGGTGGTGGATGGGGCAGTGGGGAGCTGGGACTTTGGAAGATGATAGAGAATTTGCCACATTCATAGGAGTGGGGTAGAGGTCATCTGAGAGAGAATTCAAAGAGGAAGCCACAGCCCAAGCAGAGGACTGGAGGCACGAGTAGGGTAGCCTGTGGGACCTTGGGGAGGCAGCAAGGGCAGAAAGATGTCACAACTCTGACTGAGATTCTTTGTACTTTTGACAAATATAGGGAGAATAAAAAGATGTATACATGTTTCCAAGACATTATGAAGAATGCTCATTTTTATTTGTTATTTGGAGACATTCAGAAATCAAATTATTTTACTGAAATAATATGGAATTAGACCATTTTTCTATAATGAGTCCAAATAATTCATTTGGTGAGTGTTTTCATAAAGGAAGGCTTTTACCTGCTCAGCGTCTTGTTTTTCCAAGTACATTTACTCAGGAATTTGTTCTTAAAACTGGATTCTCCATCTTTTGGGAATGAGACCAAGGGATGTAGTGGTGAGGTGAGAATTAAGAGAGATGAGATGGTGTAGAGAAAGAAGCAGAGGATTTGAGACAAGAGAGGAGGGTTTACTTCCTAGTGTGAGCAGTTAGGAGCTATGTGTTGGAGACTAAAGTCACGTGCCCTCCTGGCATCTGTTCCTTCCTCTGTGTAGGGGGAACCGATGAGTTGTTTTGAGATATCGGACAGTAAGTATAGATACGAGAGTTGATAGTGACACTAATCTCCCAGTTGTGAACTTAGCTTTGTTAAGACCCCAAGGTCGTAAATTGTACAATGAACTTAGAGAATGACTCTCAGATTTTCGGGTCCAGAAACATTTCTCACCTGGTATACTTGTAAAAATGCCAAATATGTGGAATCACCTTCAGAACTTCTGATTCAGTAGGATTTAATAGAGATAAGGTTTAGGAATCTGCTTTTTAAACAAATACCCTATGTGATTCCAAAGAAGGTGATCCAAGGAGACCATTTTCAGAGAAACTGTTCCAAAACATCTGAAAAGATATATGCACCCAGCAAAATCAGGCCAGAAAGTTCCCAACCTTTTAATAAAACCCTGGATTCTTACCTTCCAAGAGAAAGTGCACATACCCCTTGTTGAGCTCTGAGGTTCTCTTTGACTGGGTGCCACAGCTGAAGTTTGCCTCATTACCTTAAGCCAAATCAAGAAGGCACCACCTTTTTGAAGTCCCATGATTGTGTTGGGGCGGAGGATAGAAGACCCAATTACCCTACCTGCTACCGAGCACAGGCCTCCCCTTCCTATCGTGTAGAGCCTTTACTCGGCAGCAGTGTCCCCTTGTGAGAATCAGCCTAACTAACTTCCAGAGATGTCCATCCTTCCCCTACTTCTCCACCAGCCCTGCCTCAAGGGCATCTGCTATCGGTAGAAGGTACCCTGAGCATTTAGTCTGAACTCTGATCCTAATACTTAGTGACTCTGTGACCTCCAGCAATTCCTTTACTTTCCTAGTTTCCATTTTTCAACTGTAAATGAGGATGACACACGTAGCTTGCAACACTGCTATGAAGATGAAGCGAGATGGCTAAATGCTCTATGTAAGCCTGCTGTGTGGGCTTCTCCATCCAGACGGTAATGAGCTGCTGCCTCCCAGAAACTTGTGTGTTTACGCTCCTATGAGCAACAGCAGTATCTTTGGGAAGACTGCCTAGGAGTCAGAGCAAGGGTCCAAGTTTTAGGCATGGAGTCAAGAGCATGAAAATTTTCAGTACAAGTCTGTTAGCTTCTGAATAAAGATGGTAACTTTGGATTGAAACATGAATTCCCCTTTTTCCAAAATTTCCCCACAGGTCACACACACACACACACACACACACACACACACACTACATACTGTCCAAGGTCTGGAGCAAGGAAGGGTTAAATCTAGTCGTTCACTCAGCAACATGGTAGCACTCAACACCCATGAGATGCCAGACTCTCCATGGGTCCATTTCATACAGGCTAAAATTGAAAATCACCTACATGTCCAGCAGTAGGAAAAAAAGTTAAATAAATAGAAAACTGTGCTTTCCTTAAAGATAATGATGCATTAGCCTAGATATTTATATATTTTGTTATATTTTTGTTATTATATAACAAAAGCTTTTAAAGCAGTATGTACAATATTTTACTAAAACTATTCTCATGAAAACTTTTAGAAAGATATGCACCAAAAATTTTAAGTGTTTTTTTCTTTCTAGATGGTAGGATTAAGGATCATTTCTTTAAATATTGCTATCTATTCTTTCTAACTTAATTACATTGAATTTAACATACTTGTGTAATAAACAAATATATCTAACAGATTGGAACAGTCAGGGCTTTCAGACATTAACTGCAGACCTAAAAAATATTTGTGCAGCTAATTTGGGGCTTTTATGTGATGTTCATATTTATGTGAAGAGGGCAGTACCTATCTTCCATCATTTGACACCTGACCTCGTGGTACTGAAATGGCGTGAGAGTCCTGTCATCTTCCTGTGGGTCCCCTAAGCAATGCTTTGGAGGTAACAAAGAGATTTGTCTCCTCCAAGAGTGGAAAGAACTCCAGTCTTCTATGATGTCTGTATTGTTTTCCTCCCCATCTGTTCACATGCCAGTAGAATTTCTTTTATGTAAGGGGACCTCTCTTGAGACTCTCTGTGATGGGAAAGAATGTGTTAAGTCTTTTTCTCTCCTTTTTTTTAAAGCACCATTACAATTCTCACTTTCCCTCCATTCAGTTTCATAACTGAGTCTAGAGTGATTGCTTTTTCTTTGAACCTTGCTTAAAAGCATCCCAGTCCCTTTACAAACGTCCCTTTACCTGGAGCCTCGAAGGTGAGAGCGATGATATGGAGGGGCTGTCTTATTAATCAAATGTTTGCTCTGCACTGGGCATTCATCATACAAACCCACCCAGCTGGATAAGATTCATTAGTGTCATCTTTCACTGCTCTTGTCTGCCTACCCCGCTCACCCTCTGTGGCATTCGTTAAAATGCCACCGATGCTTCCGTAGCTGGCTCCATCTCTCTCTCTCACCTCCCGTGGCCAGGTGCAGTGTGTGACCCCCCAGGGGCAGGGAAAGATCACTAAGAGGTTACCAAGCAGAATATTTAATTAAAGAGCCTCTGATGGGCTCTTTGACTGATTTCCTTTCAAATCTGCCTGGATCCTCTGGGAGCTTCTTCTCGAGATCCATGTTCTACACTGAGCCAGATGGCAGCCCCCGGGGTGGAGATCGGCCTTCACCCGACACTGAGCATTTATATGGTGTGGGCTTTGCCAGAGTGACACACCTATTCAGCAGTCACTGTGCCTCACAGGGGACATCCTGCTGGTGCCCAGACCCTCCTCCTTGGTTCCCAGCCAGCTCCTGCTCCAATCTACTTGCTAATTTCATGTAGACGTCTTTGAGTTCAGAGTCTCTTGCTCTGGCCTTTAAATCCCCCTTTGTGTTGTTATTCTTTGAAGAAGAAGTATTTATAGAGCATCTACCATGTGCCAGGCCCTGCACCAGTCACTGGGGACTCAATGCTGAGCCAAAGAGACATGGTTCTGCCCTCATGGAGTTTACAGTCTAGCAGGGAAGACAAGCAAAAGCAAAACAAGAGTAAACAAAGCAAAATGGTCTCAAATGTAAGAAGTGCTGTGAAGTAAACAAAAAAGGGCAGAGACGGAATCTACCAGGGGTGGGGAAACCTTCTTTCAAACAGTGTAGTCAGAGAAAGCTGCGATCCCTGGACCAGTAGCACCAGCATCACCCACAACCTGTTAGAAATGCAGATTCTTGGACTGTAGCCCAGACCTCTGATTCAGAGACTCTGGGTCTGTGTTCAGCAGTCTGTGTTTAACAAGGTAGCGCTATGTGAAAGTGTGTAGAGGAAAGTACATTCCAGGCAAGGGGTGCAGAAGACCCAAGAAGGGAAAGAGCTTGACTTGCACGGAGAAGTGAAATCAAGACTGCTTTGGCCAGAGCAAGGTGAGGGAGAAAGTGGCAGAAGAGGGTGTGTGTGATGTGGGCAGGGATCAAATCACGCAGGTTCTTGTAGACCAGGTAAGGGGGTTGGACTTTCGCTAATGTGAGAAACCATTGAAGCATTTTAAGCAGTACCGTGCACTGATCTGAATTATTTTTGAGGTGATCTCCATTACTGAGCCCAAACTAGATTGAAGCAGCTTAAGAGTGGAGGTAGGAAGACCCGTTAGGAGGCCGATGCGCTGGTCTAAGCAGTAGGTGATGGTAGCCTGGATTAAGGCAGTAGGAGATAGAGGTAAGAAAGTAATTCCAAGATGTATTTTAGAGAAGTTGACGGTCCGGCTATGGGTGGGGAGTTGTTCTGGAGTGGGGAAGGGTCACAATCGACTCCTCCGTTTCTGCCTTGAGGAACTGGGTGGATGGAGGTGTCATCTACTGCTCTGGAGGGGTAATAGGGTAAGTATGCCTTCCTGGCCTTTATCTCAGACACCCGCCCCCTAACCTGTTTGGGCAGGCATCCCACCGTAACAGCTTCCTAGAGCCTATCCTCAGCTTGACTCGCGGGCTACCTCCTCAGTCCGACCCAGATGCCTGACAGAGGAGCCCCCTGGACTGGTCCCCATAAGGGCTCTGTCCCTAAGGCACAGTGTCTTGTGTGCGTGAAGATTTGAGGAATACCTAAATGGCTATGTCTGCATATAGAGCAGTGTTCCAGTTGGAAAAGGATTGAGTCAGTCCCCAGCCTTGCTAAGAGGTGCATACTTGCTACCTTCACCTTAGGAAGGAGAAAAGAAGTAGAGAAAAGAGAGGTAAATTGCCTGGGGTCAGGAAGCACAGCTGGCCCTGGAATCCAGTGGGGCTTGAACCAAAAGAAGCAGAAGACAGGAGTGGCTGGAGGCCAAGAAGGAAATTGGGGAAATCTGGGGCCCTGTGGTGAGTGACCCTTTGCCCAGTTACCCACCAGGAAGAGTGAACTGCAGGAGGGAATAGCAAGGAAGACAGATGTTTAAACTCTTCGCATCTCCTGCGGAGATGGTGGGCTGGTTACATAAAAAGCTGCTTGTGGGCTGTTCAATTCCTGTGTCTTGCTCATGAGGCTAAAGGAAATGTCACCTCCTCTGTCACATCTGTGAGTAATGGGCATGTCAGCCAATCAGGAGTCAGTCACCTCCAATCGTCCACATGCCTTAGTGTTTGTATGCTGTGCATAGTGTTTTGTTCCTCATTTACTGTGTCTGTTTGGGATATGCAGGTGGTTTCATCTTCTAGAATTAAACTCTGAAAAAATTGGTGAGTTAGACAGGGGGCATACAAAAGAATGTAAAGAAGCATGGGGGGAAAAGAGAGCTTGGGAACTCTGACCAAAGGAGCCATGACCTGAGAAGGTGAGAAGTTGATCCAGTAGCATCAGCTTAGCCAGGAGAGCTCTGGGAATTTGCTTTGGAAAGATGTTTACATTCTACATGATAAACATTTGAGACCATTGGTTCTCAAATAGGGGGAGGGATTTACCCCAGGGAGCATCTGGCAATGTCTGGAGACACTTTTGTCACATTTGGGTAGGGGTGGGAGAGGGTGGAATTTGCTATTGGCATCCAGCAGGTAGAGGCAAAGCATGCTACTAAACATCCTGCAATTCACAGGACGGCCTCCATGACATAGAATTCTCTGCACCAAAATGTCAGTAGGGCTGAGGTTGAAAAACCCTGGGCTGTACCACGTAAGGAGGACAGAATAAGAAAGTGTGGTCCGATGCCTGCCGCCAGAAGAGGGTATGACACCCACACTGGGAAACGGTGCTTGTCTGCTGGTCTCTTGTCAAAGGAACAAGATTAGAAAATTCCAAGAAATCCCACCTGTAATTCCAGCTTTTGTCTGAGTCTCTTGGGAAATCAGCAAATATTCCCTGCCCACCATCTATGTGTAAGGCACCAGGTGAGGTGGTGTGGGAGAGCTGGGGGCTGTGGCAGACAGAGAGGTCAGAGGTAAGTAAGCCGAGCCCATTTATGGAGCATCCAGTTGGCTATAATGAAAATTCTGTATTTCTCATCTACATTGTAGAACCTTTATAAGGATAAAATGATAATGTATACAAAGTGCCTATACCTGGCTGACGTACTAACCAGATGCCAGATCTTCTCCTTGCTCCAGAGTTTAGCTGAAGGAGTTCAGCTTCTTCGGCACACAGTTATGTGCATTTGGATCCCACATGTTGCCTTAGTTTCCCTTACCTTCCCCATCAGTGCACGGAAGCAAATCCCTCTCCCTCTCCCGCATCTACCTCACCAAACAATTTTAAGGACAAAATGTCCTCTAAAGTGCTTATAAGCTGCTCTAAGGTAAGTTTCATATAAAGTCAAGATCCTATTCATTCTAGTTATGTTTTTCACCACTTTTTACCACTTATCTATTCAGTCTGCATTTCTTGAGCATCTACTTCATGCTAGGAACTATCATAGCTAGGAAAATTAAGCCAAAGAACACATAATCCTCCACTTGACTGTCACAGACAAGTGTTCGCTCATCTTCTGTCACTTGAGCCCTACCTTCATGAATCTTGTCATATTATTTAATCGATATACTCAGGCTACATCCTGAAGGAGGATAGGAATCCTGGGGGCTGGGGTGCTTGTGGGATATTCCAGGCAGAGGAATGTGGATGCTCCCCTGTGGATGCTTCCAGGTCACTGGTCAGCGTGTGAGCAGGTGAAAGGCAAGAGGTACAGCCACAGGGGTGAGCCAGGTCAGCTTGAGAAGGGCTTTGTACAACCTGCTATACAACCTGCTTTGTACAACCTGCTGTGGGGAGCTTGGGCTTTGTCCCAGGGTTATTAAAGACTACAGAAATATTTTAAGCCAAGGAGAGACATGGTCAGATTTGTGCTTTAGAAAGAGAACTGTCTGGATTGAAAAATCCCAGCTGACCAGAGGAGAGACCAGCTTAGGAGGTGGTTGCCTAATCTAAGAAGGACATGAAACGGGCCTGAATCCAGGTAGTGGAGAACATGGGAACGGAGGCCATAGATGTTTAGGCTGTGGAATCAACAGATTTGGGTGATTCTTTGGATGTAATTGAGAGTGAGTTGGAGAATGAGACATTGAGCATGATTTCCTGGTGGATATTGGAGCCTCCAACCAAGATAGAGAATATGGGAGTAAGAACAAACCAGGATTTGGGGGAGAGATGAGTTCAGTTTCTGAGCTAGGTGGGAAGTGCTTTGGGTACATCCACATGGGAATAATGTCCTATGCAAACCTAGACAGTCTAATGAGCAAAGGTGAGTGGGATGCGCTGGAGATAGAAAATTGGTGTCACAAGCACGAGATAGAGCTGTAAGTCATTTGAATAAAGGAGACCACCGAGGGAGAAGGTGGAGAGTGAGGAAAGAAAGAGGGCCCAGGACTACACACCTGCATTTATTTTTTAATTATTTTAATTTTTATTGGCAAATAGTTGATTGACAATGTTGTGTTAGTTTCGGGTGTACAGCAAAGTTGAATCAGTTTTATATATATATGTATCCACTCTTTTTTAGATTCTTTTCCCATAGAGGCCATTACAGAGCATTGAGTAGAGTTCCCCGTGCTATACAGTAGGTCCTTATCAGTTATCTATTTTAGATATAGTAGTGTGTATGTGTCAATCCCAATCTCCCAATTTATCCCTCCCCCCCCATCCCCTGGTAACCATGTTTGTTTTCTACCTCTGTAACTGCATCTAAGGGATGTGCAGATGAAGGCAAACTCACAAAAGACACTGAAGAGGATGGTTAGAGAAGTGGAAGAGAAGGCTGCTTCCAGTGAAAAATAGGGGGTCCTGATGGTTTCAGAAGGAAATTGTAGGTTCCTCTGGAAAACCACCCCACCCCCATTCTGACTATAGGTATCAGTCTTCCTTTGGAAGGCACAGACATGCGCACTCCTGTGCACACCCATACAGGCACACACACGACATACACACACAGGCAACACACACACACACAGAGGTTGCTGGCAGCAAATGCCGTTTTGGTTTTAGCCAGGGGTGTCTTTGAAGCTTCAACCACAAAGAAGTGACTGGGACAATTCCACTGTTCTGTCCAGACAGCCTTTTATCTTCACAGCATAGCAGGAGTGCCCAGTGGCCACTTGGACAGCAGGTGCACTTTCCCTGTAACCAGTAACACTACTCATTCCCGTACCTACTGGGAGGGAGTGTAGCCCTTGTAGCTACCCCAAGCCTCTCTTCCTGGTGATGGAAATTTCCACTATTGGCGGGAAAACGGCAGGCTAATGGCACAGATGAATTGTAAATTTTGACAGCCCCGACAGGTAAATATTGGCTTTGCACAAACAGGTTTCTATAAATAACCTGTCTGCTGTAGAAACTCCACAGATGGCAGCACGGCTGCCCAAGCGCTGATTTTCCCAGGGTGTTCGGTGCAGAAAAGCACAGCTGTCAGCTTTGCTGTGCTCCTTGTGAGCTCAGGACGCCTCTGCTGTGCCGGCAGCCTGTCCCCGTCCCATCCTCCTTCGGCAGGCAGAGGCGGGGACAGGTGGAAATCAATCATTTTAATAACCTGCCTCCAGTGCCTTTCCTTCCAGGATTCCAAAGGGGTTTCTTTAAAATGCCACTTTTTCAGGTTTAGCAGTCAGAGTGGGAATTTGTCTGATATGGGGATTTGTTGACCCGTTCTAATTTAAGTTGGTCCTATTGAAAAGAAAATCAGGTGAAGTGAGACACATAGTCACCCTGGATTGTGTGCTATGTGGCTGCATTGCTACAAATAATTCTTTCAAGGGTTCTGGGCAGACGTTGGGCTGTTGCGTGTGGGCACGCCATGGATGCTGACCTGAAGGAGAATGGGCGGGGTGGAGAATCACTCACATCAGCAAGTCATCTTCCTGGGAAAATTGGCCCAGTGGCCATCTCACCGCATCCAGGAGCCAACAGGAATGTAATGAGCCACTGTTGGAAAAATACGGGGGCATCCTTATTTCTTAAATAGTGGGCTAAGAGCCCGTAGCTGAAATAATGCTGATTGAAGTGAAGGCATTCTAAATGACCATTCTAAGGATGCCCAGAAAGCTTTGTGCTAAATTTAATGCTCTCTGGCTGGGCTCCGGTTTGGGGTGTGCGTGTACTTCCCTCCCTCCCTACTGTTTTTTTCCTGCTGCTTCTTATTTGTCTGGGCTCATTGACCTAGTGCATTCTATTGTAAGCCTCTTCAGTCTCTTTTGGAAGTAGACAAGGTATAAATCATATAAAGTGAGTCAGATGTTTCTAGAAGGTGCCTAAGATAGCAATAGTGATCAAAAAATCATTATTTTTCCCCTTCCACAAAAGTTGGGAGAAAGCAAATGGTAGTAATAGACATCATGCAATTAAACAATTCGAAACAGAAAATGAGGAGGAAAACTTTGTGGAGAACTGCAATAGGAAATAACACGTGAATAATGAAGCAACGTTGGCGTCCCATCCAAAGC
This sequence comes from Neophocaena asiaeorientalis asiaeorientalis, assembly GCF_003031525.2. Taxonomy (NCBI): domain Eukaryota; kingdom Metazoa; phylum Chordata; class Mammalia; order Artiodactyla; family Phocoenidae; genus Neophocaena; species Neophocaena asiaeorientalis. The sequence continues at coordinate 512,007 of NW_020175489.1, read as the reverse complement.
AGAGTTGTCTGTGGTTTTTCCCTTTGGCCTTATCCCAAGGGAGGAGAGCAACGCTGACGGGAATCAGCCATCGGTATAAAGTATAGCACGTATATTTGCTGTGCTCTGCGTTCACAGAGTGAATTCAGGACTTTTCATTCCTCTCTTAGACAACTTATGACCGTTAGCAGAGTTTTCCTTGGCTTTTTCTTTTTCTGGGGTTACCTTCTAGTTATACTTCCACATTCAGAAGGACTGCTAGTTTATTAGGGTTTAGGGCTTTGGGCCTTTCCTCCCAAGTCTGGTCTCCATGCATAAAGGCCTATGTTTCCAAGAAGGGCTTTGAACGCCTCCTAGGCTGGGCTTGTCCACTGCTTTCTGCTTCCCGAGCAGTCTATACAGTGCCCGGCAGCCAGCAGGCAACCAGCAACAATGTTTGGGGAGTGAAGCCAACTCAGTGAGCTCTGGTTATCAGGGAATCTCATTTCCATATTGGGGAAGAGACCAGAAAAATTCTTCCCGGGTAAAATTATAACTTGATATTCAATAGTATAGCTGAGCAAGGTGTTCAGCATAGAAAATAATGAGTTATCTTCCACTCAAGCTGTGAGAAGGAGAGAACATATATTTTACAGGAGGCCCTAGTAGGACAGTGGAAAGTGCAATTACAAAGTGGAGCTTTGTAATCAGACAGGCTTTATTTTAAATTGTGCATTCCTTATGTGAATTGGCTGACTCTGGGCAAGTTTTTGATCCTCTTTGAATCTCAGCTTCTTCATTTTCAAAATATAGATGAAAGTAATCATCAAATTCTCAAGATCGTGACATCCGAAAGGCAGTATAATGTCACCGTTGCAAGCAGGAACTCTGGAGCCACATTACCAGGTTCACCTCCCTGCCCTGCCGTTTACTAGCTGAGCGATCTGTAGCAAATTCCTTAACTTTTTGTGCCTAAATGTCCTTATGTTTAAAATGGGGAGCATTGCTATGATGAATAAATAATTAATATACGTAAATATATATACAAGTGTTCATGATATACAAGTGCTCAACATGTGCTTATGACAGTATCAGATGGCACTGAGAAAAGATGCCCTGCCTGGGGTGCTTGCTCCCTCCACCCCACTCTTACTCTCCCCGTGCCTTTCTGAATAATTTCCTGATCATTTTATTCATTGTGGAACCAACCACACTATTGGCATCTTCATAAAGGATTGCACAGCTCTTGTCTAATACATATGGCCTCACCAAGACGGCACCTGTGTCATTTCCACACAAAGCCAAAAAGGAAGCCTTTGAGGCCCCAGGAGGGAGAGGGGGTGAGTATTGTTATGCAGAGCTGGAGTTAAGGTTTTGTTTCTCTTCTGTTATGAACATATGTTCTTTAATTGAAAAAACAATTGCAAAGTATTCCCAAAAATCCAAAATAATATGCTTGTTTACCTAGTAAGGGGTGAGTGTATTTTTTAGAGGCATATAATGCACTTCACTTATTCAAGATGTTGATATATACTCCAATCATTCATTCATTCATTCAGACTCTCTTATGCAGTGATTGTACACTGGGTCATATGCCAGGTGCTGGGGATAGAAGTAGGAGCAAGACTGTCTTTGCCCCCAAAACTCCAATCAAATTGGCAATGCCAATTAATGAAATTTGATGACACAAGCAATTGAATGAAGGTCTGTTCATGAATGATGATCCAGAATACCAAGAGGGAACTATAGACTAGGGGAAGGTGATTAACCTCGTATTAGGACTGGTGTACTACCTTAGCTAAGGCAGAGCTTAACAGCAGACATGGGGCGAGGAAGATTGAATTTATATAAACACCAGTGCTACTTTGAATTTTTCTTAATAGTTAAAGAAAAAATATTGTTGACAATCCCAGAACGATATAACCAGTCTAAGTAAGTGATCACGAATGTGTACATTGGAAGGACTTCGGTGAATTTGTTTCATTCTCACTTGCATGTTCATCGTCCTCTAACCATGTGATCAAGGGTGTCCCTGATGTACAAATGAAGAACCTGGAGCTCAAAGAGAATAAGGGATTAGCCACTCATAGGGAGCACCTGTGAGATGGGACTCCAGGTTCCCCAGGTGGCTGAGATCCCCGTCACAGTGCACTGTCCTGCTAGGCCAGCCTGCTGCTGCTGTGATCTGAAGGTGGTTTGTCATGGTGATTTATCCCTGCAGGCGAACTCTGGAAGCTCTCAGTGGCATGTTGTAACAACCGCCTTTTTTCTTCCAGCTCTTCGGGCATCTTCCTCCATCCTTCTGGGAACATCTTACCAGTTAGTATAACAACTCTTGGGCTTCCTGTACTGTGTGTTCGTTTTCTCAGCAAGTGTTCATCATACCTGTAGGTTTCTTCACAGAGCCTAAAAATATCCTGGCTGGGGCAGTAAGTCTCCTAATTAGCATGCAAGGCCATGTGTGATCTCATGTTATGACTCCTTCAAGCTAAAACACAGTGAACCTGCCATTGAAGGAAGCGCTTCCTTTAAGACGTCATGCCATTTATCCAGATTTTCCCGTTCATGGTATAAATCTATGGTTTTCATGTAACTAAGACAATTCGTTGTCTACAGCAAAGAAAATGTCCTCTCCATAACTCTCCTGAAATTCCCATCCCACATTGTCTGTCTCCTGAGACCAAGAAAGCTCCGCTTTTGAGCCTCAGCACAATTTGAGGACTGTCACTTGTAATTACTTCATGTTTCTATTTCAAGGGCTGTTGGCTGATGCTTTGGGAAAATCATTTTGTTTCTTCCAGCTATAGCTAAGGGGTCTTAGAAGTAACGTGCAGCTGCACTTCCTGGTGGAACAGGAAAGATTCTCTAGATGTGGCAGAGGAGGTGACTACTTAGTGAGTCAGGGTTGGGTGTGGCTCGGTGACTCTGTGATTCTTTGGTCAGTGTCCACCAGGTTGTGAACCAGTGTGTGGAGATCTGGCCTAACAGGGGAGTGCTTTGGACTGTTGTACCTTAAAAAAATCTGTCTCTGAATATCCATTGATGAGATGATGACTGTATCGTCCGTTGGACTTATGTAAATTACAGATTGCTATTTACCTCTGTCCCTAAAACCCTTATTCCCTAGAATCACCCAGCACTAAACTAAGGTGATACTAGCTTTCCAGCACTATTGTGAATCCAAGACAGCTGGGGTAGAGTGACCACGAAGGCTTAGGAAACAGAATTCAAGTCCTGCTACCTCCCAGCTGTGCAGTCTTGGGCATGTTGGTTTACCTTCTCTGAGCTTTAGTTTGCTCACCTGTGAAAAGGAGAGAACTAAGGCCCACCTCACAAGGCATTGTGAAAGGCCGTGTAAGGATGTTTTGTAGAGAAGATGGAGAAGATGAGTTAAATCCTTTGGAAGTGCATGTTTGATCATCTTCCCTGGGCGTGGCCACAAGGTCACAAGGCCAGAAGCCACAGATTTTCTTTCCAGATTGCCTGAATGGGTTTAGGTTTGACATGCTATTCTAATGACCCATTGGCATTGCATGCCAATTGCTCAAGGCAACAATTTCCAAGATGAACTAGAAAATTAGTAGGTATTATGCTAGGAGGTAAAAAGTCTTAATGACCAAATATGTTTGTGATATCCTAGGTTTAGTAAATTGAATAGATTTAACTCGTATACGCTAATATATATAGTGAGGCTCCAGAAGGGAGATACAAAAACTGAAATTTCTCAAAACTATTCATCACAGAATGTGATCCAACTATACATCCAACTTCCTTTCCCCTACCCCACCCGGCATATCATGGAACTAGTGTAACTCAAAGCATATTCTGAAAAATGCTGATGCAAAGAATTCTAAAGAAACTACCCTTAGCTTTTTATACCTTTGCTAGTAGAAAGGCATGGTGTCATAGATAATGTCAAATACCAAATACTGTGTAAAGTGTCGATACATGACTTCTGAATATACCATAAAGTAGTAAATGAAGGTGATTGAAGCAGTAGGGTTTTTTTCCTATATGGTCTCTGTTTAGCTGATATTGGAGAAATCTGTTTAGTTAATATTTGAGAAATCAATTTATTTATTTAAAATAAATTGAGAAATCAATTTATTTTTTCTAGAACCAATACGGATAAGAGTAATGGAATTTATTCCAAGAATATATACTATATAATTGGAAACTAATTTAGAATTTAGTTTACATTGCTTAGGGATATTTCATAAACCGCATAGCTGAGGGCCAGTGCCACCTTGTTCATAAAGCTGCTCTGACTTCCCCAGCTAGAAGCTGTCTTTTCCTTCTCCCAACCTCTTATCACACTTTAACGGTGCCTCTCTTGTGCATTTATAATTTTCCACCTCACTCAAGAGCTAATTGTGTACATGGCTTATCTCCCCTGCTGACCAAGAAGCTCCTTTTGCGGACTGCTTCGTAGGGCCCCACAATGCCTGGCAGAGAGCATGCATGTGCTAGACACTAAGATGATTGCCTTGGTAGAGTTTCTCATATCTCCTTGAGATTATTCATTTACTGTTATTATTACTTAGCTCTTATTCATTAGCCAATATTTGTTAAACATCTACTATGTGTTAAGCACTTGGCATTGATTATTTCATCTAATATTCACAACAAGACTCTGAGGTAGATACCTTTTCCCCTCAGTTTACAAATAAAGGAACTGAGGCTTTAAGAAATGCTAAACAACTTGCCCAGCATCAGAACCAGTATTCCAAACTATGGGTGTCTCTTGCCCAAGCCTGTGCTTCAGATCACTAAGTGTCATCCTCTCAGGGGCTAATGAATAGACAAATACTCGCAAACCAGGAGAGTAGCCTCAGTGGTACCTTTGTAGTTCTCCATTCTGAGTCCCACTGTAGAGAAAATCACCCTCATAAATGAAAGACTTATAGGCCACCAGCCAATTGCTTTTTCTCCTACAGTTTGAGTGTGGAAGGCCCTCTTTGGCCTGTTCTGTCTGAGGTTGCTTTCACCAGCTACGCCCTGCTGTGACTGTAAGCCCTTGTTAAGTTTGGGTTAATTGCCAGTTTAGGCAGTGTTCTCCTTTAGAAAGTCCCTCCAGGAAGAACAGCTCAGAACTGGGAAATGGTTGTCTCTTTGCTCTCCGCTTGCCCAGCTGCTAATGGGGTTAGGAGGATGCCAACAACATATGCCACTCCAGATTTTTCTCATTTACAAAGTCTTGATGAGTTACACACCGGATGACTTTCAGCCTTTTGCCCCCTGTGGAGTCAGGACGTCAAACCAGCCAGTATCTATTGGGCACAAGCCACGTGTAAGGACAGGGTGGCCCTAAGAACTCATTCACATTCATTTTGATTCTTCTTTTTCCTGGTTTTCTTTTGCCAGGGGCATAGAGTACGGTGAAGATTAGAACAGGAGATTTGAGTTCTCACTTTAGATCAGATACCACTCCATGCGTGCCATAGGCCAGCCACTTGGCCCCTCTGACCCCCAGTCTCCTCAGCTGGAAGCAGGAGGGTGGGCTGTGGCACTTCCTGCTCTCTCCTGCTTGATCTGGCTTTCTCATAGTGGGTGCAGCTCCCCAGGGAAAGCGTTTATCTGCAGTCTGAACGGGGTTGGGGACTTCTGTAGCATATGGAACAATCCAGAACCATTGCAATACTGCTGGTATGTTTTACTTACCCCATCATCTCTGAGAATGTTCAGAAAACACAGTTCGTGGTAAGTGAATGGAATAAAAACAGAAATCCAAGTTGGAGTGGGATTTACACTCTGTAGACTTTTACTTGCAGGAGGTGAAACAGGCAGAGCCTATAGATAGAGCTGTTCTAAGGGTGCTGGCCCTCACCTGACGGGGTTAGGGGTGGGAGAGCTCTCCGACTTCTGTCTCTGGTAAGTGACAAAGTCTTTGACCCAGATATGATGTGGTCAGGAAATCAACAAAGTCCTTCCTGAGACTCATGCCTAAGGTATAATTATATCCAAAAGGAGGTGATTTATGGGTCATCTTCCATTTTTAATAGCTTTAAAAATTATGTAAGCAAACACATGTTCCTTTTTTTAAATTAACAATGCCTATGATGTTCTGAATCAATAGAATTGTTTTTAAATGAGCATCACTGAACAAAGCAGGCAAGCATTCCCTCCCTCATGGAGCTTCCATCTAGGTGGCCACTGATGACAACTAAGGGAAAAAACCAGCATTTGCCCATCCAAGAACATAGCATCCAAAATGAAGCAACTGCAATAAAGACCCTCTTACCCCATATGCCGCTGGGGCTGGCAGCCAATTAACAAAAGAGACCATGAACATGCTTATGGCGAATCATAACATGATATAAGTGTACCTGAAATCTTTTACTTTAACTTAAAACATATAAATGCATATTAGTTCACCATTTTTTTAACGTGAGACTAAAGCATTTTTTAGATTTGCTGATTGGAGTTTTTAATGACCATTCTTAGACAAACCCTGCCTAAAAGGCATCATCTGCAATTCCCAGTTTCAGTTTTCTTCAAGTGGAATGAGATCTTGAAGGCCCTCAGGAAGCAATCCAAGTACAGAATATTCCAGTCTTTTGTGGTTGACCCACTCACACCTGGCTCGACAGCAGGTTTGATTTTGTTTTAGCAGCTTTTTCCCTCAGTCTTCTAAAGCATGCAACTTAGAGCATTTTCTTTTTCACACCCACATTTCATCAGTGTATATAATATGCGACCAAATTGCATAATTACACTAACAAGTATAACTGGCACATCCCAAAATCTCACATCACAACTGGTAGAAGCAGAAGCACAGGGGCATACCAGCAATTAGACGATTAGCTTGTATCAGCTTGGGTGTCGGTCAGTATATTAACAGGAAGGATGGCAAGCATTTCTTAATCTGGCAAGTCAGTTATGCAGTAATCAGTTTAGAGAACTCCTACTGTACTCCTGAATGTGGCCATAAGCACCCATTATTTGCATCCCCTAGAACAGTATTTCTCATTTGGAACCCTGATGACTTTACTGGGGGACTCAGGGGTCATTAGAAAGAGTTGGCAGCATGTCTGAATCTCCCTAACTTCCTCCAACTGTAGGAGCTGCACTTTTATCTGTTTTATACATCTGACTGCTGCATTTGATTTCATTTTTAAAGAGAAGATCTAGAGAATGATTGTATCTTTAAGTAACGGCTATTGGGAAACTTCTGGAGAGGAAATTTTAAACTTTTAGTAGCCTGACATAAACCACCATAGATAGAGGACACCTGATAACATTTTAAAGTTTTTAAAAAGAGAGATGATTTAAAATGCCTGGTTTCCACCTGATTTCTTTCCATTAAGTGTTTCTGAATAGGCAGTATATTCATTTCCTAGAATTGCCATAACAAAGCACCACAAACCAGGTGGCTTAAAACAGTGGAAATTTATAATCTCACAGTGCTGGAGCCTGGAAGTCCAAAATCAAGGTGTCAGCAGGCCCGTGCTCCTTTTGCAACCTGTAAAGGAAGCCTTCCTTTCCTCTTTCTAGCCTCTGGTGTTTTGCTGGCAATCCTTGGAGTTCCTGGGCCTGCAGCTGCATGTTTCCAATCTCTGCCTTTGTTATCACATGACATTCTCCTTGTGTGCCTGTGTCTTCACATTGCCATCTACTCATAAGAAAACCAATTACCTTGGACCAGGGGCCCACCCTACTGCAGTGTAACCTCATCTTATCTAATTACATCTGTAATAACCCTATTTCCAAGTAGGGTCACATTCTGAGGTACTGGCATCAGGACTTTGATCTATATTTGGGGGGAACACAATTCAACCCATAAGAGACACTAAAGATTTTCTGGATACAGTTCTTCTCCCTGCCCTCTGCACAATTCCTAGACATTGCCAATAAACAAAACAAAGCCTCTCACCCTTTATAATGCCAGTGATGTCCCTGTCCCAAAACAGGTCTCTGGGAGAATCCCTTTATCAAGGTGAGGCAGTATAGCCAGAAAAGACACTACGGTGAAAGGAGCTATCAGGTTTTGAATGCATGCCCTGTATTTAGTCTTATGTTAAGCACAGCACATCCATTTTTTTAGACTTTATCTTCCCCAAAATTCTTATAGATGTCTATTATTTTATATACTTTAATTTTCAAGTAACAGAAAATTTGCGATTGTTAATTCTCTTTAACAAGAATAAAATGTATTGGCTCCTATAACTGGAAGCTAGAATTGTAGACCTCAGGGCTGATTTAAACCAGGGGCTGTACCTCTGGAGTCCCTGGCCTCCACAGCTTTGTGATTCCCTGGACTCTGCCCTCGTCTGTGTGGCAGCTTTAGTGCTGAACGTTGCACACCACAACATCCCATGAAAGAGAGAGGGAGTCACTTTAGGATATGATCCCAGAAGGAGCAAGAGCATTTATAGAAGCACCCAGGCAACCCTCTGCTTGTCTGCTTGGCTTGAATTTGAACACACACCCTGTTCTGAGCAAAATACTGTAAAAAAAAAAAAAAAAAAAAAAAGGTCGGGGGGAGCAGGGGGTGCAGGCTCAGACCAATCAGATCTGCAGTCAGGGTGGCAGGGGAAGCATTAACCCAGGTTCAAGGACTGCCTGGAGGATAGGTGGATATCTAAATAAAATTAGGGTTCTCTTACAAAGAAGGAGGAGGAGGACAATGTCCGTGTAAGTCACCAGTAATGCCCACCTCAGCAGGACCAGTGCACAGATGAATAACTAAGATCTAGGGAAGTTAATCACTCCTTTCCAAAATCACATAGCTTGTGAGTGTTAGACTAACATTCAACACCGAAGGTCTCTGACTTTCTCATGTAGCAGGCTACCACCAGTCCCCTTACTGGAGTGGCTGAGCTCTTTGTGTGCTTCTTGGAGTAGTTATTTAGTCTCAGCTTCTTAGAAACCTGGTCTCCACACCCTTGATTGTGCACCTTCTTATAAGAGTGCCAAGAGCCCCATGTGATGTGCTTCCGTGAATGAATAAGGCTGCTGAGGCATTGAGTGGCAAGAGAGAATTCTAGGAGGGATTGTGCTGGGAGGATGGATCCCGCACCTGAATAGACAGCCTCAATAGAAGTACTGGATTGTTAGCTTCCCTTTTGTGCTTTAAAGCACTCTGAGCAAAATAACAGGGAGGCTGGCTCACCAAGTAAGAATATCTGAGAGAAAGAGAGAGAGAGAGAGAGAGAGAGAGAGAGAGAGAGAGAATAGAAAGGTACTCCCTCCAACTTTGCAGTTACACCAGTTGGGTATTGGGTTCTTTTTTGGGAGAGACAAGATAATACCTTTATAGCCTCTCAGGAGGAACTTGCAGTGATAGAAACTGTGGTGGTGTCTATTATGGTTGAGCAAGAACAATTAATGTCCAAGATGGAAGAACTGAAACTTTCCTGCCTGCCCAGCATCTCACTCAAGTGATGAGAAATGAGGAATGAGTTTCCTCACACTCAGACCTTGGGTCTTTGTCTCTAACCCTTAGTTGAACTACTTCTACTGAGTTTCCTTTAGCATTTCTCTGGCTCTTGGCTATTTCAAGTTTTTTCTAGCAACACCAGTGGAGCATTGCAAAATCCAAAAGTTTTTCAAGGTCCTCCGTGAGCATCTGTATTGTCAAGGAAAAAAAATTGTTTTGCCTATTATTAACCTTCATGCTAATTGTTTCTTTTTTCATCTCCTAATCATCGAAAGCACATGTTTTAATTTCCATTTCAATCATTTCAATTACTTGCATCCAAAGCAGAAATAATCCCAATGTTATTAACTTTTATAATGCCCTAAAGTAAACAGCTCTTGACCTTACCTACCCATGCCTGAAGGTTCTCTTTTCCCTTGGAAGGCACTCCCGCCAGGTTTGGTTTCACATGTGTGTTCAGGGAGAGGGAAATACTGTGAATGCTGTAAAGCTGGTGCCCTTCCCTACCTGCAGAGTTTCTAAAGAAAAGGCAGATGTTGTCCACTCCTCAGACCACTCTGGCTCCTGAGCCAACTGGGAGAGGATTTCAGCAGCCTCGATCCCGCTGTCTCCATTAGAGGAAGGGCTGAATTAAACGTGCACATAATAAGCCTGATTTGCAGGATGCCAGAAATGTGACTTGCCATCTGAGTTGTCCCCAGTTCTCCACATTCCTGCTCCTTGTCATGGTATCCCAATCTCTACAAGACCTCACTCTCTCTCCCTGTTGATACACATTTCTTCCAAGAGTGAGACCTGCCCTCAACCCTTGGCCTCACTCTAACAGGGCTCTCTCTAGCCCCTGTACCCACCCACATCTCCTGGGATCCTACCAGGAAAGCTAGATTCACATATTCCAAACATTTCCACAGTCAAAACTTTTCGAAGGAAGAAAGGAAGGAAGGGAGGGAGGAAGGAAGGAAGGAAGGAAGGAAGGAAGGAAGGAAGGAAGGAAGGGGGAAAAGGCTAAGGGGAAACTTAAAAGCAGAGCTATTCTCACTTAAACAGGAGGGGACAACTTGATGTCCTGCCCCTTGGTCCTCTGAGGTGAATCCCTCCATCTCTTTTGAACACAGTGTAAAAATCACAGACCTGAAACCAAGAGATCTCTGGTGTGTGGCTGGGACTGTCACTTCGCCCTGCATTCTGCTCTCCTGCCCCTTGCTTCTCTGCCTAGTAGTTGGAGACCCCAGGACTCCCTGAGTTTTTCATGTGTCTGGAAGATGCCCATGGAATTACCCTTCTTCTCACAGAGATGGAGCCCTTGCATGCATGAGAGTGTTACCCTCATTCTATTGCCCTGATTCTGGAGCTCTCTCCTCCCAAGGGCTTGTGTTGGTCATACGCCTGTCACTGTAGCTCACCAGAGCACAGAAAGTATTTCCCAGAAAGCTTTTAAGGTGTGTGTATAGATCACTGTTGTTCATACAATTGTGGTTTCACCACTAACTTCTCACCTTGGAGGGTTGGTGGGAGCTACAGTGCATCTTCCCACACCCAAGTTCCAAAAGAAGCACATAGACTTAGGGTCCTTCCTGTTCTTCAAGGAGAAAATGACCTGATCTTCCTGGAAGAAAGTGACTAGTCATTCCTATCTGGGGTGTCTTGAACCAAATGGATTAGTGTCCTTGAAAATGTCATAGTTGCACTCTGGTCCTACAAAATTCTAGCTATACAAAGCCTGTGACATTGTGAATAGTCATATGTAAGTGAGCTTGGAATACAGTCATTCCCTGCAGCCTGGACTTGTAAAGTCTTCTCCAAGTATGGTGAGTGGCATAAAAGGTAATTTCCAGTCCTACATGCTCTTTGAGGCCAGGGTTAACTAAGCCAAATGGACACCTTGATGTGCCTCTATCACGGTAGTGTTTCTCTGGATTGCTGTAAAAAAACAAGGCAGCTCTGTGGAACCAGAGAGTTGGCACTGCATGCAACCCCTTTGCACAGGACAGTCTGCCATCATAATGGAGATCCTAGAGGTCTTGAGTCCATGAATAACCTCCACTGCTGGGTCTCTTGGATGCTTACTTCAGGTGCCAACATTCCTCTGCCTCTGATGCCTACCATTCCTACAGTATTTCAGCATGGACTATGTGCTCCTCGAGGACAAGGAAATCAAAGCAGAGCAAAGTGCTTTGAACATAGTATTTATGCCTGGTGTCTTTTTCGCACCTTAATTCACTGGCAAGCATTCCTCGTACCAAGTTGAGGAAAAGTAATCCAATAAATATATTTTAAGAATTTAAGACCTGCATCATAGAAGGCATCGAGCGTAGCCATTTCCCAAAGTCGAGCTCCCCAAAGGGCACGGAGGTGCTTGCCCTTTCTGCGTTTATGCCTCTCCAAACCAGACTCCCTAGAGCCCTCAACCACTCTTTATATGACTTGGCTTCAAATTACTTATGCACAGTATCCAACATGGCATGTATCAAGAATGATTCGTCATAGCCTTGTTAAGTAGCTTGCCCCAAACTTGATCCGTATCTGCAGGTTGAATCAAACTGGAAGCAAGAATACCTTGGCATTCCCACTTGAATCAGTAGAAAACATTAGAGACTGGGACTTATACCACTGGCACTCCTGAGGCCTTTGGACTCACACTGAAACTATACCACTGGCTTTCTGAATCTCCAGCTCCCAGACCACAGATTGTTGGACTTCTCAGTCTCCATAATCAGCCATGTGGCTGACAGGGTATTGGTGCTCCAGCCTGCTGTCAGACCTGAGCCTCTGAGGTGGGAGAGCCAAGTTCAGGACATTGGACCACCAGAGATCTCCCGGCCCCCCATAATATCAATCAGCGAGAGCTCTCCCAGAGACCTCTATCTCAACGCTAAGACCCAGCTCCACCCAACGGCCAGCAAAATCCTGTGCTGGACTCCCCACACCAAACAACTAGCAAGACAGGAACACAACTCCACCCATTACCAGAGAGGCTGCCTAAAATCATACTAACTTTACAGACACCCCAAAACACACCACCAGATACAGCCCTGCCAACCAGAAAGACAAGATCCAGCCCCACCCATCAAATACAGGCCCCAGTCCCCTCCACCAGGAAACCCACACAAGAACTGAACCAACCTCACCCACTGAGGGCAGACACCAAAAACAACAGGAACTATGAACCTGGAGGCTGCGAAAAGGAGACCCCAAACACAGTAAGTTAAACACAATGAGAAGACAGAGAAATACACAGCCGATGAAGGAGCAAGGTAAAAACCCAACAGACCAAACAACTGAAGAGGAAATAGGCAGTCTACCTGAAAAAGAATTCAGAGTAAAGATAGTAAAGATGATCCAAAATCTCGGAAATAGAATGGAGAAAATACAAGAAACGTTTAACAAGGACCTGGAAGAACTAAAGAGTAAGCAAACAATGATGAACAACATAATAAATGAAATTTAAAATTCTCTAGAAGGAATCAATAGCAGAATAATTGAGGGAGAAGAACTGATAAGTGACCTGGAAGATAAAAGAGTGGAAATAACTACCACAGAACAGAATAAAGAAAAAAGAATGAAAAGAATTGAGGACAGTCCCAGAGACCTCTGAGACAACATGAGATGTACCAGCATTCGAATTATAGGGGTCCCAGAAGAAGAAAAGAACAAAGAGACTGAGAAAACATTTGAGGAGATTATAGTTGGAAACTTCCCTAATATGGGAAAACAAATAGTCAATCAAGTCCAGGAAGCACAGAGAGTCCCATACAGGATAAATCCAAGGAGAAACACGCCAAGACACATATTAATCAAACTATCAAAAATTAAATACAAAGAAAAAATATTAAAAGCAGCAAGGGAAAAGCAACAAATAACATAAAAGGGAATCCCCATAAGGTTAACAGCTGATCTGTCAGCAGAAACTCTGCATGCCAGAAAGGAGTGGCAGGACATATTTAAAGTGATGAAAGGGAAAAACCTACAACCAAGATTACTCTATCCAGCAAGGATCTCATTCAGTTTTGACGGAGAAATTAAAACCTTTACAGACAAGCAAAAGCTAAGAGAATTCAGCACCACCAAACCAGCCTTACGACAAAATGCTAACGTAATGTCTCTAGGCAGGAAACACAGAGAAGGAAAAGACCTACAATAACAAACCCAAAACAACTAAGAAAATGGTAATAGGAACATACATATCTATAATTACCTTAAATGTAAATGGATTAAATGCTGCAACCAAAAGACATAGACTGGCTGAATGGATCCAAGAACAAGACCTGTATATATGCTATCTGCAAGAGACCCACTTCAGACCTAGCAACACATACACACTGAAAGTGAGGGGATGGAAAAAGATATTCCATGCAAATGGAAATCAAAAGAAAGCTGGAGTAGCAATTCTCATATCAGACAAAATAGACTTTAAACTAAAGACTATTACAAGAGACAAAGAAGGACACTACATAATGATCAAGGGATCAATCCAAGAAGAAGATATAACAATTGTAAATATTTATGCACCTCAATACATAAGGCAAATGCTAGCAGCCATAAAGGGGGAAATCAACAGTAGCACAATCATAGTAGGGGACTTTAACACCCCACTGTCACCAATGAACTGGATATCCAAAATGAAAATAAATAAGGAAACACAAGCTTTAAATGACACATTAAACAAGATGGACTTAATAGATATTAATAGGACATTGCATCCAAAAACAACAGAATACACTTTCTGCTCAAGTGCTTATGGAACATTCTCCAGGAGAAATCATATTTTGGGTCACAAATCAAGCCTTGGTAAATTTAAGAAAATTGAAATCACATCAAGTATGTTTTCCAACCACAACGCTATGACAGTAGATATCAATTATAGGAAAAAAAACTGTAAAAAATACAGTACATGGAGGCTAACAATACTCCGCTAAATAACCAAGAGATCACTGAAGAAATCAAAGAGGAAATTTAAAAATACCTAGAAACAAATGACAGTGAAAGCACGACAACCCAAAACCTATGGGAGGCAGCAAAAGCAGTTCTAAGAACGAAGTTTACAGCAATGCAATCCTACCTCAAGAAACAAGGAAAATCTCATATAGACAACCTAACCTTACACCTAATGCAATTAGAGAAAGGATGACAAAAAAAAAATATTAAAGATGATACAAACAGATGGAGAGATATACCATGTACTTGGATTGGAAGAATCAACATTATAAAAATGACTCTACTACCCAAAGCAATCTACAGATTCAGTGCAATCCCTATCAAACTACCAATGGCATTTTTCACAGAACTAGAACAAAAAATTTCACAATTTGTATGGAAACACAAGAGACCCTGAATAGCCAAAGCAATCTTGAGAAAGAAAAATGGAGCTGGAGGAATCAGGCTCCCTGACTTCAGACTCTACTGTGAAGCTACAGTAATCAGGACAGTATGGTACTGGCACAAAAACAGAAATATAGATCAATGGAACAGGATAGAAAGCTCAGAGATAAACCCATGCACATATGGTCACCTTAGCTTTGATAAAGGAGGCAAGCATATACAATGGAGAAAAGACAGCCTCTTCAATAAGTGCTGCTGGGAAAACTGGGCAGCTACAAGTAAAAAAATGAAATTAAGACGCTCCCTAACACCATACACAAAAATAAACTCAAAATGGATTAAAGACCTAAATGTAAGGCCAGACACCATAAAACTCTTAGAGGAAAACATAGGCAGGAAACTCTATGACATAAATCATAGTAAGATCCTTTTTGACCCACCTCTCAGAGGAATGGAAATAAAAATAAACAAGTGGTACCTAATGAAACTGAAAAACTTTTGCACAGCAATGGAAACCATAAACAAGATGAAAAGACAACCCTCACAATGGGAGAAAATATTTTCAAATGAAGCAACTGACAAAGGATTAATTGCCAAAATGTACAAGCAGCTCATGCAGCTCAATATCAAATAAACAAACAATCCCATCCAAAAATGGGCAGAAAACCTAAATAGACATTTCTCCAAAGAAGATATACAGATGGCCAACAAACACATGAAAGGATGCTCAACATCACTAATCATTAGAGAAATGCAAATCAAAACTTCAATGAGGTATCACCTCACACCGGTCAGAATGGCCATTATCAAAAAATCTACAAACACTAAATGCTGGAGAGGGTGTGGAGAAAAGGGAACCCTCCTGCACTGTTGGTGGGAATGTAAATTGATACAGCCACTATGAAGAACACTATGGAGGTTCCTTAAAAATCTAAAAGTAGAACTACCATATGACCCAGCAATCCCACTACTGGGCATATACCCTGAGAAAACTGTAATTCAAAAAGAGTCATGTACCACAATGTTCATTGCAGCTCTCTTTACAATAGCCAGACATGGAAGCAACCTAAGTGTCCATCCGCAGATGAATGGAGAAAGAAGATGTGGCACGTGTATACAATGGAATATTACTCAGCCATAAAAAGAAACGAAATTGAGCTATTTGTAGTGAGATGAATGGACCTGGAGTCTGTCATACAGAGTGAAGTAAGTCAGAAAGAGAAAAACAAATACCATGTGCGAAGACATGTACATGGAATCTAAAACAAACAAATGGTTCTGATGAACCTAGGAGCCGGACAGGAATAAAGACGCAGACGTAGAGAGTGGACTTGAGAACACAGAGAGAGGAAGGGTAAGCTGGGATGAAGTGAGAGAGTAGCATTGACATATATACACTACCAAATGTAAAATAGATAGCTAGTGGGAAGCAGCCGCATAGCACAGGGAGATCAGCTTGGTGCTTTGTGACCACCTAGAGGGGTGGGATGGGGAGGGTGGGAGGGAGACACGAGGGAGTGGATATGGGGATATATGTATATGTATAGTTGATTCACTTTGTTACACAGCAGAAACTAACTCAACATTGTAAAGCAATTATACTCCAATAAAGATGTTAAAAAAAAAAAAAAAAGGCAGAACTCATTGTTCTTGCCTTTTGGGGGCAAATCCAAGCAAAATCCTTGAGCCTTGTCTGGAGCACCAGCCTTGAGAAGGCTTTTCTGCATCCACTGTCTCTGCAGCCCCAGGAGGAGCCCTGAGGTGGGAAACAAGCATTTCCCATTCATCTGTCCAGTCAACGTACATTTACAGTCTTTTTTTGTGGCAGCCACTGAGCTTGGGGCTGGGTACTGAAGGATGAATGGATTTCATGGGACAGTGTTGTCACGTTGACTCAGCAGACTGAAGAATTATGGGGACATTTCATCTTAGGAACATCCAAGAGACTATTGGATGTTAAGACATAGCGAGCACAAGACATAAAGGAAAGAATGAAATCAGCTCTTGTCTTTGCTCCCCGCCTCTGCTCTCTGCATCCTCTCACACTTTCTTCAATCAACAGAAACATATACCCTGCAAAACCTTCCAGTTTTGTTTCACTTAGTATTTCCTTAGCATTCTCTTTCTCCCCACTCCTTACCTCTACAAGAGTAAGCACAGTTAATCTTTTTCTAAATTACAAAGACTTTCAATTAGCAGGTTCTGAACTAATGACATTTTTTATCCATGCATCTCAAGGTACCCAGTTAGAAGTAGATAGACTCCTCAATCTTAATATATTTTTCCCCTCCATCCATGAATCTGAAAGTGACAGAAGGGTATTAGCACATTCCTTTCTTTTAGCACTTATCACCCAATCCTTGAACTGATTTTCATTTGTCTCCCAGTTAATCAGAGATCTCCTTGAGGAAGGAAAAGAAGGAAACTAACACTGATTATGAAGGATACTGAGCCAGGAACTGTATGGGAACCCTGTGTCGACAGGGGCTGTGTTTTATTAAACTGGGTCTACTAGTGCCTTGCCTGCCTCTTAATACCCACAATAAATGTTTTATGAATGAATGAGGTTTACCCTCTAAAGAGCAGGCCATTTTACATCTCAGCACATATGTACCACCCGGGCCCATATAACTTCTTGTGTATGGTATCTGGTTACCTGAAACAATACCTTATATCATACAGGACTTTTCTGATTTTTATTCACATCCTTAAAGAGAGACACATATACACAAAAGTTCCTGGCACATAAAATTTGTTCAGTTACTAATTGATACGTACAGATGGTCATTAAATGAATTCTGTAAAATGGGTAATACCATTCTCCTTTTCATGGAGGTTATTGTATGTGTGCCCAAGGTCACAGCTCACGTTTTGGATTTGTGTTCAGGTTACATGTGTTGAGGACCTGCTATGTGTTGGATGTGCCATTAGGTGTTGTCTGTGTGTTTGTAATTTAATCCTACAACAACTCTTCAGAGTCTATATTAACGGTGTGATTAACTGAGGCCTTAAGAAGATAAATGGGTTTTATTTAAGGCCACGAGTTCATACTGACAGGCCCCCTTTCCAGTAGTGCTTCTTACAGCTCAAGCAACTAGTACTAGTCCTAGGAGGTGGACCCTTGGGATGAATCCCCCAAAGCTGCCTTACATGTTCTAAAGGAAGCATTTTTCTTTCCAAGTTTGCATCTATATCTTTCTCACTGTAAGATGGTGCTCAACAGTGGGATAGTGGCCCAAGTTTCCACGTTGTTCAAATTCTGCATTAAGAATAAATGCATCAACGATTAAATTGACATTAATGGATCAAGTGCAGTAGGAAAGCCAGAAACTCATTTTCATTCTGACCCCTTCCAATGACTAATAATATGATGGAGATGCAGGGAGAGAGAAAGAAACTAAAAGTGCCCACATTCTCATCTCACACGTGAGCCTGTCTGAAAATGCCCACTGAATTTGTCTGCATGCCCTCCTTGTGCAGAAGGGGAGGGAGCCTGCCCTTCCCACCCTGGAGAACATGCTCTGACCGTTTTTTCTTCCACTTGCCTGGTTGGAAAACAGCTGAAATTCTAAATATGACATGATTGGAATGTTGGACTTTCTCAGTGAGGGGGAAAACACAGTTAAGTTTATTTTTAAAAATCAGTGAGATGTTTCTAAAAGCAGAACATTAAAAAGTGATATACCTGGGCAAGCTCTGTAGAAGATGATTTTATCCTATTTTAGTGGGTATTTCAATTATGGCTTACTCTTACGGGGAACAGTGCCCTGGAACACGGAGTGAGTAACGAAGCACGGCATGTGGCTTGGGAGGCTTCCCACTAAATGCAACTCATCAAATTAAAAGCATAAGTAATTTTAATGACAGCACAGAGAAACGAACCTTCAAAGGTTAGGAAATTTAAAATAGCTTTAACTTGAGGGAATTGCAGGGAGGTAGGCTTTCAACTCTTTTCATCTTAAAAAGGCACATCCTAAAATATTACAACATACGCATGTGGAATAAAATTCACTGAATCTGTAATTCGGAAGCAAAATATAGCTTTTGAATTTCCTAACATTGACCTGCTATTGATATTATTAACAAAACTGCCTTGGGCCCCAAATAGCCCACCTAGAATTTCTAGACACATCTGGGGCCATGGATACTCCCTGGTCAATGGCAGCTGGCCTGTAGGTGGGGGAATCCAGCACACCACGGTATTCAGCTCAGTTGCAAGAGAAACAGAGAGAGAGGGAACGAGCTCATGGCTGCTCAGTGACTAAATGTGTTTCCCACCTCTTTTTCCTTTGGGTTGACCAGTTCTCCTCACAGCAGGGATGCTACCTAATGAGCAACATAATCCCCAAACATAATTTAGGCCCTTGTGGAAATGCATTATTTATTAGGCCGCTTGGATCTCATGGAGCAGAAGACTATTCATTTTCTCAATTCTTCCCAAAGGAGTGTGCAAAGCTGATGGACCTCCTTACACTTTGGGAATCAGTCATTGACCAGATAAGCATTGGACCGTATTTAGAGGACTGATGGGGCAGTGGTGTCTTTCAAGTGCATTTGGAAACCAGTATGATGGATTTGGCTACCATAACTTTAATACTTAATATGACAGTATGCCTTTGCCAGCTACTTTTATATTGTTCTGCTACAGTGACTTTAAGACATATCCTCTTACAAATTCATCAGCTGATTGAACCATTCATTGTTCATTCATTCAGCAAGTATTGACTGGGTCCCCACCATTCAGAGCTGGACCACACTGACCCTGGAGCTTGAGGACTTTAAGGTGCTTAATAAAGGTTTAGAAGGTGCTACTGAGGTCGTGGTATATTTGCCCATTAAGAAATAGTTATACAACAATTTTATTTATTTATTTATTTATTTTGGACTGTGTTGGGTCTTCACTGCTACGTGCAGGCTATCTCTAGTTGCGGCGAGCGGGGCCTACTCTTCGTTGGGGTGTGTGGGCTTCTCGTTGTGGTGGCTTCTCTTGTTGCGGAGCACGGGCTCTAGGCACGCGGGCTTCGGTAGTTGAGGCACACAGGATCAATAGTTGTGGCTCACGGGCTCAGTAGTTGTGGCACACGGGCTTGGTTGCTCTGCAGCATGTGGGATCTTCCTGGACCAGAGCTCGAACCCATGTACCCTGCATTGGCAGGCGGATTCTTAACCGCTGTGCCACCAGGAAAGTCCTGACAATTTTAATTACAACCTGGAATGAGTGTCTTAAAATGTATTCACCTTCTTTCAGAAAACTCAGATATGGGAGGCAGGAGGCTGCACAGGAGAAGTGATCCCAGCAAATTAAAAGGAGATGGCAGTTTTCTGCATTTATCAACTCATCTTATGACCTTCTCCTTTATTATGTTTATCTGGTTAATTATATTGAGTGTTTTACATATCTCTTATAAACAGCATATACTTAAAAAAACTTAGCCTGACCACCTTTGTGCTGTAATTGGAACATTTAGTTCCTCAACATATGATGTAATGTCTAATATCCTGAATTTAAATCAATAATTAAAATTTTCTTGTCTTCCTCTTCTATTAAAAAAAAAAAAAATGGAGATGGCAGCATCTACTCTTCCACCTACACAGGAGGGGAAGGCAAAGCTCAGCAATATGGCTGGCCTTGGACTGGGAAGTGAGTCCACACCCCAGTCTGCAGCTACCCACACTGAGGTCAGTCCTCCAAGATAGCTGTAAAGAGTATGGGCTTTAGTGTCTTGTGCATCTTCTGTTTGGTTCCCAGTCTGCTACTTACTAGCGGTGCAACCTTGAGTAAAGCTCTTAACTCTCTCAATTGCCCTTTCTTGGTAATGTGAGGATGATAACATCTCCACCACTAGAGCAGGTACGGCACTCAGCTCGATGGCTGGCCAGAAAAAACGTCCCATGAGTGCTGGTCGCCAGTGGCTGGAGTGGCTGTGCTGCCACTGCTGTCTGTCACTCCTGTTCTCCTAGTGCACGGTCTACATTTGCACCACGCGCACAAGTGCACACACACCGGACAGCTCTGTATGTGTCAGATGTATAGAATGTACATTCTTGCCATTCAGAAGAGCTCTCTTTCACATTCACTCTAGTAGCAGGAGGCTCCTCAGCAGAGGTTGTCTGATTCCCTGGGGCCTCTCCAAGCAGCCCGATGGGTGGGATGATTGGCTGCAGCATTTTTAGACCACAGTTAGTATTTACAGCCAGGACTGGGAATAGGGGTGGGGGATGGTTGGCCGACTCTAGAGGCAAGTGTTATTAACCAGGCAGTGGGAACCAAGCAGGGCCTGAAATAGATGTCGACATTATCTTTTGGTTGCAGGGTGTCACTGCCCTGCTGCTTTTGTTGTCAGTGCTTCCTGGATCGGGGTTTAAAAAAAAGGCAAAATTCACCGTTCTTATCAGAGACTCAACTTTTCAAATATAGAATACGTTTATGTGTCACTGATGCTGTTGGAATTGCCTTCTGCACCTGATGTATACAGATGGTTCTTTTTGACTGGTTACCCTGAATGATTTGCTTAAAGTCCTATCGATTGGGTGGAGAAGGGTAAGCATTACTGTCAAAGCCCTGGAGTCTGCAGGATAGAAGGTAGGGGGAGAGTCAGAATGTCTTAAAATAACCCTGTTCTTGGAAAGAAGTGCAGGTGGCAAGAGACAGCCAGCCTTTTGTTTTCTGGGGCAGAGGAAAGACACATTTATGAATCCTGGAGTTAATCTTGAAGCCTCACTTGAACCAAAGGAGCTTAACAAGTGGCAAGAAATAAAACTTCTGAACCTTCTTTTCCCTCATTTGCCTTTTGAGATTTCAGAGATTTACCAACACCCAAGGAAAATGATAAAGCACTAAGAGGTTAAGTTTGGATTTCTGAATAATCAGAAGTTGATTGCTATGATTTACTCATATCGAATTTAAGTCTGGCTTCCCAGAAGAGTTGAGAGCCAGTCACCTATTTTCTGCATTTGAATCCCAAAATCTCTCCCCCTTGAACCTATTACAGTAATTGAAATGACAGTCCTAAGAAGTAACCAATTCCTTTAAATATGTACATAGCCTGTGGGCCTCTATCAATCATTCATATTCTGGTATGAACTAGTTCCTTCAAGTTTGATTTCTAGAGTTATACTCATTGGATGGGAGGAAGGGGCATGTGTTTTGCAAAAAAAATAAAGCAGTCTGGTACTGTCTCCCAAAAGTAGGACTGAATGTGATACCTACCGCAGTGGGTAGTTCTAGGCTACCTGTGTACTGTAAGCTTCCAAATCTGCTCCTCCAGCTTCAAGCTTTATGTAATCCCGGTCAACAATGAGATGTAGTAGACTGCAGATGAAAGAGAGAAGCAGAACACCCAGCTACACTGAGGGGATGACTGGGTGCTCAGAAACGCAGACTTCATTCATTCACTGAATATTTACTGCTCTGTGTCTGGTACTGTGCTAGGGGGTTTTGGTCCTGGGAGCAAGAAATGGCAGCTCTAGCCTTTACTCAAACCATACCAAAAAGGAATTTGCAAAATTACATTTCGAAGATACACATGAGAAAGTCTGTGCTCAGCTTACACAAAGTTGCACAACTAAAGAGTGGTGGATTTAGAATTTGCCTCGAGCTCTGCCTGACATGTGACCATGCACGTGCCCATACATCACGCTGCATCCCTCTTAGAGCTCAGAAACCACCTGGGAACTCCCAAGTTACAGCTGTCTGCTGAGGTTTACAACTGGTGATTTGAACTGTTTGAGTGAATCCTGTTAGCTGTGGTCCCTCTCACAGGTGAAAACTGGAAATTGATTTTTCAGAAAAGCAACAGAAGCAGCTGCCCCAGACGTGAACTTGGAGCCATATTCCAGGGATGCCACATCAATCAGCATGGCCCATAGTTCTCTTCTCTCCCATTGGCTGGGACGTGGGTTTTGGTTGCCAAAGGTGGTGAGGGCCTGAACGTGCTATTCACCAGCCTCATCTGGCAGGAATCATTCAGCTTCTTTAAACTGGAAGCGAAAATCCACTCAAAGGGAAAATGAGAACAGCACTTTCCATTGTGTCAAGGGGAGTTGAGGGGAGTTGAGGAACATAGACACATGAAATGTCTCAATCACTCCTTGGTCTTTCCCAAGTCCTGGTCCCCCCATTTTTTGGTTTGATAGAAAACAGAGTGTACCTTTTACACTTTTCTAGATACTCTGCCAAAAATGGTGGAGTGAATCCAGGGAAATCAGTAGGTTAATTAGGATATCTGCATGGCTCTTCAACAGCAAGAAGCATAATGAAGCCATACTGTGGATAGTTAATAATGACTTCTCTCAAGGGAAGGTTATTAAGCTCCCCGCTTGGTGTTAGTATAAGAATCAGCCTAGGAAGACTCTGGAACTTTACTAGCACTAATTTAAACAAGGTTTCCTGTACGTGGGATTGTTGCAGATTCTAAATTACATCCCACGGAATACATGTTCGAGATTTTGTAAGCAGGTATAATAGGTAGCAGTGTTCTGCGATCCAACGAGTTTGAGGAAACACTAAGTTAAGCAAAGAATCTTGAATTTGCTAGTTGTTTATAGATTTCCAATATATCCTTTGTGTTTTCCCTTGGCCATTAAACTTGTTGCCAAGGAGCATCTCTTGAGGCAGGATAGCCTCGTGATTAAGGAGTCTGGAGCCAGATAGTCTGGGTTCAAATCCCTACTCTGCCACTCATTATCTGTGTGACCCTCAGCAAGTTGCCTCAGTTTCCTCATCTGTAAAATGGGGATCATAATAGTATCTACCTCCTAGGGTTGTTGACACAATTAAATGAATTAAACCATATAAGACATTTAGAACTATGCCTAGTACATAGTAAGTGCTCTCTAAGTGGCAGTATTATTGTTTTTATAATTTTTGAAACTAAAAGACTGGGCATCTAAGCACCTACAGACAACTTCATAGGGACCGATCTCTTCAGGGCTAATTGTTTGTTGTTTGCTTCAAAATAAGTTACAGGGATTTCTTCTTCTCCAGCATGTGTGGAATTAGGACAAAATTAATTTAAAAAGCAGGAAACACAATGAATTATGGGATTCCATTGCATTAGATATATAGAAAACTACAAATCATGAGAGTCAAATAGGAACTTGAACAATAATAGTTTAGAAACATTGAAGGACAGCCTCTGGCTTCAAAACTTAGTGTGTGAAATAAAAGTACCTATTACCAATGGCAGATCATATGGTTCCCACTTGCCCCTCCATATTGAAAGCACACATGAATGCAGCCTTCGGTAGAGTAAGAACAAGGCACTGACCACTGGGTTTCTCTCCATCCTCTCCTTCTTCACAGTAAGGCGAGAAGGAGGAGAGGGGAAGGTTTAATCATGTGAGATTTAAGTACAATTCTGAGTGAAGCCCAAAGCTAAAAAGGCAAAGACCTGAAGTTAATGCTGGCTTGAGTGGGTTGTTTCCCCCATGGGACTCTGGAGACCCATGAGAAAACTCACCCTAACCCTGCCACATGTGAGATAAAAGGAAAAATTGCCCACCATACTCTTCAGAGGCAGGAGTCCAGTGGGACCTGGGCCCTAATCTTGCCACTAACAGAATGCATGACCTTGAGCCAGTCATTCCTGGCCCAAGCCTAGTTCTTTTGTAAAACAAGGGGACCCGCGTGAGTCTTAGCCCTGCCCTCCCGTGGGACAGTCTTCCATTGTCCTGACAGCAGTGAATTGTGCTGAGGCCTACACAGCAAGGTAGAAATGAGGACAGAGTCTCTGTCGGTCACGAATTCAGAGTTTTTCCCTCCCTCCGCCTCCTTGCCTTGGGCGGCCGCGATCTTCCTTATGTAACTTGGTCAGGAAAAAGAGGGCAGGAAGGTAAAAATATTACCCCACAGTTGTAGCCAACCCAGTACTGAGCTGGGTTCTGGCGATGGAGGAACGAAGATGAAGGCGACTCAGAGGGAAATGGGAAGGAACGGAACGCACGTAAAATCGAGATTGAGTCCTCTGGCCCGGGGCGTTCATCCATATTTGGTCCTCCGTGTGGCTGCTGAGTCTGGGCTGGAAAAGATGCCGCGGCGGGAGTGGGGAGCGCTGGGAGGGAGATGCATCCATCACCATGGCTCAGAGTGTTTAATTTTCCAGAGACTGTCATTAAATCAATTTCTGCTGCAGCCTGGCAGCCCTCGCAGACATTTTTTGGAAGAAAATTACAAGGAGGTGATTTGTCGGAGGTAATAGCTAGGCGGGGCTCCAAATTCTTAATGGCAAGTGGACCTTTTGCCCTTTAAAATACTGCTTGTTAGAAAATTCATTTTCTGGCCTGTCTTTGCAATCAGAGTCAGAGGGGTTGGGGAAATGTGAAAAAAAAAAAAACGGCAAAAAAGCTTGCTGGGCTTTCAGGCCTGGAATTGGGGCCAAGAAAATTGAAATGAGTAAGGGGCAATACAGGGACCAAATGCTAGGGATTGAATGATGGGGTGGGAGGGATGCTGGGCATAAGGGAGGATGCCTTTCCTGGAAATTTCTGGCCATTACCTGCCAGGAATAGCATCCTTTTATAATTTAAGATCTTATCTTTTGCTGCAGCTGCAGCTAGCCCAGAGAGGCCCGGCAACCCCCTGCACAGGGAGGATCCTAGAGGCTGGGCTGGGAGCTATGTATAGAAGGCAGGGTTGCTCTTACTGAGAGAGTCGTCATGAAAAAAATGATCGCTCTGTTTGTTCCTTGAAGTATAAAAATGATTTTATTTTTAGACATTACAGTGTTTTTAAAAAAAATCTACTGGCAGTTGTCTTCAAATGAAGCCATGGGAAGTGCAGCCAAGGATGGGTGCAGGCAGGAAACTTTGTAGGGTGTCAAGGGTTCCTCAGCCTCAGTGCTATTGACATTTGGGGCCAGATAATTCTTTGTTGGGGGGCTGTCCTGGGTATTGTAAGATGTGTAGCAGCATCCCTGGGCTCGACACCATAGATGCCAGTAGCACCTCCCCACCTCCAGCTGGGGTGGCCAAACATTACCAAATGTTCCGTGGGGGGCGAAATTATCCCAGGTTGAGACCACTGCCCGGAAAACACAACCTTTCCCATGGCCCCTGCATTCAGTTTTTCTTCACTGATCAACTATCCCCCAGACCACTGGTCTCCCCTGTGCCCGCTTTGTATCCACTTCTCCACCCTGCGGGGGCACCATTCCCCCTCCATTGTCTGATCGCCTCCAAGATGAAATGCTTTCCACCCTCCTCTTATCCCCCTTAATATGCAGTCAGTTTAATGCACACTGTTCTTGTCATGAAATATTTGCATTGTATTTACCAAATACATGTTCTTTAAGGAAAAGTTTGCCAAATGTGCTGCTTCAGCAGGAGAAAACACATTTCCACTCAGTGTTTCCATTTGGTTTTGTTTACGTGTGTTTTTTTTAAGGCAGCGCCAAGAGGACATATTTGTCCTGAGATCTCTGTGGTTCTGGGTTTTGGTTTTGGGGTTTTGTTTGTTTCGTTTTTGTTTGTTTGTTTGTTTGTTGTGTACAGCTTAGATTTCTTTTACTCTCACCCCAGAGCACCTACATATAAGGTGGTGGTGATTCGTACTGAGTGGCCACAGGTTCTAGCCCATGGACTTGCAAGCTTCTCGTTCCCAGATCCAACATACCTCCAAAGAAGAAAGAAGAACATTTCTTCTAGGAAAGATGAGCTAAACCATGAAGTCAAGACCAGGGCTGGTGGACCACTGTCTGAGATCCACATGTTTAGTAAGATCTAAATTTAGTATTGGAAGTGAAACCTAACTGGAACAGGTAGAAGTTAGATTAACAATTGTTCTAATACACAGCTCAGAAGGCCATCTCACTCTTTGTTTAGAGGCTTTGGCTCCTGCAGGAGGAATCCATCCTCCTTGGCCTGGAACAGAAGGCTTCTGTGATTTGCCTACAGAAACTTCATCACCAGTCTTTCCTCTGGCCAGTTCCCTCATTGTCTGTGTTCCAGCTATACAGAACTATTTTCAGTTTTCCAAACATGCCAGGCTTTTTCATACCTTTTCCAGGAATGTCCCTCCTCTTTTCTCTTCTACCTGGGAAATTCCTACGCATCATTCTTGACCTAACTCAAAAGACCTTATCTTTGGTGCTACCTCTCTACCTAATAACCTATGGTATATTATGGTTCTTCTCCTGATATATTCCAATTATTTATGTTCCTTTCTCAGTTTCCAATACTGACAACAAAGTAGACACCGCCTGAACGTAATCGAATGAACTAATGCATGATCCCAGTCCCAAAAAAAGTTATTTAGAATTTGCTGTTCTTGAGAAGAGTTTAAAAAAAAAAAAAATGCATTCACTAAAGTTCTAAATTCCAGAAGGTGCCTTGAAAATTCCAAGATCCCCACCCAACCTCTTCCTCTTTGGAAAGCCTAGCCAAATCTAAGCCCATAGACCAGGTCCCCTGCTGCTGCAAATCCAGCCATCACCGGGTTTTTGTCATGGTTTCCCTTCTTCTGTGATTTTCAGTTGCCGTGGCATCATTGGGATTGTCTTCTCTAAACTGAAACTAAGTTTCCTCTTTACCTTTGCTCTTCTACCTGAAGATGTAATACTGACACAGAAGACTTTCCTGCAAGATAGGAGTCCAAATTTAAAAGATATTTCACCCATTGTTAGGTTAACGAACCCATTAGTTCTCGAAGTTGCGTTCTATTCTGGGAGTTCAAATAATCTCTCTCTGTTTTCATTAATTAATTAATTGGCATCTAGGGGATGTAGAAAAGAAAAAGGTATAGTTCCACCACCAAGGGATTCACAGTCTAGTGAGATCATTATCTAATGTTTCCGCTGCCCAAAAAACATGCTCCCGTAATCATGTGCTGGGAATAGGGAAAGCCTGATGGAAGGAGGGAGAGCGTGTAGGGAAGCCCAGACAGACTGCACAGGGGGTTGTGAAAGTGAAATCCTTGGATGCCTGTGGGGTGCCCTTCTTGATTACATCCTCTTCTCATTCATCTTCCCTGACCGCTTTAATTGGGGTTCTTCTTACTTATTATCACCCTTAAGAAAGATGGAAGGTACATTGAGAAGCTCCGTGAACACTTTCCATAGGCAACACGTCGTTAAGATGAAGTTTTAAGCTAACCCCCAGCCATTTAAAAAAGCTATCATGAAAGACAAATGTGCAATGGAGGCTTTTAGACCTTGATTCCTGCTGAGAGCCAAGGGCAGCATCCACAACGGAAGCGTGCGCTGTCGCCCGGAACTCACACACCCATTGCCCCTTGATACCTTCCCAGCAGAAGCAAGTTAATCGTTAAGCCAGAGTCATTTGTAAGATGGAGGTTTTCATGTTTTTCTTTGTCTTCCTTGTTTTCTTTTCTTTTCCTTCTCTCTCATGTTTGGGAAGGTTTCTTAATTTTCAGAAGGAAAAGATCCCAGAATCCAAGAATAAAACTAATTATAATGACAAAATGACCAAAATGAGAAAAATGACAAATAATCTGTAGGCTGAAATTTTCCCAAAAGCCAGGAATAAATAAAATGTCTCTTAAAGTGCCTGGTGGAGGAGGCTGATAAAAGAAACTCAATTATCTGTTGTTTCTTCTTCAGTCTGTGATATCTGACTTTAAAAGGGAAAAATGGTAAAAAAAAAAAAATTTTTAACGATATGAAGTAAAATAATAAATAGAAGTTCATGAGCGTCTGTGAATTTGGAGGTTGAGAGAAAATGTATTCATAGTAAAATAACTAATGAGTCAGTAGCTTTGCTTTCAAGAATAGATCATTCAACTTAGCCTCCTCTCTTATGTTAAACTGCTTCAGCTGGACAATTGGACACCTACCACCTACTTATTATTATTGGAACTTTTAAGCGCTTTACTCTAAGTAGATACCCTACTTTGTTTCCCTGAAATTTGCCTCATTCTCATAAGAAAACAGGAAAAAAGCAATTAGCAA
This sequence comes from Neophocaena asiaeorientalis asiaeorientalis, assembly GCF_003031525.2. Classification (NCBI taxonomy): domain Eukaryota; kingdom Metazoa; phylum Chordata; class Mammalia; order Artiodactyla; family Phocoenidae; genus Neophocaena; species Neophocaena asiaeorientalis. Next base: position 483,447 of record NW_020175489.1, on the reverse strand, counting down.
GGAGGAAATATAGAGAATTCCAAGTGTTTGATGGAGAGTGAGGAAGGTTCCATAAGGAAGGGAAGGAGATCTGGCCCATGCAGAGAAGTCCTACCACTCTTTAAATAGACCTTACCTGTGCACTTTCTCATAGCTAAAGCCCAGCAAATGCCCTAGAGTCAATGTGATCCTTCTTCAGAGGACTTTTTCAAGAGACATACAACCTTGAAAGATAAATGACTACCATAAATATGGGGATTTTTACAGTGAATCCGCTATGGTCCAAATACTTGTATCTCCCCAAAATTAGTATGCTGAAACCCAAACCCTCATAGATGATAGTATTAGGAAAGGGGCCTTTGGAAGGTGGTGCTCAGGTCATGGGGGCAGAGCCCTCATGAATGGGATTAGCGTTCTTATAAAAGAGGCCCCACAGAGGTCTCTAGCCCCTTCTACCATATGAGGACACGATGAAAAGATGCCAGCTATGGACCAGGAAAAGCGTCCCCACCCAGCGTGCTGACACCCTGATCTTAAACTCTCAGCCTCCAGAACTCTGAGAAATAAATTTCTATTGTTGGCTATATGCTACCCAGTTCATGGTATTTTGTTACAGTAGCTCAAACAGACTAAAACAGAATCTTATCTGGACCCTTGCTCCATTGAAGAACATTTTGGGAACTTTTCTGTGTTGAAAATAAGGGATTTTAGAGAACTCGTTTGATAGTTATTGAATGCCTATGGTATACCAATTATTATACTTGACTTGAGCCAAGTGCAAGAAACAGACCCTCATTAGCTGTCAGGGAGGTCACAGACTAGGTGGGAAGGGAGTAGTAGTAATAATAGTAATAGTAATAACAGCAACAACAGCAACTATTATTATTATTTGAAGGTAGAGTACCGTTATTATCCCCACTTTACAGTTGAAGTAACTGAGGCCAAGAGAGGTTAAGTAACTTGATAAAGCCACATAGCTACTAAGTGGCAGAGCCAAGTTCTAAAGGCAGGTCTGGTCCAGTAGTCCAGCCCCTAACCACAAGGCAGCACTGCTTCTCAGGGACATGGAAATTGATCACCTAAATGTGCTCATAGAGGCCTATAAAAAGAGCTTTAGGTGAACAGAGAATAGAGTGACTTGTAGTGGAGTCAGAAAGGACTTCTCAAAAGAGGTGACAGTTCAAGAGAGACAAGATAGTCAGTCTAACAACAAAAAAGTTAAATGGCAGAAAACAACCTGAAATTCTGTTCATAAATTACTGTTGTGGAGAGTGATTTAATATGCATATGTTTTTTTTAACTTTATTTATTTCTTTAGTTAGTTAGTTAGTTGTTTTTTGGTTGAGTTTGGTCTTCGTTGCTGCACACGGGCTTTCTCTAGTTGCAGCGAGCGGGGGCTACTCTTCATTGCGGTGCGTGGGCTTCTCATTATGGTGGCTTCTCTTGTTGTGGAGCACAAGATCTAGGCGCGCGGGCTTCAGTAGTTGTGGCATGTGGGCTCAGTAGTTGTGGGTCATGGGCTGTAGAGCACAGGCTCAGTAGTTGTGGCACAGGGTCTTAGTTGCCCCACGGCATGTGGGATCTTCCTGGACCAGGGATCGAACCCGTGTCCCCTGCATTGGCAGGCGGATTCTTAACCACTGCGCCACCAGGGAAGCCCTAATATGCATATGTTTTACGCCAAATTTTAAAAAAACTTTTATGCATAAAATCATAATGATCTATTGATAGTCATTAAAATATGTGCACGTATATATGCATACATTTCATTATGTAGATATATAAATTAATATATTGGGTGAGAGATTATGTTTTAGGATTTAAAGTGAACACTATATTATGATTCAGTTTTAAGGAACATTGTTGTTAGTTTTGGACGTTGTGGCAGTTGTTTTAAATATCCACAGATCAGCAGACTGGGAAAACATGAGCCCTTAGGAGCTCCATGAGGTCAGCGTCTCAGTGCCACGTGACGGTTGCCTGCACTGGGCAACAGACCAGCTACCCAGTCAATCCAAATCTCATCTGGAAATGAGGAATGATGCACTTCATTTGCTCCATCATTCATTTTCATGAAATCACTGACTCTTATGTTCAACAGATATTTCTTTGAGTAGGTCTGGAGCCCTGTGTTGGCTCTTGAATGGCTCGGCCAATGGACATATTACACAGAGTAGAAGGGGCGAGATCTGGGTCTTAGAGGCCAGGCAACAGGATGAAGTCTAAGGCTGGCCTGTGGAGGAGAAAGCTACTAGACATTTATTAGCCCAGGCTAGAATGCCCAGAGGGAAGAACCAAGCCTCCTGATCAGATTACTGCTGGTGTCCAAAGAGGGTGGGGGGCTTTTGGCACCCCATGGAGAGTCCCCAGTAGTGACACAGTATAGCTCTGAATGGTCCACAGAATCTAAGATCTCAGTTCCATTGGCTAGCGATTTGGGGATGACAGGGGCTAGGCCTCTAGGGAAAGAGGGCTGGAAATGGCCAGATGGGTTATTCCAGTTGCAGCTAAGATGGTATTGGGGTTCAGGAAGGGCTCCATTTCATGAGAGCTTTGGATTGAAGAAACTCTTCCACGTGAGCCCAGCACGAATCACAGAGCATAGAGATGTGAACTAGAGCTCTGTGAGCAGAGCTCACAGAGGGGGGCCAGAGCTCACACAAGAGGACTAGATCCTGGGTTTGTATCAGTAAACTTGCAGCAGCTTCACTTCCATATTTTCCAGGCCCACTCTGTTTCAGGCACTGTACATTCACTATGTGATGCTCACAGCAACCCAGCAAAGTTGATGTCATTATCCCATTTCACAGATGAAGAGACTGAGACTCAGTCAGTAGATGACAGAGCCGAGTTTCAAACCCAGAGTTACCTGACTCCAAAGCCCATATTTTTCCTATTTTACTAAATGCTGCTTCTGTTGAGCCAGTCCAAGCCTGCCTCACTGGCAAGAGAGATTGGTTCAGGAATTTATCAGGTATAGTCTTAAGGTCTCCAGCCAGCATCTGAACAGCACTGGAAAAGGCAGAGACTGCGTGGTACTAAATGCTGTGGGAAAGAAAAGAATCGTACAAAAGAATGACTGTCCTAGTCAGTATTAACCAAATGCTGGAGTCCATGAACACACAGTGACACCCAACAGAGAGAGCTGCATTCTCTGCCTTCTAGGATCTTCCAGCCCAAGATGCACATTTACTTGCTTGAATATTGAGCTAAGAGAAGGAAAGTCGCTAAATTTGTGCAAGTTATTTTTATTATAGTTGCCTAATTACTTTGAGTTAGTTGAACCATCCTCAGGTGTTGACTGAATGACTGAATGAATGAATGAAGGCATGTTTGCTTGCTCTTACAGATAAGGTTTTATCTATGGATAAACCAAAAGAAAAAATATTTTCCCATACCCCCTAAAGCGAGTCTACTTTGTTTTGTGGGAGGAAGCAATTTATAGACCTATCTACACATTATTTTCTAAAACTCAAGTATTTTGGAGGAGCAGATGGAGTACCATACTGTACACACTAGTCATATATTTTGAAATATATTTCTTTTTGAGCAATTCAGTGCTGCTTTATTTAGCAGAAGCTGTTGAAGGTTTTAAAAGCAATGATCCAAAGAACATGAGTGGCTGAGATCATAGTGGACAGACAGGCACAACGGCAATGCTTTTCAAATTCTACTCTTCAGACCCCAGCCCTGGTCCCCATTGCCTCCCCTGTGTAGAGATGATGATCCATTTTGTTCTGGGGGATGTGGTGGCGGAGCCTGGTTATCTGTATTTTTTGTAAATCCTCTGGGTGATTCTGATATGCACCCAGGTTTGAGAACCAATCTTCTATACCCATGTCTGAGTCCTACTCTTGGTACCTTGTTTTCTTGAGACTCATTTATTTTCATCGATTACATTATTAGACAAATGAAGGAAAGAATACTCCATTCCCTTTATACTTCCTAAGAGTCATGGGGGAAGCAAAGATGTGTTGAACACCTCCGATATTGCCAGGAAATTTGTTTTATAGATTTCACTTAATGTTCACAAGAACTCACCAACATTTTAAGAATCGGCCCTCGGATTTGAGTTATACATACTCCTCAGTCCATACCTTATCACCATAAGTCCATGCAAGACTTTCCTTTTATTTTGTTATTGTTCCTCTTCACTCTTGCTCCCAAACCCATTCCCCTCCCCAACAGAGAACTACCTAAATATGATGGAACTCAAATATACATGTGTCCTTATGAAATAGATCTCATTATTTGTGTATGTTTATATTGTTATTTTGATAAATGATAAATCTGTAATACAAATAGGCTATAAAAAGGAAGAATGTTTCTTAGCTTTTACTTAACATTACATTTTCAGGTAGATCCCTGTTACCGTGTAGACTACCAACATTTTCATAGTATTTCATTGTCTGCATTTCACTCCATTTTATTTCTATCCTTCCAGTTGATATACACCCATGCTACCTCCCGATCCCCACTGTCACAAAAATTTCTGCAACGAACATCCTCCTTTGTAACCCTTGGGGACCTGTGTGAGAATTATTTCTGGGATGCGTACCCATGAGTTGGGTCCTGCAGTCATATGATCTATGCATATTAGTTTCAGACTGGTTTCCTAAATGGAAAGAGCACATGAGTGTTCTCACCTCCCTACATCCCTTCCAACATTTGGCGTGGACATTTGGTCATTCCAGTGGCTGAGAGCACATGTCATTGTTGTGTTAATTTTCATACCTCGGGTCACTGGTGAATTTGAGCTGCTTTTCATGTGCTTCTTACCTGTTTGGATTTTTCCTTCCAAGAATTGCATTTTTATGTCCTTTATCTACTTTTCTATTTCTTTTTATATTCTAGGTATTAATCCTTTGTCAGCTCTGGCTGCTGCAATAATTAACTCCCAGTTAGTTATTTGTCTGATAACTTACCAATGTTTTTTCAAAAATCCTTACTATTTTTTTTTTTTTTTTTTATTTTTTTTTTTTTTTTTTTTTTGGTTGTTTTGGGTTTT
>NW_020175489.1:347856-478244 GCF_003031525.2 Neophocaena asiaeorientalis asiaeorientalis | reverse complement strand
TTTATTTATTTATTTATGGCTGTGTTGGGTCTTCGTTTCTGTGCGAGGGCTTTCTCTAGTTGTGGCAAGCGGGGGCCACTCTTCATCGCGGTACGCGGGCCTCTCACTATCGGGGCCTCTCTTCTTGCGGAGAACAGGCTCCAGACGCGCAGGCTCAGTAATTGTGGCTCACAGGTCCAGTTGCTCCGCGGCATGTGGGATCTTCCCAGACCAGGGCTCGAACCCGTGTCCCCTGCATTGGCAGGCAGATTCTCAACCACTGCGCCATCAGGGAAGCCCCAAAAAATCCTTACTATTTAATGTAGGTAAATCCAACAATTTTTCGTCTTATGGTTAATGATTTTAGGATCTTATGAAGTACTTTCCAACCCAGAATAAGGATTTGATTCCTATTTTTGTAGGTAAGGAAATGGGATCACAGTCTTGATACCCAAGCTCACACTATCAGTTAGTGTGATTTGAAACTATTAATAATTAGCTGTTAATAAATGAGATCATGGTGTTCACAATACTTTTAAACCAATCACGTATTATTTGCACTAAAAACATCCTGTGAGTTTCACTCAGAGATCTCTCAAAAATACCAGTCTGCAGCTTGTATCCCTCAGATTTCACTAAATTTTCCTTCCTGCCCCGAAACTCTTCCAAAGTGTCTCAAATTGCATTACAGCCAGGCTGGTCATAATTACAGCTTTGGCCTTCATTAAGCTAATTACTACTTGGACTCAAATTGAGCCATTTCGCTCACATAACACTGTAAACCAGTCCTTTCTCTGTGATGTCTCTGCCTTTTCTAGGAAAGTACAAGGCTGATATCAGAGCTCTGTCTCTCCTTAAAGCTGGGGATTTCAAGCCACCTTTTTCCAAGGACCCCTGGGGTGCAGCTCAAGTGTCTCATAATGTAAGAGAAATGGGGGAGGGAGTTGCAGTCTGGAAGGACCCTGAACACAGGCCCTTTCCTCCAATTTAACCCAGTCAAGCTTTACCTTTATTTGTTGTGTGTATCGGATGATATGTCAGATCTATTTGAAAAGGGATTCTACTGATAAAGGGAGGGTGGGGGAGAAGCACTGCCTTAGAGAACTAGACTACTTAATATAAACTGATATATTTTCATCTTTCTGCTCATGTTACATTTATATAGTGCTTTACATTCTGAAAAACACTGACATTTCTGTGTGAGGTAGGCATATTTCAACAGCTGCAGCACAATTTTCTCACAATTAAAAGCTCCATCTGGCAGCACCTGTTCTAGCAGGCGGGCCGAAGGGCCATATGCCAAGAGATAGTAGAGATTATCAACGGCTTGGGTCGAAGGTAGAACTAGATGATATCTAATCTCTCTGTTTGTGCAAAGATGTTATAACTGGGAATGCTTAGAGAAGAAAGTAACATCACAAGAATTGGCTACACTAAGCTTCTTGTCTGCTGGGGAAAGAAAGACTCCACACATTTCTTGAACACCCGCTCTGGTCTAGTCACCGTGCTAGGTGCCTCATTTCATTTAATCTTACAGCCACTCTGGGAGGGAGGTATTATTATATCCATTTTAAAGGTGTTAAAAGTGAACCATGTCAGGTTAAGTGGAAAAGCTTGAAGCCCAGAGCTTTCCAGCTCCAAAACCAGGGCTCTTCCCACTGCATAAGGATACCTGCACATAAACATTGCATCTTTTAAAAATCAGCCTCCTTGAACTTCATTTAAGCAGTTATATTTGGAAGGAAGTTTTTCATGAGTCATTCTGTCTCATGCTGGGCATCACATCAATGCCTTGGTCCTCTCCCTCCCTCTGGTCTTTACCTCCTGCTTTTGGATCAAGCCGCATCATCTGTCATTTATAGCTACTTTCAGCCTCCTTGTTGATGAGGTCACTTGCCATGACTCAGCTGTTAGCATCTTTTCTGCTTTGATTTCCTGGGTTTCCAACACAAGCCCATGCTATTTTTGGTCTTGCCTCAGATAGGAAGATTGGAAAACAGCAGTCCAGCCTTCTGGTTCTCCAAGTTGTTGATTCGACTTGGCTTTCTCTCTTCATTCATGAATTCTTTCTGGGCTGCAAGCTGAGGAGGTTTGCATGATTGAAAGGTTCTTCTCTCTTCTCAGAGGGTGTACATCTGCGACACAAACAGGGGCCAAATGTGGTATCAGCTTTGGTTATCTTTGTTTTCACTCTTCTGACCAGAATCCCTCAAAGCACACAATCACCCTTTTCCCCACCTATTTCTTAAATAAAAGAATAAATGTATTGAATAACGATGTTGAGTAGTGTTATTTCAAATATGCATATATTATGACTAGTGTTCTGAGCAAGACAGTACAATTACCAAAACTAGGTTTATTTAGTCTTTTATCACTAGGGCCAATCTTTCAATGAAACTGTGCTCTGTTAAGTGGAAGCTGTCTGGTATTCACAGCTTGTGCTTCTGGGTTCTTGCATTTTATAGCAGGGGGCAGTTTACTCATATGTTTCTGATCGTTCTAAAATGATGGAGAGCAAGAATGTGCGTTTGCATAACACCTTACACTTTATGAAGTGCTTTCAGATGTATCGTCTGTTTTACCTTAATTACTCTATGGGGTAGGTTTTATCATCCCTATTTCATGTAAGTAAATTCAGATGCAAGGAGCCTTAAACTTTATAAGAGAGCCTTCGTTTTGAAAAACAAATGTACGCATAAGGAGATTGAGCAGTCACCTAGACCTAGCACGTGCAAGTCATTAGCTTCTTTTGCCACAAACAATGCTGTGTTGGTGAAGAAATAATATAATATCATACTTTGGGAGAAGCTGGTGCATATAAAAAATTGAGGTAAGACTGAATTGTCATTCAGCTGGCTGACACTCAGGACACTATCAGAGGGGCAGGACTCATGGAATTAAGCAGGGTTTGATATTCTCCACGTCAGAAGTAGAGCCTTTATTTGTGAACTGTTTTCCCTTCGTGATGGTTTCCTACAGCTGGTTCTGTTGGCCAAGCCTTCAGAGCAGCCATCATGCTTTCAGGATCCCCCAGCCAGAAGAAAACGAGCACACCGTGGATTCTCAGGAGGCTAGGCAATATTCTAGGTGTTGAGGCTAACACAGTTAATAGGAAGTGTCCTTGCCCAGAGAATATAGCAATACGGTGGGAAGTAGAGGGGTACAATGAGATCCGGGCTGTGATGGGTGACAAGCCTGCTTGCGCGAAGGATGAGCAGTTAGCCTGTTAAAGAGGGAGGATTTCAAAAAGAGACATCCACATAGAAGAGCGTGGAAATCACCCAGTAACTTGGTGTTTCTAAAAGGCAGTGTCTGAACTTGAGAAATAAGCAAGATATAGGCAGAGGCCCTGTGATGGAGGACACCTTTTCTGACCCAGTTCATAACACTGTAGAGATGGGATGGGAGGAGTTGAGCATGGAGTGAGGGAGATAAGTTAGGAGGCTTCTGAAGTAGTCCAGATGAGGGATGTAGAGCCTCAACAGGCAGAGAAAGTAGGAGTGGAAGGAAGAGGGCAGAGCTGAGAAACATGGAGAAGGTGGAGTCACAACTTGAGGATTGGACACGGAGGTTAAGGAAGAGAAAGGTGTCTAAGATGACTTCATTATTTTTGGTCTGAAGGAGGACTCCATAAATCCGTATAGGGCAGGCTCCAGGCAGGACAGTTTTAAGAGGAAGATAATAAGTTGAGTTTTAGAAATGTGTGAGAGGTGTTTATGGGACACTTCTAAGACAATGTTTTACAGACAAAGAAATCAGTTTGTATCTCAAAGCTAGACATAACAGCTTTTGCTCTGGTTTGCATTTTTTTTTTTTCCTCATGCTACTCTCTTTAAATCAGTGATTCTTTTGGGCTTCATCATGACCGACTTTATAAATCCGATGACAGCAACGGATTCCCTGGGGGTGGAAAAACACACATGCACACGTTCATAAAACATGACATAAAATTTCAGGTAGTTTGAAGAGCTCCAAGTTAATGCTACTTGCTTTCAATGGGACTTGGAGCTTTAAGACTCCATATAAATCTCAGAGCAGCCAAGTCACGTATTGATTGACTGTCAAGGATCTTCTCCTATTGCGATATGACTGGAGGAGTCCAGTTGCAATCACATGGTTTATTATCAACACAAGTCAGTGGGAGATCGGAAAGCAATTACAATACCTAGAAACTGGAGCACACGGGCTCATTTTAACTCTTCTGTATACTACTTAGATCTTTTCTCAGGACCCCATTCTTTGCCTGTGTCATAAACTCCTCCCCAGACTTTCCCCCAAGGCGGAGCTAATAGGACACGAGTTGTTCAGACTCTTACTGTTTATTGATGCAAATGTGGTCTTTCTTATCCCAATTCCTTGTCATCATAAGGTGAGGATCCCGTTGTGAGGACAACCTCGCTTCATCTTCCGCTCAACTCGCGTTTGGTTTCACAAGAACGTAAACATCCCACAGCTTTCGTCTCCATATTCTAACTTTTTTCTACAAGCTCCACGCATGTTCGTGTGCAATACACTTTCTCACACATCTTGTTCTCATGCTGAGGCATGCTGGCATTCCTCTCCTCTAACGCACTAAATAGTCCTTCAGATCAAGAGTCCCCCAAACAGATACAACGGTGCATTAAAGGATTCTGTCACCTAATATTTATTGAGGACTTCTTATGGACTAGGTCTCCCTTGAGGGTTTCCAGTCTAACGAAAGAGGCAAATGTAGATTTATAAATTACGCACAGTGTGATCGTTGCATTAATAGAGGTATCGAACCCAGGAGCTCATAATATGCATGCTGTGGTACCCCTTATCTGATGGGTTGAGTCTTTTCAGTCATTTTTCTGTGAGCATTTGCCACACCCCTCCTGACTGGGCTTCACGGTGCTGTGGGGATATATACTTGGACAAATCTTGAATTTGAGAAACTTTGACGGCTTAACAAAGATGTACAAAATAAGCTTTAATTAATGGAAGGTAGAAGTGATACGTGCCGTAAGTATGAAGAAAAACAAAGGGGAAACTAGCATTTACTGAGTACATACTATGTGTCAGGGATTATTTTAGATACTTCCATTTACACTTTCTAACTGAATGCTCCTACCTGTGTTTAGGCTTAATTAGGCTTTTCTAACTTAATTTACAAATTAAGACTCAGAGATGACAAGCAAATTATCGAAGACCTCCTTGTTTGTAAAAGTCACGATATTTCCACTCTATATTGCTAAAAGGACCTTAGGAAATATATCAAAGTAATAAAGTGAGATAGAATATACTCATTTAGTTACTGCTCAGTGTTCCAATTTTCTCTCAACTTCATTTATGTATTTTGCCCTGCCCCTTATGGGCCAGTACATACCCTAGAACATACTTAGGGCTTGTCCCTTACCAGCTTTAACTATCAGTAATATTATGGCAATTTCAAAAATAAATCCCTTTGGATGTGGCTCAGCGACAGGCTCCTATCTTTCTCCTGTGATTTCCTCAATCCCAGGTAGCATTAACATTAGAGATAATTAAACTTGCTACCTTTACAGGATGACTTTCCATGGGCATGCCATCTTTTTTCTAAAGTGTGAACATTTCTTAATAAGACGTAGATGTGGCAGGCACCTTTTCTTATAATTCAAGGCCTTCTAATGTCCTTTTTAACAAAACTACTGACAAAGCCACTCTTAAGTTTCCTTTACTGGATGGGAATTATTACAGCTCAGATCCATTTATCCAGTGTCACACAAGTAGCTGGATATATTTGATAAACGACCCAAATTGTAACCTTCTTACAATTTAACACTTTAAAGAAAAGCCAGCAAGCTTCACCTCATTGGAAAATTACTATATGTCTGAAACAATTGGGATATCAGTATCTGTCAGACAGCCTTCCTAGGTGTAACGTCTAAAGCAAGACTCATTGAGGTGACTCGCGTTCTCTGCATGGTGTTTACCCAGTAGTCATCACTCATGTTTGTTCATTATGTGTTGGGGTGATGAGCCAACCGCTGTACTGTCAGCTGTGGCTAGAGCCTGTTTAGTTTGGCACTGATTAATGATGTGCCCAGAGTGAGCTATTCTCAGAGCCATCTTAGAAACCCAGTTAGCCAAAGACAAATAGCTGGAACTTGGCCGATGGGAGCACAGGAGGTGTGCTCTTGAGAGAGGGGGAGTCATTTAAAAACATCCCTATGACTTTTGGTTGTCTTAACTAGGGAAGAGGCAGGTTCTGCGGTTAAAAAAAAAAAAAAAAAAGCCTTGGGGTGTGATTTCTTGGTAGGCACCCCGGATTCAGTGTAAGGCATGTTACTGATGTATAATACTTGTACAACTGCATTATTTTTCTGTGCTTTGGGTCTCACCATTTATAAACTTGCTTATGGAGCCTACCTGCTTCCCAGCCACACCTTCAGACAAAAGGCACTTGTGTCAGTGAGTATCTTGAGATGTTCCTTTCAAAGATCTTATGCCAAAGAATAAGCATCTATAGCTTTACATTTTCTTTACCAAATGAACTTTACACACACACACACGAAGTTTTAAGGGTAGTGTTTTTCTTGCCTTTGTACCTTATTTTTCCTTCTCATTTCATTCACCTGTTGTACCATGTTGGTTTGACATCCATTTCTTTACTCAAGATTTCTCCTCTTCGCCTCTTTCTGTCCTTTAGGTGGGACAATAAGGAAGAGTTACATTGATCTTGAAGTTATAGAGAAAATGTCTCAGTGCTAATTAGAGTGCTGGCCTTTTAGTGATATCCCCAAAATGGGCACAGCACCTTATTTTATCCTTTCCAGAACGGACCTTCTCTCCCTGTTACTGACAGAAAGCATCTCTGAAGTTCCATTGGCAACTCCTGGCCCGAGACTTTAGGAATATTTATTTCCAAAAGATAAATAAACCCCTTTTTAGAGGGCATTTTTTCACTAGCCCATCCAAAATGCTCAATTCAAAAGTTACAAGGATGCCCAAATCCACTTTGTGGGAGAGAATACAGAGATGAGAGGATGAGCCCAAAGTTACACAGGAGGCAGGATAAGAAGAAAGATGCAAAGCCAGGTAGGCACTGGGTATCCTGGTTTAGTCATTAGTGTTTGACTTTATGACTTTGTTCCTCTGCTCAAAGATCTTGATTTTTCATCACTTCCTGCAAGATACAGTTCAGTTTCTTCTACTTGGCAGCTACCGGCATCCATAGTTTGATCCTGACCTGTCCCTCACAGCTTACTTCCTACCCCCTCCCTAAGTGAATAAGAATAAACAATAATCATCACGTATGTCTAGTCTCATAGAAGCTGCTCAATAAACATTCCTTTAATCCTTATACCACACTGCAAGGACTACACTGTAATCTCCAGTTTACTGGGGATCTGAGGCTTAGGGAGGTTCAGAACTTTGCTCCAGGACACATAGATGGTAAAAGTGAGAGAGCCAAGAATCAAACCCACTTCTGCCTGACTCCAGGGCCTGCTGTTTTCCTTTCACTAAAGCCAAAGTGATCTTGAGCAACTGCCTTTCTATTGGCTTCGAAAGCCCATCCCCCTCACTTCTCTTTTTAGATCTAAATCATACCCATCCTGCAGGACCCCACCCAGAACCTGCCTTGTTCATACAATGCTTCCTAACCACCCCAGCTGGAAGTGGTCTCCCCTGCCAGGTAGGAGTCGGGAGCTTTGGGCTCAAATCGCTACTGTGCCACTGTCTAGTGTGTGATTTTGAGTAAGTCACTTAATTCTACCTTGGCGTATGCTGCAACCTGACCTCCGTAGTTCTACCCAATCAAAAGTTGTAGAATTGTGAAGTTATATATAATTTCTTGTATGTGCTGAGTCCTGTATCTCTCTGCCTACCTCACCCCCATTTCCCACTGGCTAGTACAGTACCTTATGCAGAAGGAGGGACACAGCAGATAGTATTGTGGAGAGACGCATCTACTCTTCAATTCCAACTCACTCCCATTTATTTGTTTGTCTCTTTTATTCACTTAGTCATCCATTTCATTTATTTATTGCTAGGGCTGAATTTTTTCTGTAACTTCCATGATCCTTCCTGAGATGTCCTAGAAGCCTCACCTCCAGTTTTAGACAATATAGTTATTGGTTTGGGAAAAGTTATTGGGCAATACTTAATGCCTTGAAGGTAAGGACTTTTCATTTTTTATACTCAAAGCAGATAAAACAGAAGGAGAAGTCACTCTGACAATATGAGATCTGAGAAAAAGAAGTTTGGACCGATAAATACTTTTTAACATTTTCTGTGTCATGGCTCTTTCAGCATCTCATCAATCCTTGCGCACCTGTGCATACCAGCCCATGGTTTCCAACCTGCACAGAAAAATGAATGGCTACCAATTAATTGAAGTCACCAGGTTTCAAGTTTGGTTCCAAAGGACTATCATCTTCTCTACCATCTTCAGTGACATTTGTCCCTTTTTGGTCCTAGAATCTTTAGCTCTTCCAGGTCCTCAAGCATTCCTTTAGGAGACAGTGATTCTGCTTACCCCATCAGCAGACACCACTGGGCAAAACAGATCTCATCTTCCTCCCCGCTAATCCCCAGAAAATTCTTGGACTCTAGCTTTCACCTGTCAGATGTTTATGCTAATTGAAATTTGAAAAGAAGGGAAACAGCGATTATGTTCAACATCAGAAGGCCTACAGTTTGAACAAGGAGACCCATGTCTTCCCACTATTTTATCCATTCAACAAATGTGTCAGGCCCTCCTGAGTGTTTGGCACTGTTCTTAAGCCCATGACACTGTTCTTAAGTCCTTTCCCTGGACAGTACATCATTTCCAAAGGTGTTAGTATTGGCTTCAATTGCCAAGATAGTAAGTGAGATAGAAATACTGTTTAGCTATTGAGCTGAACAACTTTCACAAGGACATAAAACTGAACATAATTTCAGGCCCTGAAAAAATTTGGTCTGGGTCACTGGGACTTTTCAGAAAGTCTAATCCAAAGTTACTGAACAGTCAGATGTGTTAGATAAGGTTAACTATTGCTGACCAACATCAGTTGCTTCAGAGATGATGGGTGGGTGCTCTTGTGAATACCAAATTCAATTGATTGGTAGAGACTGCGTGCAGACAGTATCCTGGTTCAGCAGGAAATAAAAGTGCCATGATAGATTAGTCATGTCTGCCATTGTCATGGGAGAGAAGAATGATGGTATATATGCCATATAATTGCCATCTGTGCTGTTTCCTCCAAAGGACCCATCAGTAAGGGGGGGAATCACATTCAGGTGAAAGCATGGCAGACCCAGTGGATTTCTGGAAACTGTGGCAATAGCTGCCTTCATCCAGCTGAGAGAGATATAGTGAATGAGCAGAAAGGAAGAGGTATTGAGTGGAGAAAACACAAGAATCATTTCAGATCTGCCTTGGGTGCATTAGCTCCAAACCGCCAAATGACAAAGGATTTTGCAGAATCAGGGCATTTGGGGCTGTTTTAATTGTCTGAGCTTTGTGGCCATGGTGGTTGACAGGTTCTCCTTTAAAGATGGCTCACAATTACTTTAGTTTCGGAAGTGCTCTTCTGCCCTGGGAGTGTGTAATGACCAGCCATGGAAAAGAAAAGGCCTGGGGATTTATGAGGTGTCACAGTTTACAACCATCTGGGAGAAATACAGCAGGATGCTGGTACAGTAGTGTGTTAACCAGAGGTAATCTATCATTGCTACTGTTATAAACGCCCTCTTTCCCTCTGCTTAAAACCATCGCACAGATTTGACCCCAGTCTTCACAAAGACGGGCCAGAAATCATCTTTTTTAAACATGTAACTCAGAAATACAGTCAAATTGACCTTCGGTTTACTAGACTGAGGGGGAAATTTCCCAGGTATGAGAAATTTTTAAATCCACTAGTGATAAAAAGAAAAATGAGGTATAGTCTCTTCCTTCAAGGGACTCAGGGTCCTACGGGAAACCAGTAGTGAATACATAATTTCAGTACACTCTGAGAAGTGCAGTCCTTGAAGCGATCGGGCAAGAATAGAAATATGTGTGTATGCGCAAAAACCAGTAGTGTGCTAAATCATCACTTTGCTTTCCCTGCCCCCAAATTATATTGGTAACTCATACCCATAATAGCACTTATTGAGGGCCACTGTTATTATTTGTGTACACACCTACTTCCCACTAACTGCCTTTGAGTTCTGCAAGAGTGAGCATTGGATCTGGTTTTTGTGTTGCCAGCACTTCAGCCAGTGATTAGCATGTATTAGATGCCTGACAAATGTTAGCTGAGCTAATACAGGACTGAACGTATACAGTTGACCCTTGAACTACATGGGGGTTAGGACGCCAACCCTCTGCACAGTCAAAAATCCACATATGACATATAGTTTGGGCAGTTCCTTCATATCCGTGGTTCCACATCTAAGGATTCAACCAACTCCGAATCATGTAGTGCTGCAGTATTTACTATTGAAAAGAATCCACGAGTAAGTGGATCCACAGGGTTCAAATCCATGTTGTTCAACGGTCGACTGTACTTCTAAAGCTTCTAATGCAATACCCAGAATTGACAACTTATTAGAGAAAATTTAGAAAATAAAACATATTTACTCTTAAGGTGTTTGTTGATGATTCAGCTGAATCTATTTGGAAATTAAAAAGCATACCATAGTGTTCTAAATTTCTCAACAAAGAATGGTCCACTTATAACATCACACTGTAAACTATAGAAACAAACATTCGACATACCATTTTAAAACTGTAAAACACAAGAAAATACTACATGTTATTTATGGATAAGGCATATGTAGAATTATAAAAATATCTACAGAAAGAATCTATCTCAGGCAAGGGTAGAATGAGGAGAGGATGACACCTATGGCATTTTGTATCTTTAAAAAAGACATCTAAAACAAATACGGCAAAATGTTGACATAAATAAAATTGCCACGGTGGATAATTATCTGCTATATTATTTTCTGTTTGAAATATTTCATAATTTTAAAGTTTATAATTACTTTTTTTATGAAGTAAGACTACTGGGTGGGAACAAAATATCGCACTCTTAATTTGACGCATACCGAAAGGGAAAAGTATTTGGACAAGTGTGGCAAGAACATTCCTTCCCTGTATGTCAGGGTTTAGACCAGTGGGCGCTGCTTAATTTAAGTCCCACTGCATGGCCATCCCCCCTACCCGGTGTGTGTGCTGAGGAGCATCCACCAACACTTCCCTTTTGGTGGCACTGTCCTTCTAGAGTGACTTGCCAAAGCAGCGATTCCCATGTCCTCTGAGTTCGGGAGCCTTGCCTGGTGGCAGAGCTGGCTTGTAGAAGCCAGACCTTGCGTTTCCCACCCCATATTCCCTGTGGTCTTGCCTGAGCAGTCTGCTTACGAAAAGTTTATTAAATCTCCCTTCCAGAGGGGCACATTGTCCCCTTTTGTTTGTCGCTATCTAACAGTTTATGCAAAGTATGCTGGGAGAGCCAAATGTGTGAGGCTTCAGGATTTACCTCCATGTGAGACAGTAGACAATGCATTTATTTCCTAATGGTGATTAATTTTAGAATAGTTTGGGGCTGATTTATCTGGTATTTTTTCTGTCCATTTTCCGTTTAGCTCATTCATTCACTCTGCGAATATTTTTGAAACTCATACTGGATGCTGGACACACAGAGATGAATTGGGTAAAATCCCACCGTCCACAGAGGTTGAGACACATGGGGGAAGCTCAACACATGAGCAGACGGTCACCGTTCACTGCTTTTCTTCACACCTTACCCATGAATGAGTGAAGAAGGGCAGTGAATGGATCTCAGATTTGTTGGTAAACAGCCCATAATGTTTAAAGGGGTATCTGTGGATGCCATTTATCCATGAACAGACCTAGGAAATAGCTTATCATTTAGTACCGTGTATTTGGGCATCATCATTGTGGAACTTAAAAAAGAAAACGCCTTGCAGGCTCAGTTACTTCTTCAATAAAATTCCTCCCCTGCTTTTGGGGAGCTCCTAGGAGAGGCAGTCCAGCCCCTACCCCCCACCGTGGTCAGCCAGGGTACCATAGAGCACAGCACCTCGGTAGCAGCTCTAGTTTGGGAGACTGGCCCGTTGGGAAGGTCATTCTTTGTAACTTTCAGAAGATTTGCCTAAGTCTTTGCTTTCAACACTTGAGCTTGACAAAGTATGGCTAAGTTTGGTAAATGAGCATTAGAAAACCAGCAGTAGCAGAATTATTAAACATTTGTAGCCATTTCCCCCCAAACCTACTGGAAGAGAGTAGTTCAACCTTCTCTGCCAGAAAACCAGCCCCGTTGGTTTCTGCCCTTCTCACCATTCATGGTCCCATATTTTGACTGACTAACTTGACATGTTGTTTATTCAAAGCTGTGGATTAAATGCCACCCACTAATATGATTGGTGTGGACTTTGCTTGCCTGAGGCCAGCATTCTCAGACACTGGTGAAAATAGCTTCTTGCTGTCCAACAGAGCCTTAGTTAGCTAACCTGCAAATCTAGCCTGATTGCTGTATTAATTTGACTCCCCATTTCAGTGGGGAAAGGAAGCTTGGTCACAGGACTGTTTGCCTCTTGATCTCTCTCCCCTCAAGGGCAGGATACAGAGGGAAGGCAGTGATCCCAAACCTCACCTTTTCTGTTTCCTCGTTTGAGCTGGCGTCCTGTGGTTGCTGAAGAAAGTGAGAAGGATGTTTCTTCCATATCCTTTGTTCTTCAGCAAACCCAGCACTAATTGATTTTAAGACTAATTGCTGGTTGAAGGGTTTAGTTCTTTTACTGGCTATAAACATGCCTGAAACCTTAAATTAAAATGCCTTCTTGTGAGGAGGAGGGCAGCTCTTAGTGTCTTAGACTTTGGAATGTGAAATCACCCAGATAGCATCTGCGCGGAATCGCAGGTCAGGTATTGTATGATGAGTTATTTGGGGGGCTAATGGCAAAGCCCTCGGAGCTCTCGGAGTTTGGATTATGATCAGATTCTCAGGATGCTTGGAGCTGCCTAAGCATCACTACCCTCGCCATCTGATTCCTACTTTATTTGTAGCTAAAACCAGGGGACGTTCTCAGCAAGCAAACAGCAGTACCAAGCAGCTAGCTCCCTTTCTAACTGCTCCGGTGCCATCTGTTTTGCTCTCCGGGTGGGTCTGAAAAGTCATCTTCTATACTCTCTCTAATAACAATCCTCCATCAGGTTCCCCAGGCCCGTCTGGACGCTGCTAACCACAGACTTGCCCGCTCAGGGTCGGCACTCGGGCTACTGCCCTGTATCCGGAAACACTGATGCTGACTGCTGCCCAGCAGATTGTGGGTTTACTGGGGAGACGGTGGCTGCCCTTGCTAAAGAAAGCCCTTAAGTGGCATCTGAGCCAGGTAGGCAGATGCTCTCACCACAGTGGCTGTGGCTGCCTCGGTGAGAAGCAGCCCACCGAGTGGAGGTGGCTTCTAAGAGCCCTACCCAAGCATGCTCAGAGCAGACACTCTCTCCTGACCATCTCTGGGACTTCCCAGGTGAGAGCACTCATCTTGTCCCCACTGTAGCTGGTACCCGAAGGCCACCCCTTGGGGGAACTGAGGGCAGTAACAAGCTGAGGCCTGGGCTTCTCATCTGTAAGTTACATTGACATTTCTGAGGGAAGGTCGCATGTCCCTTTCTCTTTTCCTAAGAATGGCGACCATCATAGCTCCTTCCTACCTTCTTATGCCTCCTTATTTAGACCAGTAGCCCTCAACCCCAGCTGCACATTAGTACCTGCTGGGCGGCTTTGTAGAGCGTGACCAGTGTCTGGAACCCATTCCAGACCAGATGAATCAGAATCTCTGGGGGTGAGGCCAGGCAGAGGTACGTTTTACATTTTGTTGTAGACTGAGGGTTGGGAATTACTGGTTTTGAGGCTATTTCTTTCTTTTAATCATTTGTCGAGTCCATCAGTCATAAATTAAACAGACATTTTGTCAATCACTCTGTGATCAGATCATGCAGACTCTGGATATGCAAGAGTGACCAAGGACACAGCCCATGACATTACGGAACAGTCCTATGATGGGAGAATATGTGGTCCTGCATTGCCTTTAGGGGGAGGGCTGCAGGTCAGAAATGGATTTCTAGAACTGAAGAATGAGGAAGTGTTAGAAAGGAGGGCATTAGTCACAGGTGGAACGGAGAGCACAAGTGAAGGCACGGGGTGACGCTCGAGGCACTGAGAGGACCTCAGTGCGGCTATAGGTCATGGGGTCTGAAGGGTGGTTCCAAGTAGGAGGCATCGGTTGGGGGGTGGGAGTGGAAGGTAACCACGAGGGCCCGTGTGGTCACACGAGAGGAGCTGGTCTTCACCTGCAGGCACTGCTGAACCAAGCAAACGATGTGATCAGATTTGCATTTGGGAAATAATCTGGCCTCTGTGAGGAGGGGCTGGAAGGGGTAAAGTTGAAGTCAGAGGTTGTTGTTGGGTAAACCTGAACAGGTAATGGGGCAGGGGTCCAGGGACGAGTCAGTGAGAATGACGTGAAGTAGAGGAAGGGACAGATATTCAAGAGGTGAGTGAACATCACGCCACTCCCGAAAACTATAATCCTCAGAGCAAAGTGTCCAACTTTCATGAACACTCAGGTTCCTAAGCCCAGGTAGTTCCATTAGTTTGATCATTGCTACCTAGTTTTTCATCACTCACCAAAGACATAATGTAACCCAGAGTTGCATTACGGGCACAGTACAGATACGTGGCGTCCCGAGAACAGGCCTTGGCTATAAGCAGTTTGCGTTCCAGACTCTAACTTGGGAGGAGTGAAACCAATGGACAGTCCCAGTCTACAGCGAACTGTTCTTATTCTCAGCTCTTGGGTACAACAAATCTTGGCTTTTAACGTGATGCATAGCAAGCCTAGTATTTGCTGGGCTTGGAAATACCATCTTAGGGAGGAACAGTCACGGTGACCTCACTGTCCGTGTCACACACAACGCTGGCCTTTGGCCCAGAATTAGGTCATCATCCACCCCTCAGAGGGATGCCCACAGGAGCTCAGACCTCAGAGGGCTGTTAAGACCCACTGGAGCAACAGAGACAAGGAGAAGTTAAACAGCTTGCTGGTTCTTATGATTGCTGCCTGCCAGGATTAGATCACATCCTCTGTGAAGTGCAGAGGCACTTTTTTGCCTTTATTAATGAACAAACTATTTCAAATTCATCTGGTATAATTGAGGACATATGATGAAATCGAGGGTGAGCTGGAGGTTGCACACCAGCTGAGCTGACCCTTTGTGATTTCAGAACACTTTCTGTTCATTTACATTAAGCCGACCCCAAGGGGCCCTGGAGAGCCAGACCCGTCAGCAGGGGACTGCACTGGTCAAACCCCAGTGGGAGGTATGGCAGGAGGGTGCAAAGGTGGGCCAAAGCATCTTCCAGTCCCTGAAACCATTCAGGGGGAGAGTTGAGAACACTGTTTACAAAACCAACTCTTGGGCTTCCCTGGTGGCGCAGTGGTTGAGAGTCCGCCTGCCGATGCAGGGGACACGGGTTCGTGCCCCGGTCCGGGAAGATCCCGCATGCTGCGGAGCGGCTAGGCCCGTGAGCCATGGCCGCTGAGCCTGCGCGTCCGGAGCCTGTGCTCCACAGCGGGAGAGGCCACAACAGTGAGAGGCCCGCGTACCGCAAAAAAAAAAAAAAGAACATTCTTGGGAATAAAACTGATCCAGTCCTAAAGCCCAGCAATGAGAACTGTCCCCCATGAGTCATTTTAAAGCTGGACTGCATTGGCATCTGTCTTCTCCAAGACAGCCTTTTCTCTCCATTATGAAGATAAATCCATTTAATGGGCACCATGGATTGGGGAAATTGCACTTTTTTGTAAGCGCTGACCCTCCTTTAGCGGTGTACTGCTGTGGCTTCTTCAGAAACCCTCCGCTCAGCTTCAGATCAGCCCCTTCCAGCTCAGCTCTGGAAGGAAGCCCAGAATGACCTCTGGAACCCTACAACACCATCTCAAAGCCACAGATGTTATTCCTTAGGCTGATAGAAGTATTCTTTGAACACCCTGTTAACAGTCTTACAGTTCTGTTAAGGATGCATTTGTTTAATTCTACAGATGAAGGGTAGGAGCCTGAGAATCTTTGGTATTGGACATATGCATCATTACAGTCTGGAAGATACTTGCTAAGTCCCGTGGGCCACAATACGAATAAGAAACGGTGCCTCCTCTCCAGGGATTTACAGTCTAGATGGGGTGAAAGGTACACCAATCACTAACTTAACTGCTTTACAGTGATATGACAAGAATTGCTACAGAGGCCATACTGAAGGCTCAGAAGTGGTGCTGGATGTCTGCTGAGATCAGAGGTTCTCACACTTGAGGGTGTATCCGAATCACCCGGAACAGCTGTTGAAACACTGATTCCTAGGCCCACTCCTAGAGTTCCTCATTCAGTGCGTCTGGGGTGGGCCGAGAAGTTGAATTTCTAGCAAGTTCCCAGGTGATATAGATGTGGTCTGGGAATATTTTTATAGGAGAAACCTCTGACATAATTTCATTATCAGAAGGTAAGAGAACTCACATTCGTTGTGATTCTAGTATGTTCCATGTAATGTATCAGGTACTTTGCATGTAATACCTTGAATAGATTTTTCAACAGCCCTGTGAACTCTGTACTATGCTTACATAGTAGCATGCGTGCTACTGTGTCAGTGCTTCCATTTTACATGAGCAAACTCAGGCTTGAGAAGGGGAGCTCATGTTTGCTAAATATCTACAATGTACCTTAAAGGGTGTTAGGCTTCATCTCATTAACAATAACCTGAAGAATCCCAAATGATTTGTTCTCCCAGTTTACAGATGATGCAAATGAGTCTGGGAGGGATTGAGTGTCTTGAGGAAGTCTGCAGCCTGGCTTCAAAATTGTGTGCACTGAGCTCTAAAGGCTGTGAAACTATCCTGAACCCAGTACCCAACTGTTTGCTGAAAACTACCAACGTGGGCTCCAAAAGCATATTTTCTTTAATACCTGAGTCATGCACTGCCTACCTTCTGCCTTTGTTCTTGCCAGTCCCTCTGCCTGGATTCCCCTTTCCTCTTCCTTCACCTCATAACTCCCGTTCATCCTTCAAGTCCCAGCAACAATTTTGTCTCAACCATGTAGACTTGGCTGACATCCCTCCTTTCCCCAGCTGGACCAGGAATAAAGATTCCTTCGCATGTGTCCCAACCTACTTTCTATTATTGAATCCCATCATACCTCCCCAAATCCTCTGGTGATTTATCATTAGTAAGAGAAGAAACAATCCACGGTTTTCATCGTAACCAGCAAAGCCATCCACCATCTGCCCAGCCTTACCTTGCAGCCCCACCTCATTCGTCCAACTAAACGAAACCACCAGCCACTCTGCCCCACCCAGAGCTGTACACTCCTCCTTCCGAGCCAGGCTCATGCTGTTTCTCCCACCAAGACTGGCTCCTTCCCTGCACCTCTTTGTGTCCACATCTTGCTTCTCTTTAAGCCCCAGCCAAAGTCCCCATGCCGTACCCTCAGAGAGGGGCTGGCCCTCGAAAGGGGCTCCGTAAGTATTTGGGGGTTAAACACCTTGCCCTTGCTCCACTGTGACGTCACTTCCTCTCTTGGGGTAGGCAAGTATGCGCGTGTCTTTCACTCTCCCAGACCGGGAGTTCATTCAGCACAAGCGCTCACTCACAGGGCCTTGTACATTGTAGGTGCTCAAAAGCAGTTGTTGAATGAATGGATGAACGATGCTGGATAAAGGTGTGGCTCTAAAGGCAGGGTCAAAGGTGACGAGACCACAAGCATATGGAGGCTCAGAGGATCCGGAGCACATTTCAGTTAAGAACGATGAAACCAGAGCGTACACTTAGGCCAACAGCATGCTCGCTTCTATTCGGGGATCCCCAGCCTTACACCCTTTAATCCGCTCTGAGGAGCCGAAAGGTTTTCTCCATGTGAAGTACAAGTGAGACCCCCCCCCCCCCCAACTCTTTTGTATTTAACGTGTGACATTATTACAGCAAACGTGCTGGGAAAACTCCAGAAACACATGGCTCAGACACCAGGCGCGGTTCGGGCCTTGATTAAATAATGTCAATACCAAATTCAGATTCTAAGAGTATGTTTTCTTTGAAAACACACTGTAGCAAAGCACATGTTGTAATTAAGCAAAGCACATGTTGTAATGAAGAAGTTTTAAGTTCATTGATTTGCTGATACCTCTGCAGCGCCATCTGTGGGTTTTTCAAACAGTGATTAAAGGTCTGATAATTTCCAAAGAGGACAGAGTTAAGGATGGTGGTTGTGAGAGTCTTGACTTAAATCGCACGCATAGAGCATTAACAGAGACTTTACGCCATCAATTCTAATCCTTGTAGAAGCTACTTTGCAAAGGAATAGAAGACTAGTTGACCTGTCTGACTATTTTGTCCCTTCTTAAAAAAACAATGACATCTACTGTGGGGGTCACTGTGCTTGGCACACGGAGTGACCATAGAACAATGGTCAATGGCCAGTGCCAAGCAAAACTGTGAAGTAGGTAAAACCAGTCTTTGGCTGCTGTATTATGCTGTATACCTACCACTTGCATCCCTTTCCCTAGGGCCAGGGCCCTCTAGACCTCATCTCCCCTATCAACCTACTCTTAGGAAATGGGCTATATTTTCTTCAAATTGAAGTGTAAATGATTGCTGGAGAATTAAAGGATTGTTCCACCTATGGATGCTTACATCTAGCAGGGATCGAAGTCTTAAGCTAGAGAAATGGAACTCTAACTGGATTTTAAGCATAAGATATAAGTAGGAGCTACAAAGTTTCCCATACTTACATAGGGGATTATCATCATTTCCATGCAAAGGTACAACCATGAGCATATAAATGAATATGACTTTTTAAGTTATTTCTTATCAAAGCAGCTTTGTTGTTTTTATCCAGCTTCCTTCTCCTATTTTTTCTCCAGTCTGGGCAACCTCAGCCCCATAAGCCAGTACTCCTGCATACTTCATTGCATGTATTTGTTGAGATCTTTGGTTGAAAGTGACAAGAATCCCATTCAAACCATTTTAAGAAAAGAAAAAGGCTTATGTAACCAAACCAGCAAATGTCAGGGTCGAACTGACTTTGTGATTGAATATGGCGTCACCGTTAACACATTCTTTCACACACACACACACACACACACACACTTTCTTCCGTCTGATTCTACTGGCATTGGTCTCATTATCTTCCACTTTCCCGAATATTAAGGGACAGTCTTACAGGTCTCAGTTTGAGGGGAAAAGGACATGCTTCAGCTATGCCTCAAGTCAAGTCAGGAAAGTCTGGGGAAGGACGCTGATTGGTCAGTTCATGTCACATGCCCACTTACTAGCATGATCATTGTGTCTAGTCACATGTAGTCTGGTGACTGTCATCTCTGACACCCCTTAAGAAACATATGAAGAAGGGGAATCACCGGGACCTCTGGGCTTCTGTCTTCTCATCTATAAAACAAGGGAAGTGGAGATAGCTCTAAAACTCTCTCAGCATTAACCTGATTCTATTTCAAAATCGCTTCTTCATTGTTGGCATTCAAATGGCTATATCTTTGTCTCTATTACGTGTCTTACCTCCCACCAGAAGGTCAAATAACATTAGGAGATGACAGTTACCTCCTCGGCTCAACTCAGAGTTTCTCTAAATGAGGAAAGGGGCAGCTCCTGTGGTGCCCCTCACATGAAACTGCAAAGTGTTATAATTCAGCCTGGACCAAATTTAGCCACCATTTCTACTGCATGATATGGGATGGTAACAATCTCAAAATCTGTGAAGCATTCCAATTTAGCATTTTGCCTGAGTAACTAAAGAAGCAGATCAGGTGGAAGGTCAACTGGAAATTTTCCTCTCTGCCGTTATGCTGGGGGCATGAAACAATGTTTATGTAACTGGTTCCAATTCAGATACAGCCCAGGTTCCAAGTGGCTAAGATGTGGTCGTTTCCATATTATTTACCTATTTCCATACCACTGAACAGCCATTCTTTCTGCAAAATCCCTGTGATGTCTTCTTCTCTGAAATACCTTCCCCCCCTGCCAGCAGTGTTCATCAGTCCACCTGCTCTGTCTCGTCCACACTCCTGCTGTCATATCTTTGTCCATCCTGGCTCTCTTATTAGACCCTTCGTTCACATTAAGGCAAGGGCCTTAATGTCCCTTATACTGTCCACCCAGCATAGACACATGGTAAGCACTCAGCAACATTTGCTGTACTGACGTCACAAATAATGCTTCTCGAGCAAATTTTTGTTAATAGCTTCTATCAATACAGTCTGATTTATAGTAAGCTAATAACCAGTTGAGTTATACTGAAGAGAGCAGCCCAGCCATGGCCCTAGAAACTCCCATGAGTCAGCGGTCTGGAAGACAGTTGCCTTCATGCCTTTTATATCACTGTTATCACCAGCAACCTCTTCTTCACAGGGCAAGCATGGCACGCAGGTCCTCTGAGAATAGTGCTGCCTACTGGATAAAGCAGATCCATAAGTGGATGATACAGATCTGTTATCCTTCACTGTTTCGTCTGAAGTTTCCCGAGATTCCTGCCATTAGATTTATTTCTTGTGATAAAGTATTGCTTCCCAGATAGCCCCTATGAAAATGCAAATAGGTTACCTAGTAGAGGGTATTCTTACTGTGGACATGGATTCCTAAAGGTCAGAAGCATATGAGGAAAAATGAGGATTGATATCACTTGAAAATAGATAGACCTGTTTGTCTCGCAGCCACCAATGGCTCATCTTACCCTTGGTTCAGCCATGTTCAGTTGACTAAAGGAAAATGTGGTTGACGTGGGATTCCTGGTTGCACGAGGACACTGCAAGCAGTGTGTATGCAGATGACTAAAGAGTGAGGATATCGGGCATCCCTGAGCTGAGGGGACTCATGGGCTTGTGGGTTCCCCTGGTGCTCAGGTTTTTCTGAAGGCATATTGGGTTTTGCTACCAAGGAGGACTGACTTTCTTGTTCAGCCTCCCGATGTCTCTAGACCCCAGCAGATCCCTGGACAGGTCCTCACACGATAGGACAGCTATAGGAGGGACATACACTTGGAGAAAGCAACCTGCACCATCAGAGAGGGGGCAGCACCATTAAACAGAGCTCAGCAAGTGCAAGGAGCTGTCCCATGTTTGGAGGATATTTCAGCTGTCTAAAATGTCCCAAGGTAGTGAGATTCTTCCCATCACCTGGCCATCAGGCAGGTTTGAAAGTTCTGGATCGCCTCAGTCTTTTCCGTGCTGTAAAACTGTTACTTCTATTACAATAACATTTCATGAAAGTGGCATTTTGGTGGGACTAGTCAGTGAACAATTACTGAAGTATCCACCATGCGTGAATTGTTGAATGAACAGCTGATGAGAAGCCATAGGAGCTACTGAGGTCACATTTATAGTGACAGGAGAGGTACCCCAGGGCTGTTCGACACCCAGTGTATGCTCTGAACACCATACGGGTATCTTAGAAGTCAACTAGATATCTGTGACCTCGGACAAGTTCTCAATCCTTCTCAGTCTCCATTTTCTTAACCTTTTTAAAAAAATGTTTTATCTTATATTGGAGTATAGTTGATTTACAGTGTTGTGTTGGTTTCAGGCATACAGCAAAGTGATATAGTTACGCATAGTCATATACCTATTCTTTTTCAGATCCTTTTCCCACAGAGTACTGAGTCCATTTTTCTTATCTTTAAAATAGTGTTTAAAAACACCTACGCTACTGTATCGGAAAGAGGATTAAATGAGGTGATGAACAGCAAAGTGCCTGGCACAGAACCTAGCACATAATTGAGGTGCATTTGTGATCTTTTTCTTATTTGTAAGTTGCAGACAACCCAAAAATGGTGCTATGGGGTGTAGTGTAATACAGTGTTTACAGTCCTGAGTTCAAATCTCAGCTCACTGACCTACCAATCAGCTGTATGATTTTGAACTAGTTAACTTAAGGTTTCGAAGCTTCAGTTTCTTCATATGGAAATGTAAAAGGTGATAATATCTACCTCATGGATTTGAGTAGATTAAGAGGAGGAATATATATAAAGCACTTTCCTTAGTATCTGGCACATAGTAGGTACGTTATCAAGGGTAACAATTGTTGTTCTCATCTGTAATGTAAGATTAAAAAAAGAAGCAGCTAGATTACAGTCTCTTGGATGCCTCTGTGTGTTTTCTGGTCTTTTCCTGCTCTAGATATTCTGATGAAGATAAATCCACATTAATAGAGGCAATGGTTAATTGCCTCCTTGTGGGCTGGACCTGTTCTAAAGCAGAAAATTACCATATTCTTCTTTCTTGAGGTTTCCAATGGGATATATCTATTCTAATTCAGTAGACCTCTTTTTTTAGTGCCTGGCTCAAAGAGGCAATACCACATGCACATTTCCAAATACATCATTTGTATGAACACTCAGGCCTTAACTACATGGGGAAAGCAATCCAGGAGGGGGTGGGTGTGGGTATTATTTCACATTCACTTGAACCGGTGCCAACCAAACTTCCACAGTTAATTGTGTCTCAGCAATTTTCTCCTGGAAAAAAATAATGATTATGCAGACTTCTAGCTGTTGCTTGGACTTCTTTCGCTCTTGAATTTGCGTTGTTTACAGTCACATAATATATCAAGCAAATGAATATGCATATATCCTCCCACCCCAAGTCTCCCGCAGTCCCCCCAATTTCATAGTTAGTCAATCCACCTCCTTCCTTGCGGTTCCAGCGGGGCAGGAGAAAATAGAAGCTGCACATCATGGTGGTTGACTCTTTGGAAAAGCACTCTTGAAGTTAGGGCTGAGAGTGCAAACTAAAGGGATCAGTGGGTAGGGAACCGTTATCTGTGGAAGACTTTTCTGAATGGGTAAGTTCAATCCCCAGGAAAATTATGGTCTTCCTTTAATCTCACAGGTAATGCAGGTGGTGAAGGAGCAGGTTATGAGAGCTCTTACAACCAAGCCTAGCTCCCTGGACCAGTTCAAGAGCAAACTGCAGAACCTGAGCTACACCGAGATCCTGAAAATCCGCCAGTCTGAGAGGATGAACCAGGAAGACTTCCAGTCTCGCCCGATTTTGTAAGTTACCCCTGACCCCTACCTCTCAAAGGCTCTGAGGCACCATTTCTAGAGTGAAAGCTTATCACGTAGCTGGGCTGTGTTGTGAGCTGTTTATGGAAGGCCAACAAAAGAGCTCTACTCAGTTCCTGAAGTCTCAGCAACTCCTTGAGAAAATCTGGGCAGAGGTGGGCTAGGAGGAGATGGGGACAGGTGCTGGCAGGAGGGTCTAAACCAAGAAGTGACCCAGTTACTGACGAGTCCACCAAGAATTTGCAGCTGAAAAGTTTGAAACCTTCTGTAATACTTGGGACAACTTTGTTTTGCCCATGAAGCTATATTCTATGTAGGTACCCTTGAGTGGCAAGATGTTCTGCCCCAGCCAGAGTGAGAGCTGCCAATAAGTAAAGCAATATGAACATTGAAGTATCATGAGTAGGAGGGAGGGAGAGCCAGCTTGAGAGGAAGAGAGAGACCCACTTTCTCCCTGCCCCGTTGGCTCTGCTTTGAGTCAGAACGTCTCATATGGCTCTTGTGACTATCAACCCACAGGCCTAAGGTGGAGAATCAGGGGACCTTTTTTTTTTTTTTTTTTTTTTGTGGTACACGGGCCTCTCACTGCTGTGGCCTCTCCCATTGCAGAGCACAGGCTCCAGACACGCAGGCTCAGTGGCCATGGCTCATGGGCCCGGCTGCTCCGTGGCATGTGGGATCTTCCCGGACCGCGGCACGAACCCGCGTCCCCTGCATCGGCAGGCGGACTCTCAACCACTGCGCCACCAGGGAAGCCCCCTGGGGGGGGACCCCTTTTTATAGGACTTTGTATCAGATGCACTTGCAACGGTTGTGTAATTTCATGAATCTCCATCTTTAAGATGTTCTGAACCTTGAACATGAACACTGTTTTAGACTATTTTGTTTGCTTTATCTTTCTTAGTATTGGCCTCTTTACCTTCCCTTGTTCTTTTCTAAGAGCTAGGTCAGCGCTGTTACCTTTATCATTTATAAGGAAGGGAATAGGAAACAGGGTTGGGGGTAAAGGGAAGTGTTTGACATTTACTCTTATTGTTCCCTCGGAAGGCTGGACACAACTTCTTCTGAGCTTTCGATGAAGCCATCTTACATCATAGGTGTCATGAAGTTCATCTTAAACCTTTCTCTCTAATTCTTTTTCTTTCTTCCCCCTTTCTGTTTCTTGCTTTCATATATTTGACATGTTTAATGATTGGCAATTTGCAAATCACCTCCTCATGCTATTTCATTTCCTCACACCTGTGTGAGGTAGGCCAATCTCATTCCCATTCGAGGACCAGGATATAGTCTAGAGAAGGGAGGACCTTGTTGACAAGTGGACGAACCAGGACTTGAACTCCAGCCCACTGATCCCTTAGCTAATTCTTCATCTACCCTACCAGAGCTCCTTTGCCAAGTGCAAGACTAAGATGAAGTTTTAAAAAGTACGCAGAAAAAAACATAGCCAAGCTATAGTGTCTACTTTGTGTTTATTTTCAAGCCTTAAGAAGCACCATTAGAAGCTGCAGAGCAGAACTGCAGGCTTTAGTGGGGATGAAGTTAGGCAGCAGGGGAGGGGAAATGCTTCCTCAGGGTCTTCGGCTCGCATCTGAATTAAACTATACCCACACTGGTCAGCAGGCAGCTCTCATGAGAGGCAGAGCTGGGGTTTTGCTTTGGTCCTCAACTAGAAGTTAACAGCCCCATATACCAAGCAGAAAGAACTTCGAATAAATGACTCCTCCGAGATGCAGTTTCTTTCTTTTTGTAAATCTTTTTACTGAAGTATAGTTGATTTACAATGTTGTGTTAGTTTCACGTGTACAGCAAAGTGATTCAGTTTCAGATAGGTAGATAGATACTTTTTCAGATTCTTTTCCCTTATAGGTTACTACAGAATATTGAGTATAGTTCCCTGTGCTATACAGTAGGTCCTTGCTGGTTATCTGTTTCATACATAGCAGTGTTTATGTGTTAATCCCAAACTCCTAATTTATCCCTCCCCTTCCCCCTTGGTAACCACAAGTTTGTTTTCTATGTCTGTGGGTCTATTTCTATTTTGTACATAAGTTCATTTATATCATTCTTTTTTTTTTAGATTCCATATATAAGTGATTTCATAAGATATTTGTCTTTCTCTGTTTGGCTAGCTTCACTTAGCATGATAACCTCTAGGTCCATCCATGTTGCTGCAAATGGTATTATTTCATTTTGTTTATGGCTGAGTAGTATTCCATGGTATGTATATACCACATCTTCTTTATCCACTCCTCCATTGATGGCATTTAGCTGTGTCCTGGCTGTTGTAAACAGTGCTGCAGTGAACACTGGGGTGCATGCATCTTTTCAAACTATGGTTTTCTCCGGATATATGCCCAGGAGTGGGATTGCAGGATTACATGGTAGCTCTATTTTTTAATTTTTTAGGGAACCTCCATGCTGTTCTCCATAGTGTCTGTACCAATTTACATTCCCACTAACAGTGTAGGAAGGTTCCCTTTTCTCCACACCCTTTCCAGCACTTATTATTTGTAGATTTTTTGATGATGGCCATTCTGACCAATGTGAGGTGACACCTGATGCAGTTTCTGTCTTGCAAGGAGGGACAGTGGCGCCTTGCCCCATCCCAGGGCCTACAGTACTAAAATGTTGGATGTTTCAGCAGATGTGTGAACACAAGGAGATTTTATTGTGCTTTTGACAACAATTCTTAAAAGCTAAAGGGAGACTTGAGGGACCACTTCAGTTAAGGCCAAGTGATTCTAAATTAATGTTTGACCGTGACTTTGTTCCAAGTAAGACTGTTAACTGCTTGTCAAGTATGAAAACTTTGCTCCTGCTTTGGCTTCTTAACTTTACTTCCCAAGGCTCTGCCTGTGACATTCTGAAGTCTCTTTTCCCTTTATTATAAGAAACTCTTACTTTAAACTTATTATTTAGAGAGAAGCAATGGAAATATTAAGGAAATCTCCTGTTATACGTAACTTTGGCATCATCACTCGGCCACGGGACTGAAAAGCACCACGGTCCACCGGAGCTCTGGGTATAGTTGCAGTAAAGTCACAAAGACTCGTCAGAGCTACAGCATTTCACGGGGGAGGCCATGAACCAGCCTGGTCATTATCCCAGAGCCCTTAAAACAGGCAGGAGAGTACCAGCCTCCAGCTTCTTCTCCAGCGATGCTCTGTCTGTTAGAATGATCTGCTAGACAGGAGCTCACCGTGGGGTTAGATGAAGTCCAAATGCTGTCACAGTGGCGTATAGGATAAGCCCAAGTCAAGAAAGAAAAGGCATAGACCATGTACGATAGTCTTCAGTCATTCATTTATTCATTCATTTAACAAATGTGTATTGAGTGACTCCTACCTGCCAGGCCCAGCCTGAGGTGCTGGGACAGGCAGAGAACCAGAGACACTTGGCTGTCCCTGTGCCAGACTTTAAAGCTGGGGTTTGGAGGGATTATCAGGGACTGTGCTCAGTGCCAGGTGGGAGGAAGCACAGGCGGGTGGGTTGTCACTAGAGCACACAGGAAACTCATCTAACCCAAGCTTGGGGGTTAGGATATTCAAATTTTAGAACTGAAAAGCATCTTTAAGTTCATCCCGTTCAAGCTTTTCATTTTGCAGACAGGGGCAGTGGCTTGGCTGGGGCTTGCCTGCTGGTGCGGAACCCCGCTGGCTGCCCTTTCCCCATCACCTGGCTGCTGCACGCAGCACGGAGGCAAATCTCAGCACCATGAAGATCCCTTGGGCATGTGTCTTGTTTTTATAAAATGTTTATATTTCCTGAGAAGGAAAATGCAAACTCCAAGTGACCAAATATTTTGGGAGACTGTGTATTCAGTGGGTTGAAGAAACTCGTATTTCTTAGCTCTTAACTAATTATTTCAGAAGGAGGTATTTGTTATTTTCTACTTAGTGTGACTTTATGGGAAGGATGAGTCCATCCACACAATTAATCTGAGTTAATGGATATAAAAAGTTTGAATAGTCCCAAAATAGGTCATTTACAATGATGTTGGGGGAAGGGGAGCTGCAGGGACAAACACCAGGGAAGCAGAGAAGCAAAATGTGGAAAATCCAGACCCAGGAGCTAACAGACCTAGGACCAGATTCCAAGGCCATTATTTGCAAATGTGGCTCTTTAGTCAAGTTCTGTCACCCATTCTAAACCTGTTTTTCTTACGTCTAAAAGTGAAGATGATAAAAGTGTCCACATCGTTGGGTTGTTAGGAGGACTCAATGAAATAGTGCATGAAAAGCCCTTAGCACATGCCCCGCACATAACATCCACTCAGAGAAATGGTCACCCTTATTATGAGCTGATAACCAGAATTTAACAAGTGTCACAGTGTCAATATCTAAATGGTAAAACTGACACTGTGAATGTATTTGTTTATACCTCATCTTATCTCAGAATGTACAGTAAAAGTAGATGAGAAAGAAACAGTAAAAGCAAATAGAGCCAGAAATAAGGCTAGTGCCTATCCTGCAAACCTGCATCCTTGCTAAAGATTGGCCACAAGCTTTGCTCACGGCTCTCGTAGCTAAAGCCAGTGTTCAGTGCACTTGACAAACACTTATCAAGTACCTGCCACTTGCCAGGTACTGTTCTGTGTGTTGATAATTCAGCAGTGAAGAGAACAGATACAATTATCACCCTTGTAGTGATTATATTTAAATGGGGAGAAAAAGATGATAAACATGGTAAATAAGATAGTAGCATGTTAAAAGAGGATACAGGAGTGCTCGCTTCAGCAGCACATATACTAAAATTGGAATAATACAGAGAAGATTAGAATGGCCCCTGTGCAAGGATGCGTGAAGTGTTCCATATTTTCAGTAGGCGCAAACCATGACATATAGAATGGCTGAACAACAAGGTCCTATTGTATAGCACAGGGAACTATATTCAATATCCCATAATAAACCATAATGGAAAAGAATATGAAAAAGAATATATACAATGGAATCACTTTAATGAACAGCAGAAATTAACACAACGTTGTAAATCAACTGTACATCAATAAAATAATTTTTTTTTCAAAAGAGGATACAGGAAATACAAAGCAGAATAAGGGAAATGGAGAGTTTGTGATTTTAAATAAAGTGGCAAGAGTAGATCTCTCTAGTTGGCATGGTGACATTTGAGTAAAGATGTGTAAAGGACTAAGGGAGCAGGCTATGTGTGTATGTGGGAGAAACGATTTCCAGCAGAGAGGATCACCAGTGCAAAAGCCCTGAGGTCAGAGTAGGTCTGGGCACTCAGTTGGTAACAAGGAGGCAAGTGTGGTTGGAGCAGAACAAGCAATAGGAGGCGAGGCCAGAACAGTAGCTAGGAGCCTGATTTTGTGGGACCTTGTTGGGGAATCATTGGCGCAGGGGACTGGTGTGCTCTGACTTGGGTTTTTAATGATCTCTCTTGCTGTTGTATGGCGAATAGACTCCAAGGAGGCAAGTTTGGAAGCAGAGAGGTCAGTGAGGAAGTTATTTCAATAATCCAAGCAAGAGGTGATGAGAAGTGATTAGAGTCTCTACCATAGATTATATAGATTTTGAAGATAAGAAGCAAAGGTATTTACCGATCAATTAGGTGAAGGGTATAAGAGAAGGATGAACTCAGATTTGGGGCCTGAACAACTAAAGGACAGAGTGAGTGGAGCAGGCTTGGACAAGGGGATCAAGAGTTTAGTTTTGCACCTGTCAAGTTTGAGGCGTCTGTGAGATATCCAAATAGACAGCTGGATTGATGGGTTTGGAGTTTGGCCGAGAGGTCTAGGTTACAATAATAAATTTGGATGTAGTCAACAGAAAGTTGGTGTTTAAAGTCATGAGTCTGAAATATAAAGACCAGAAAGAGGTGCAAGGAATGACCTTGGGGACCCTGTAGTAAGACAGAAACAGATCAATTTCTATGAAATAGGCACTGTTACTCAGCCCAGAGTCTCCCCAGAGCCCTTGTAGATCAGGGATTGGCAAACTAGCTCTTAGGCCAAAACTGACCCACTATCCGTTTTAGTAAATAGAGCTTTATTGGAACACAGCCACGCTCCTTTGTTCGCATGCTGTCATCTGCTTTCACTCTACCATGGCAGAGCTGAGTAGTTGCAACAGAGTGTATGACCCACAAAGTCTGGAACATTTACCATCTGGCCTTTTACAGAAAAAGTTTGCCGACCTCTGTTCTAGATGAACACCAGATGGCAGCTCGGCAGGGCAGACCCCAGGTCCAGGAAGGAGTCTCACTAGTCTAGTGGTGCTGTCTGTCCTCTGCACATGGCACTGGCCTCATTGGGCCTGGACTTGGGATTCTCTTCAGGAAAAAGTGTTAAAATTTGAATTGCTCTTCACACACTCATTTATTCTCCCTCCTTTAATCTTCCTCCTTTTATTTATTTACAGGGCTTTTAGATAGAATTAGGGGAATATGTATCAAAGCAAAGCCAGTGAACCCATGACCTTGACCTCATTAGCCCCAACCTGAGAATTTCAAAACCCAATTTCAGCCCATGGTTATTACCTGGATTACCCTAGAGGTCATATCTCATTCACAGAGACACCATATAGGGATTGCATATGTTTTCCTGATATGAGTGAATTTGGTAACTACTGAGTCTATTTGCAGGGAAAGAAGAGGATATAACTTAGGGGAAAAAAAAAATCTGTTCCATTTCCCACATTGCCTAATCATGTTTTGGAGTCCTTTGGGGTTCATAACAAGAAAAGGTAACTCTTGTAGCAGCAGATCCACTTATTCTGATAGTCTGTCTCCGAAGATGGTTCATAATGGAGTGTGTCACGATGAGCACATCAGGGTCTTACACTAAAAATCATAAATCATCAAGTTCTTTCAGTTATTTCCTCCTTTTGGCCCTTGTCTCTGCATCTTCATCTCCATTTTAATAACTAAACTCTAGCCTAGTAAAACTATTATTTAAAGATACATCTCTAACCTAAGACTTGATGAAATTCAGATTCTCTCTCCCATGATTTCCCCGTCGCCCCAACTCGGAAGCCAGGAGGGTGATTTATTGTTGTGAGCAACTGCCCTGGCAATTCCCCACCTTCTCCATTCGGAGCAGGGTTCATCAAAGCTGCAATTTGCTGAGTCCATTCTACAAAAGCTGAACGATGATAACAGATAGTTTTAGTGATCTGAAAGCCTGAGATGAGACCCTGTGAGACCCACACTGGAAAAGCAAATGCGAGTAAAGCAAATGCACCAAGCTGTACCTCTGGGGCTGAATCTTCACATTAGGCTTTATAAATAGTCAGTTGGAACAGTATCAAATGACAGGGCATTTGAGGCCATTTAAGTCCAAAATATGTATTAACAGCTTTCTAGCTTGTTAGATGGCCAGATCCTTTTATATCACTTTTTATTCTTTTTTTTTTTTCTCATGGGTAAATAGATGCAGTTTGCACAAGAAACACTTGAGTTTGTACCCCTATTCAGGGCTTCACCTCTGTAAACTCTCTCCCATCTGTGAGATGGGAATGATGAAATTAATACCAGTTCCCAAAAGCTGGCGCTTTTGTGGTGGGGAAGAGGAAAGGGGTGTTAAATGAGCTAAAATTGCATGGTACGTACTACCTGGCGACATAGCACACACTTACCGAGTGTCTGTGCCTTCCGCACCTGGAAACAGAACACCATGTGAAGACAGATTGCCTGCAATCCAGAGCAAGCCCAGAGTTAAGGCTGAAGCTGACAAAAATGTGAGCCTTGACTACAGTGTAATATGGACACCAGGAATATTTGGCTTGAGGAAAGAAGAGAATATTATCAAAGCAAATTCAGTAACACCTTGCATTCCTGCCCAATGCTTACAGCTAACTTACACTCACACTGTCTCCTTTGGGACGGAAAAGATTCTTATTCCCATTTTACAGATGAGGAAACTGAGACTTACAGGAGCTACCTGAAATGCTAATCATAGGCAGAGCCTAGACTGAAGTCCTATCCTTCTGAGTTTGGGTCAGTGCTTTCAACACTGCTCTGAGGGCTGGACTCTGGGTCTCTCTATACATCCTCAAGTAGAACAACTCTAGCTTTACTAGACTCAAATGCTAGGGCACTACATAAAATTTCACATGATAAAAAGTCTCTGCTCTCGAAATAAAAGATTTAAAACCCATTGCACTCTCTTATCATATCTTTACAGCATAGTGCATCTAAACCTAAATTACATTGTATTACCCTGAGACAAGACGCAAATAAGCCTTAATTTATCCTCTCATTATCCCAATCTCTGTGGGCTACAATCTGGGTCAGTGTGTTGTTCCCAGTTGTAAGTGACAGAATCCAAAGCAAAATGTGGTCCTGTACTTTGCCCGATACTGTGTTTGCTGTGGAATAGTCATTGTGTGGTGGTAGATCACAGATGCAGTCTAGGAGTTTATCTGCTGTAGGGGGGCAGAACATGACCAGAGATTCATTGTCTCAGCAGAGCTGAGTGAATTTTCACATAAATTTATATCTGTGGCTTTGTAAAACAAGAGAAGAAATTTCTCGGGAGACCTTGGTCTAGAAAAACGTCACTGAAGTGATTGGTGCTCTTGTGGGTATCTGTAAATGTCAGAGAACCTCTTTCCACTGATGCTTAATAAATGATTCTCTGAAGCACCCACTTGGGAGTATCAGGTTGTTCACGAAAAGTTGCAGCTTGCACTCGCCTGCCCCATCTGCCCATGGTGCCCTTTCAGCCAAGTGCTGTTCTCAAGGCGCGCTGTGGAATATGTGTTTATCCTTTCACAGGGAACTAAAGGAGAAGATTCAGCCAGAAATCTTGGAGTTGATCAAACAACAACGCCTGAACCGCCTCGTGGAAGGGACCTGCTTCAGGAAACTCAACTGCCGGCGGAGGCAAGGTATTGTTTGGGGCCACTCCAGACCCAGCAAGGAAGAACAGTGGCCTGCCCCCTGTGGAGTCACATGGGCATGGGTGTTGGTTTAAGGGTAGGCTATGCAGCATTGGTACTCAGGACAGGACTAGCAGTCCAGGTAAGTTCTGATTTCCCATGTATACCCAGGGAGAATCAAAATCTAGAATCACCAGGAGACCCGTGGAACTGAAGAGCCACCTGGGCCATTTCGTGCCTCAAGTCTGCCAGTAGTGGTTCAACAACAGCTGACGTTATTGAGAGCTTACCATTTGCCAGGCTCTCACTTTACCTATGTTAATGAATTTCATCTTCCCAGTAACCCTATGAAGTAGCTACTGTGATTACGCCCACTTTACAGATAGGGAAACTAAGGCAGTGAGGTGCGAAGTAACTTGCTCAAAGTCACAGAAGAGCAGGGATTTATACTCCAGCAGCTCTATGGCTCTAACTTTTAATGATTCACTATGCTATCAGGAGAGCTGGCACCCACTGTTAGATTTGATCTTGAAATTTTCAGCATGGATGGCCCTTATTTTCAAATCCCCATACTGATTCTCTTCCAAGTCAGAATTATTTTATTTGTAGATATAAGTAACAGTGAACCAAGGTGGGATAGAATCAATTTTCATAATCTTGCAAGACAGATTTCTGAACTGTCTCTATAAACTTTAATCCCAAAATATCCAGTTAAAATGGATGCCATTAGACTAGCTCCAATAGGTGGAAAGAATTTCCAGCTGTTTCTTAGCCAGGGAAGTAAAGTCCCTTGATTGCTTTCTTGACATACTGCTCATTGCAAAGTACTCATATCATACTGTCCTGGAAACAAATAGTCAGAAAATAAAATTGGAAGATAAGATTTGGGGAGAGGTGACGAGATTGGGGAACAGTCAGGAGCAAGCATAAGTATTAGCAGCTGTACCAAGAGCAAACATCAGTTACGGCCCCAGAGAGACCCTGGCAGATACTTTTGAAACCCGATGGATGCCCTGCTCAGACACAGACCTCGCCCACTAATGACAAACATCACTTCGTGTTTATGCTGAGCCCATCCTCCCGGCCATTTACTTTTAATGGCTTTGCGCTGAATATTGAGTAAATTCAACGTATTTCGAATGTAAGCATTAAAACTCATATTAAGGAATGTCCAAAGGCAGAACTTCCTTGACGAATGAAAATGCAGGTTATTCCCAGAGGATAAGAAACCATGACAATGGGTATATGCCCAGTAGTGGGATTGCTGGGTCGTATGGTATGGGGAGGACAAATGGGCAGAGTAAGAAAGGGCTGAGTTACAGCTGGGACTGACAAAGGCTCACATTAGGAAGAAGGAACTCACCTCTCCCATTCAGCCTTGGAGGACTGGTTCACTCCCTCTTTCCTCACTGCATTCCTTGCATTTGGGCACCTTCATCAGAGTGAATGCTGTTCTAAGAAGATAGTGTGGCACAGTGAGGAAGACAAGAGCCCTGGAGCCAGATGAAGTGGGTACCTTCCTACCTCTGTCCCTGTCCAGCTCTGTGACCTTGAGCAGTTTCCCCATCTGAAATGGGGTTAACAATGCCTGTCTCCTAAAGCTATTGTGAGGAAGAAAAGTGCTCATGAATGCAGCTCTTAGAAAGCAGCTTTAAACAAAGGGGGTGGTAGCTACTGTTTTATTCTGGATGATCCTGTAGAAAAGAACAATGAGCTGGGGGTGAGTAGACTTGGTTCTAAGCTTCTCAACTCTGTACTTACAGAGTTAACCACCTGGGTGTTTATATGCAGAACACGTGACCTCTCAGGGCCACAGTTTCTCATCTGTTAAGTGGGAGAATAGGACTAGATGATCTCTTAGTTCAGTCAGCCAGATTGCCTACTGTATGCTCTGATGTCCTCATTGCCTTTGGCAAAATCAATATTCAGGATATATTGCCCACGTAAGGTGATTTATAAAGTTTTTATTTACCTGACATTGGGCAAAAGGCACAGAAGTGGGGGGAGGAGAGAGGTGGCAAATAGACACATGCCACCAAATGCCTCCGCTCATGCCTAGCTAGAATCCTTCGGAACCTAATTCAGAGAACCCAATTTGACCTTCCAGTCTACTCCACCACGAGACTTCCCTTTCTAGGCTGAAATGGGTAGATTCTACTTGAATAATCCTGATTCTAGATGTCATAATTACGGTTTTTTGGCTAAAGAAGTGTTAGTCCCAAATATGCCACTTTTTTCCAGTTTTCTAAAAATGAATTACCTACTGAACAAAAAATATTAGCATCTAGATTATAAATTTATTAGTTAAACTCCCTAGGGAGCACGACCATCTGTGTTTAGTATAAAATCATCCTTCCAAGTGAAGGAAGGCTTTTTGGTGTTTGGTAAATTGATCTAAAACCTGGTGACTAGCTCTGTGTGCTTAAAAATAGGGATTCAAAGCAGACTGTGCTGAAATTGGTTTCCTATCACCCCATCAAAACATACCATTTAGATTTACCCACATTAGTGAGGACATGATGGAAAATCATTTTAATCCCTTGGAGAAAGGTGAGATCTCAGACAGGAACAGCCACGAGCCATCCCAGGTTAAAGAGCAAGCACATACGCAAAGGGCCCGTGCGTGACCACACTCCCTGTAAACTTGTCCAACAGTGAGTCAAACACAGATGAGTGCATTTAAGTATTAACTTTACAGGGGAAAATAGGAAAGAGCGTCCTCTCTCACAGAACTGGAAAGGAGAGGAGCAGATGTAGAGCCCTTTAGTGTGCCACGTTTGGCTAGAAGGCCCCTGAGTTGCTACTTGCCCATCATTCTACCTGCCTCATTTGCAACTCTGCTACTTGGTTAGTCCAATATAGATATATACAAATCTGGATTTCTGGGAATTCTGACCGCAGTAGAACTGAGAGGCAGTAAATCATGGGAGACACACCAAGCTGCATTCAAGTCCCTGCCTCCCCATCCCCTAGCTGGGTAGCCTTGGACAACCTAATAAATCTCTCTGTGCTTCTGTTTCCTGATCTGTCAAGTGGGGATGATGTCAGTTCCTACATCGAATCATTGCAAGGGTTAAATAAAATCATGCATCTGTAGCACTTGGTACTCAGCACACGGTCAAACATTCATTAATGGTATTTAGTATTAAGTTTAGCTTACAGTTACTTAGAATATAGGTTTTTAAACACAGGCCATAGAGTGGCAACGGCTGTCACATACTTGCTTCACTCTGTCCCGCATTCTCTATGGAATGTGAAAGGCTCTTGTTCACAATCCTTCATAATAAGATTGCCTTGCTTCCGTGTTTCCTGAACTTCTCAAGAGAGTTAAGATGAAATCCCAGAAGTTGTCTATGTTCGAGCTGTTATATGCTTCATGAGAATCTACAGGCTCGGGAACTGCCTCCTATTTTCCTTTCTTTTCAGAGATTAGGGTCTTTCAGAATCACTTGCATTAAATAGTCTTGATAAGAGCCCAGGGCTACACACTGGAATATCATTTTCAAGAAATGATAGTATGAAACTTTTGCTTCTTGTTGAAGACAGTGTCCGTTTTGTTGACCAGTATCCCTTCTCTAAGCATTAACATGACAAACTTAATCCGAAACCCACTGGTGAGTGACACGTGTACCCAGAGGAGCTGGCATGTTTCTGCGCCGAGGCCAAGGGCGGTGTACCTGCCTTGTTCTTTCAGCTCGCTCAGGAGACCTAGAGCCGAATGGTACGTTCAGGCCATTTCAGTAACCATGTGAACCCTTCTGGGGAGCAGGTTGTTTCTTCCTCTTTGATTGAAATTTTCTTTTAATATTTAATTAAACCTTATCATAACTCATTTTTACAAAAAGGCAGGTATAAGTAAATGCGTTTTTTCAAAAGAAGAGAAGCCAGATTATTTTCAGAAAAAAATCACTTTGCAATAGATGAAAATAACAGATAATCATTGTTCTCAAAAGGTGGAGGGACCAGAGCTTCCCTGGTGGCGCAGTGGTTGAGAGTCCGCCTGCCGATGCAGGGGACATGGGTTCGTGCCCCGGTCCGGGAAGATCCCACATGCCGCGGAGCGGCTGGGCCCGTGAGCCATGGCCGCTGAGCCTGCGCATCCGGAGCCTGTGCTCCGCCACGGGAGAGGCCACAATAGTGAGAGGCCTGCGTACCGCAAAAAAAAGAAAAAAAAAAAAACATTAAAAAAAAAGGTGGAGGGACCAGTAATGTGAATGAGAGGGGTTATCATTGACTAGAAGATTAGGAAGGCACTAATATTTGAGAGCCAGCTCTGTGGAAGGTGCATGATGGATACTCTGTATATGTTTTACTCATATAATTATTAGTGTTACTTAACAAAGGAACCATAGGGGTCCCTAAGGTTTTTATAATTTGGCCAAGATTCCATAGCTGATGTGTCAAGACCAGGTGTGTAACTCAGGTCTGTGTGACTCCAAAGTATCAGTTAGGCCAAACCATCTTTAAAATGACTCGGGGGCTCTGGAGTTAATCTTTTGCTATGAAAGGAGAGTCTCCAGGGAGACAGAATTCTGAATCAAAACAAGAGTATCTCGTTCTGAAGAATGTTTAGTGAAGTGAGGAAGATTTGAAAGGCGGAATGACCTTCATTCTGTATCCCTAGTTGTTGTCTTCCTTTACTGAACCAACAGAGATATCTTCTATCTCATCACCTGGAAGATGACATTTCCCTTTAAAAGCGTTGCTGGGGTTCCTCATGTTTTGTGACTTGGAAACGTTTGACCCTAGGCAGGAAGCAGACCTTCCCCTGAGCACGCTGAAGATTTTGCATATTTTAGGTTAACCTAAGAAAGACCCAAAGTCCTAGTGGAAGTGCCATAAGATTTCACTTTAGTAAAGGCCACCTGTCTCCCAAACGCAGGACTTTCAGGGCCCCCTGGGCCAGCAGCCAGCTGCCAACTGTGGGCTTTGCGCACAAGACAAAGATGTCCCCCTGAGTCCATGGCAGAGTCGATCAGGACTCGGTTCTTGCTGTGCCCTGTGCCTCACTTTACAGTCCACATTTCACACTCAACAATGGTAGCTATTCAGCTTGCCCGTCTCCCATAAACACCTGCTGGCCGACCCCACACTTGTCTCCAGCCTGGGTATGAAGAGAGACAATGAGCTGCACTGTTCCATATAGCTACCTATGGCTATTTAAGTTAATTAAAATTAAATAAGATTCAAAATTTCTTCTATTACTATTGAATAAGCAGGTACAGAGTATTTGCATCATTGCAGAAAGTTCTTTCGAACATTGCTGCAAGAATTACAGTTGTCAAGGGTGATTAGCTGCATAATGATCTATGTGACATATAACTTTAATCAGCCCTGGAGACCTTCTTACCAGGCTGTGAGCTTTGAAACCAGCTTTTCCCTCTGACCACACACACACACACACACACACACACACACACAGAAAAAAAGAGTGAAGCACAAAATTATCTCCATATTTTCAGTTTTTGAGTTGGGGGAATGAAAAGATGGCTATTAACGTACTAACATTTCTAATTGACTGAAAGACCTCTATACTAACTCCTGTTTTCTCTTTAAATGCTACTAAACAATCTTTGCTAATGTTCTCACTGCTTCCTGCTAATTGCTTTTAGTGACACAATCCACTCATTCATTGCCCAGAGGGATTGGGGAACTAGTAACATTATGCTGGGTTTTGAATAGAAAATACACATTTTTCTTACCATAAAAGAAACTGCAAATCAAGCTGCCACTGATGGCTGACACTGAAACTGTCTCACCCAACAAGTCGGTGCTCTCTGCTGGTTGGAGGTGGCATCTCTGCTCTCCTTTAGAGCGGCTCTGCCTTCAAGACAGCCACACACAAGTTATGATGCCTCTAAACCTTCCCAGAGCTAACGACTCCAGCCTTTATCCTGAGAGAGATACTGGCTGAGTATCCACCCATTTGTTTATGAGTCAAAACAACCTTCCCAAGCCGTTCAGCCCCTTTTCCAATATTTTGTCATCCATCCAAGACTTCCTATTTGATGGGAGGAGCAGAACACATCACTCACATCAATGATGCACAGATCTTTTGCTCTCCACCATCTTAGTAGTAGACAGAGAAAGAGGAACTTCTATAGGATAAGAGAAGAGGTAGCCAGAGGTAGGAGGAAAACCAGAAGCTGGTGGTGTCCTAAAAGTCAAGAGAATTGAAGCCTCTGGAAGGAGGAAATCTGTCAGCTATACCCTGTATTGTTATGGCAAGGCTCCAAGTAGCCTTTTGTGTTTCTTTAAACAGTGACTACAGCTTTTCAAGGAAGACGGTTGTTTTACCTCCCGGAACCCCGATGAACAGCCACTGTTTTCAAGAGTTCCTGAATGTAGGAGTGTGTTGTGCAAGAGATTTTCCCTATTCCTGTTTTTCCCTGTAGTATAGGCAGAGTTGCTGAGTCACAGTCCCTACTTCCCAGACCCGGGAAACAAGTGTTTCCACCATATTTCTTTAAGTTGCCACTAAGAGCTAGGGAGCTCCTTCTCCTTGAGCTGCTTGGCTTTGTCCCTCATGTCTGCCTTTCATCCTAATAATTTTTGCTACACCCGGTAGAGTACTGTAGGCACTCTGCAAATATTCACTGGAGAAATAGACGTAACGTATTAAATAGACAACTTACGAAAGTATGTGCAGCAAATTTTTGAAGTGTTGCAAATGAATGTAAGTTGTGCATTTTACTCCACAGTATATGTTTGTACCACTTAAAGTTCTCAGTGCTCCCCCAATTATATTGAGGATCATTGATCCATTTGTGCCATATTGACCCTTGGGCTTCAGGTTACCACTGCCAATCCCTAGAGTTTACCCCGGTTTGAAAAGTGAGGGATTTCTAGGAAGAACAGGCTAAGACCTCACTCAAAATAAGACCAGCGTGTCCAAGCACTACAGCTCACCAACTTCCTTCCCAGCTTTCTGTCACCCTTTTTCAGTTGCTCACTTAGCCAAAGTCCCATCTCAGAGGTAGCAGGGGAAGGAGAGCTCTCTAGGAAATTTTTCCAGCTAGATTTGTGGCCATCACAGTTCATTTAGACAAGGTGAAAGGTCCTTTGGGGGGATGAAATCTCTACAGTTACTCATGCCAGGTTCCCAAGAGCACTGTTGGTGCTGGTGGCCAAAAGTTGGCCCTCTCCTTTGGAATTGCAATTCCTATTGTGAATTACAAGTCAAATTCCCAAATGTGTTCTCCTCATGGAAAACTGCCTAATTGAAATGGTTATGAATTATTCAGGGAATAACTTTATTTTCTCCCTTTGAAATGCTCTCCCAGAAGAATGACCTGTGCTGTTGAGTGTATGTGTGTGTGTGTATAGGTATATATATATAACAGAATTTTGAAAATTTAGCAATTCCAGATGTTTTCCTAGCACTCAAATCACTGTTTCTTTCCTCTCAAATTTTCCCACCAGCGTTTAGATTTTTTTAAGTATATGGATTGCCATATTCTGGCTACGTTCAGGAATTCTCAAACCCTGTTTATAGATGAGAAAGGAATCACAGAGGCATTTTGCTTTTGTGGATCCAGTTTGGGTGTTTTCTTTGTTCATTGTGTGGCTTTTACTTCCAGTTTTAAAACTTTCTTTTCTACAAAAAGAATTGTAGTTAAAATGTGGTTTTGCAGTGAAAGCAATTTTAGGTAGAAGAACATTTTTCTTAAACATTATAGAGACCTTTTTGGTCAGAGTGGCTTCAAAATAATTTGTGTTTGTAGACACAGTAATGGGGTGACTTGACCAAGGCCACTGTGTTTGCCAATTGCATGATGTCACAAAGGGGTTTACAGGTCAGGGATGCTCTGTGCCTTAAGCATCTTGACCGGTGGGTCTTCATTTATCAATTTAGCCAACAGCAACTGTGTAACTTCCACGTGCCAGGCACTGTGCCAAGGGACCAGTGCAGTGCAGTTGTGAAGACAGTGGTTGTCATCA
The DNA here is from genome assembly GCF_003031525.2 of Neophocaena asiaeorientalis asiaeorientalis. Classification (NCBI taxonomy): domain Eukaryota; kingdom Metazoa; phylum Chordata; class Mammalia; order Artiodactyla; family Phocoenidae; genus Neophocaena; species Neophocaena asiaeorientalis. The sequence goes on along the minus strand of NW_020175489.1, from coordinate 438,434 downwards.
GAGCGCCCTGGCTTCTCCACACTGTCGGGGTTGATGTGTGTCCTGGAGTCCTCTTCTGTCAGTAACCTTTCACACTGAACCCACTGGGGCAAGTTGCTTACCTAGGGTCTATGGCAGATAATGGGGAATACTAAGGGGCTTAACATGGGAGCACCAAGGATCCAAGGAGATGCTGGAGCAGCTAAGAGGATGGGAAGGGTCCCTTTGGCTGCAGCAATCAGAGAGGGCTTCCTGGAGGAGGCAGCATCTAGCACAGCCCTGAGAGCTGCACAAAGATTGCTGTCACAATCTAAGTTTCTTATCTAGAAAAAGCACTCTCTGCCTCCTTCTTGCTGCCTCACCAGCTTACTCAAAATTTTTTATTACATTTGGGGAAGTCAACTTAAAGGAGTTATTTATGAGAATGATCCTAAGGTACTGGTCACACTTATTTAAGAGGACTAAACTCTAGGAAAGAGAGAGGAGATGATTGCAATATCCTCATTCTTGGATAAATTTCTGAATTATTAGTGTATTTCCTCATGAATTCCATCCCTTGTGTGTATCACTAGCTTCCTAACAATTTATTCATTGATTAGTTTGTGTGCATAGGCCTCAGGGGTGAGGGGTTTGATATGCCAACTGAGATATGGCACAACCATCTCATCAGTCTTACAATCTCACAGAGGAAAGTGGAAGCAGAAAAATTCTGAGAAAGCTGTTTTTTCTTCATCTCCCTCCCCACTTTTGTCAGGCCCAACTGAATAAAGAATAATCCCCTAGTCATTCTAGTAACCCTCTGGAAGCCACCACCTCAGAAACTCTGTTGCCATTGTCCTCAAAGGATTTGATAACTTTCCCAGTGGTACCAAATGTCTACCAAGAAGGACAGGAGCTAACTAAATATCAAAATCGAGAAGGGGCTAACTGCCAGGGCTCTAGAATCATTCCTTCTTGAAGAATTAAAATCGAAGGAACTGCGTGTTCTCCTAGGCAAGACTATGATGAAATAAGGATGTCAATATTTTTTGGAAACCAGAATCGCTTACCTGGTAAATTTGTGTTTTCTTCCCCCAGACAAGTTTTGGTATTGTCGGCTTTCACCAAACCACAAGGTCCTGCATTATGGAGACTTGGAAGAAAGTCCTCAGGGAGAAGTGCCCCACGATTCCTTGCAGGACAAACGTAAGTGCCTCTCCTGTGTTGGAGGGCTGAGTTTTGGTTGCTTGTTCGTTTCCTGGTCACAGAATATCATGCAGAAAGACTATCAACCTCAGTAAACCCATTAGGCATGTCTCATCTAGCTGTGAGTCCTGGCCGAGCCGTCTCATCAAGCATAAGACCTTGATGGATTTGTGGTTTGGGACTGAAGAGGGGAGGGTGTAAAAGGGTGCTCACCTATCTTTCCTGAAAGACGTAAACCTGGGGTTCAAACACCCACTTTTACGTTACTTGTCCAAGTGTTATTCTAAGGAGCAAAAACAATATAAACCTGATTGTCAGTTGTCTTTTTCTGATGACCCAAAATAATTTCACATGAATCATGTACTTGATCCCACCACGTTTATGCATTATACTTTACTGTATCCCACACTTATAATGCAGAGCTAATGCCAGATCCACGTATGGCTAGTTTACTTCAAAGAAGTAACTCAGACACTCAATAGCATTCTGTTGTTTCCTAAATATTCCCCAAAATACATATTATTTACACCGATTTGCTATTTCTGTACCATGTCTTTTAAAGAGCCAGTCATATGCTAGATTATTTTAGCCCAACACCAAAGCAGGTTCCAGGTATTTTTAGTCAGCATTAAGTGTACTAATTAAACAAAGTATTAGAGAAATATTAAAATACACAAAGGTAATGGATTAATTTGGAAGAGAAATGAGATAAAGTTAGACATAGCCTCAGAGGATATCTCAGGTAGAGCAATCAAAGAGTGAGAAAAAAGTAAAGACACTTTAAAATAACTTTTAAAAGTCACCTTGACCCTGCCATGAGTCATATAAACAAGTCGCAAACAGAATCCTTACCTCCAGGTCCTAGCACCTTCCCCCTTGTCACCCCAGGGCCTATGGAAGTCAAATCTGTACTGTCTTCCTTGCAGCTCATGGCCATCACAGGGGAAAATAAACCACAAGTGGCAAATTCCTGACACACTCAGACTCTGGGCTGATATATCAGACAGACAGCCTGGAACATTCTCGCTTCCTCCAGCTTAAAAATGGGACAGTCTGGTCTTCATAGTGTCATTTAGTTCAGAAGGCAATCTTATTTCTTTTCATGGGAGCACTGCCTCTTCAGCCCACGTTATTTAAAACCCAGTACCGCAGAGTCTGGGGCAGTGTCTATGCATTCTTGCTATGGGGTCTCCCCAGGCCTCTGCCTGTAATAAGGACCCTCCCTTCAGGTCTCAGAAAGCCTTCCGCATCCCACCATGGACAGAGCTGGACCAGTGGTTCTCAGAGTGTGGTCTTTGGACCACCAGCAGCAGCATCACCTGGGAAATTACTAGACATGCAGCTTCTCAGATCCTCACTCCCAGACCTGATGAATCACAAACTCTGGGGATGGGGCCAACAACCTCTGTCTTAACAGACCCTCCAGGCGTTTCTGATGAGCGCTCAAATTGAGAAGTGTGGAGCCAGATGTTGCCTGACACGCTTCATAGTGCGTCCCTAAATTGGGCTTTCACCAATACGTAAATATTTTAAAAGAACAAGAAAAGTGAATCGACAGTGGCTTGCCAACTTTCAGTTTTGGCAGAAATAAAGGCTATTATAAAAGAAAATCTAACTAAAATTTAATATCACATTGCTTTCATTTTAAAAAGGGCTCTTGATCAAACAAAATGAAAGACCAGAAAGGCCTAATCTTGGAATAAAGGACAGTCCCTTGTACTAAATTAAATTAGCTGTGTGAAAAACTCACAGCAGTGTCTTCATTTTCCTCTGTTTGCTATTAACTGGTGAAAAACTCACTGATGAAACCTCCCTCATGAACTCAGAACTGTCCAGAGGCCAGCCATTTGGCATCTCTGCTCTAATGCAGTAAAATGAAAAGTTAGAGGTCAAAGCAACCACAAGCTCTATATGAAGTCTTTCACCGCCTCGTTCTTAACCTGACCAGGAAATAGGGAAAGTGGTCTGGGCAGGAAAACAAAAAAACCACAGCTGGATTCATTCCTAACCTACATGGCCCAGAGAATCGGCTCTCCCACTCACTGGGTGTGTTATTTGTCTCCGTAGTTATAGGGATTTAATCCACTCCTCAGCCCACAGATAGGCACTAGACTGGCGTGGATTGTAGGTTTAAATGCAGCACTCTCGTTCTCGCTGGTTGTGCTGCTTAGGAAGTCGGTAGCCCTGCCCCTAGAGAAGGTCGAGTCGTGGACAGCACCTGAGCCTTGAGTAGGAACAGTCTCTGGGCTAGAAACCCGAGGGCCGATGCCAGGGAGAGCCAGCTTGCCAGGGTGATTGCAGAAGAGCCAGGACAGAGCTGCAGATCTCCAAACAGTTTTTGGTCGTGGCCACAGAGTAAGGCTGCTTCTGGGAAAGGGTTGCATCAGTCCCTCTGACAGTGGCTGTGAAACTCATCCACTCCTTTCCTCTGCGGCCTTTGAAGTCTAGTAATTCAGAGTTCCAGAAGAGCTGCTCCGTAAACAGTTATCCGTTGCAAGGCAAACCAAGAATGAGTACCTGTGCAGGTGTGTGCATATGGGAGGATGTGGTTGTGTGTGTGTGTGTGTGTGTGTGTGTGTGTGTGTGTGTGTGTGTTGAGGAGATTATATCTGTATGCACATGTGTGCCAGGGAGGGGGTATATTTCATGTAATGAAGTCAAATGAAGCTATTGTGTGCCTGAGATGAGAAGGTCCCAGCCTAGGAAACTAAAGTTTGCTGCTTCAGGCCTGCCATCTGGTTTACATTTAATTACAGCTCGCATCCTGCCTGGAGCAAAATAGTCCATCCTCTTGGAGCCCTTAGTCAAAAACATCACTCCACTAGAAAAATGAGACATTCCTTTAATTCATTTCAAGTACCCTTGCTCTTGCCATGTACAATTGCCCTCTCTTGCGACCAAGGGGAAAATTGTCTTCCACCCCTTGAGTTAATCAGTGCTGAATACTGAGATATTGGTGAATCAAATAGCATAATTGAGTCCTCTTAATCCAGAGAGTGCAAGTGGAGATTGAGGGCCTCTCCTTAGCTGTCTTCATGTCTAAAGATTTAGCAAATCTCTCTTCTCGTATTCCTTTTGTTAGGCAGGAAACATGGCCCTTGAAAATCCACATCTCCTAACCTCCCTTCGCCCCACATTCCTCCCACCAGGTTTATAGACTCTCATCACCCCCACTAAACACCAGACTCCTCTACTTTCCAGCAGTGCCTGGGCCCCTCAGAGACTCCCTTTGAAAGAGTCGAGGCCAGCGCTCTTCACTCCCACGTCAAAGGGTTTTGCTCCCTCACACAAGGCCATTAAGCCTATTACAGCAGAGGAGAGGAGCAATGGCCACAGCAAAGCAAAGTGGGCAATTTGGGTCATTGAAGCATGGGGAATAATTCAGGTCCCTCAATCTACAGAGAGAATTAACTTCGACTGTTGATAATGAGAACAACAGCAAATATATTACATCTTTTGAGTGTTTACTCAACACCAGGCACTGTGCTAAGAGCTCTACATTACATAATAAATTATCCTTCCCACAACCTGAAGAGGTAGGTATCATTGGAAAATTAGGATTAGGAAAATGAGGTACAGAAAAGTTAAGTGACCTGTTGAAGGTCACATGTCCAATAAATAATAGAGCAAAGATCTGAATGCAACCATCCAACTCCATGGCCTAGATTTTTACCCACTTCTCCAGACCACCTAGATTCAAAGCCAGCAATGATGTTGGCTCCAGCATTGAGTTAATTCTCAGAACAGCCCTATGAGATGGATGATGTTATAGTTCTACATTGTAGACAAGAAAGCTTATGCTCCAAGAACTTAAGCCCAAAGTGGTATAGCCAGTAGGTGCACCTAGAATTCAAATCCAGGCTCTGTGATTCTAAAGGCACAGCCCTTCCAACCACTCCAGGCTTCCAAGTTAGAGTCCAGATTCTTTACTAAACTGTACTGGGATCAGCCTGCCCTTCCTCTGTATTTCTGCCCATAGGAGCTTCCACGATGGAGCTGTGTATACAGCAAGTGCTCATGGCTTACTGGTTACTTCCTGGGGTGATTTCTGCCTCAACTTGGTTCCCAGGGGTGAAAGCTAGAACAATTTTTTATCATGGTGGCCACATTTACTTTTTCAAAGGCATTTTTTTTTAATCACGATTAAAGTTCCTTCCCCAGATAGTAGCAATCAAAGAGTTTCCTGAACATATCTGAAGTGATAACCACTTCCAGGGCTGTGTTCAGCATGATTTGGGGGGCCGACATCTTCCAAACATAGGGAAAAATCATGGCCTAGCAAGGGACCATAGAATAGAAGAAAGAGCAGCAGTCCCAGCTCTGTCCCTCACTAGCTGTGTGACATTGCATGATTTATTTCTTCTCTTTAGTCCTCAGTTTTCCCATCTATAAAATGGGAGCGTTGAATTAGATTGTCTCAATCCAGCTCAAACTGAAAAAAGCATTGAAAGAAATGAGGCCAGGCCGCACGGAGTTAAGAGTGGGCATTAGGGAACCAGTGGTGACCCTTCTGGTTCTCATCTCTGAACCCCACTTAGTTATGTTGCTCCTACAAAAAAGGGCCTGATAGAAACACCAGCCCTGCTTTGAAGTAATCAAGGGCCCTCTGTTGCCTCTTAAGAGTGTAGAGTCAAAGGATATGAGTCTGATTCTGCTCATGGGTTTAGAGAGGACAGCATTTTAGCCCTTCTGATGCCTAATTTTCCGGTGCATCTAGAGACAAACTATGTAAAGAGCAACCTTTAAAAGCCATGCTGTATTTTTAGAATTTTGTGTTTTCCTTTTAGCCATAATCCTGTGAGTAATATAGCAGCTCGTCTCCTTGACAGGGGACAATGCATGTAAAATACATAAAATATCTAATGCCACAAGCACGGTGGAAGAGTGCTTTTTCTCCGCTGATTCCTTCTCATTAGAGATTCTAAAGACTGCTCGCATGACAGACTTTAGTGTTACTCTTGTCCTGTTCCGAGTTAATCTTGCCCAGTTTTCAAAGCCGAGGGGTAACTTACTATTTATAGATCTTCAAAGACAAGGGGTAACTTACTATTTATAGATCTTCATTGACCATGTTACACATTATACAACAGAAGACTACCCCGTGACTCAAACTCCATCTGAAGCTTGAGGAGGGTTTTGGAGTTGGTATGTTAATTATATCACAGATTCACTTCAGTGGTGGATTTTCATTGAAAAGTAAATCTTAAGTAAACCCAGCTTCCCAAAGTGCCCAAATATCTCCTCCTGGGGTAGTGATTAGGGAGCCAGGTCAGCCACTGAGAACAGGGCTGATTGTTGGTTCTGAAAATGGTTTTGAGGAGAACTGAAGTCAGAGGCTGTGGTCAAAGGTAGGTTCAGGAATCACAAGGACCGTCTAAAAGAAGATGCCAATCTCGAGCAGCCAGGCAGAGAGGGAAAGCAGTCCAAGGTCAAGGGTCACGCCATTCAGGAGAGGCTGCATCGCTACATTTTGCTGCAAGAATAAATAACCTCCACAATCTCAGTGGCTCAGGACAGCAAGAGTTTATTTCTCACTCCTCACATTATGTAACTGCCATGGGCTTTCAAAGGACTGGTCCACACAATCACAGAGACTCAGGCCAATGGCTGCTCTGCCATCCCAGAGCTGTGCCATCTGGATGGACCATGGAACCGGATCAGTCCCTGTGGCTGGAGAAGAGAGGCTGGTAGGCGTGGACTTTTCGCTGCCTCAGCTAAGAAAGAGACAGGCCATTTCCTCTCACGTGTTATTGACCAGAGCTAATCGTATGGCTCCACCGAACTGCAGAAGTTGTTGGGAAGAGCAGTCTTCCATATGGCCGGAAGGAGAGGAGAGGCAGTCATTAGTAGAGTACAAGTCAGGTCTACCAAAGAGATCTAGAATCAGGACTGAGCTAGCCGCGGGTGCCTGCAGAGAATCCTGGAAGAGTTCCTCACAGCTTCCCTCTTCTCTAGGGTTTGAGAGAGCTCTAGAGGTGTCACAGATTGGACAAAGTTCTTAGCAACTTTAGGGCACCCGGGCAATGTTAGCTTTTAAAGAGCCTTCCTGTTAACGTCATTTTGACATTCTATATATTTTATAATTCTCTCTTCATCTAAATGTCACCCGCAAACCCAATGCCCCAGTAAAAATAGGTGAACTTTAATCATGAAATCTCTCATTATCTTCATCATTAGAGGAGTCTGAGGAATTGATGACGCAAAGCTTCTGCAGATCCTAAGTGAGCTCCTAAATTCACAGTCCCTTACAGGAGTGAAAGATTAGGAATTGGAAAGGGACAGATGACTTTGCAGTTTTTTAAATTAAGCTTCCAAACCATCCTACTGCCTTCTCTCCATCAGATGATCTTAACAAAAGCTTTAAAGGCCCAAACCTTTCCACATCTTTTATCTTCCCCCAAGTTCTGAGTAGGATGAGAGATAACATCATTTTATCAAACTGCATTACACTCAGGATTTCCAAGATAAACACCAGCTACCACTTCCCTATCAGAAAGGAATGTTCCCTTTAATTGAGTTTAATTTCATTGTCCATAAAATAGGAATAATAAAACCTGCCTCACAGAATGCTTGTGAGAAGTAATGAGATGGTAAGAGGGAGAATTTGGAGAATGAGAGTTCGGGATGGTTTAGATTCAGATAAATTTTTTTGTGATATGGTTACTTCCCCTCATTATCCAAAACTCAGAAACTAAAGAGATGTAGCAACTGTAGCAGGAGATATCCATCTGTAGGAAGCATTTGGCATTGCTCCTGGCACATAGATGTCTTCCATAAAGTCGGTATCAGTACCACTATTAGTATGACTATTACCGCTGCTTCTAATACCATCACTTTTAATGCAACTATGATGGGTTTGTTGTTGTTGTTTCTGGTCTTTTTTTTTTTTAGGTATTTGCTTTATTGAACCAAATTCTACCATGAACATAGATTTTTCTCCCCAGGGATGCTTTTTACCAGGATATAAGGATATATTTTAGTTCCTAGCCCTGGACACCGCTTGACTTCTCTTTTCTTTTCACCTCTTTTCTCTTCTAGCGGTAGTGTCTGGGAATGGCAGCCGTAGCAGCAGACTCGATGCTTAGTCTTGCTACTTTATGGACACTTAAGCTGTCACATGATATAGTTACTTTCATTTTCTCTTATGAATTGCAGTGCCGGTGGCAGATATCAAAGCTGTGGTGACGGGAAAGGACTGCCCTCATATGAAAGAGAAAGGTGCCCTTAAACAAAACAAGGTATGATTTCCAGGTTATTGCAAGTAGTTCTCTCTGCTCAATACAGTTACTGACTGCAGTGGGCCGAGCCCTCCTTTGGTAGCTATGCTTGTGTGGTTGGTGTGTGTGTGTGTGAGTGCACACACGCACACACAGTTACACATCTCTTAAACTCGGCTCCTTTTCCTTTCCTCATTCCTTTTACATCTCCTACCTAGTCTTATTCTTTCTCTCATTGATCACTTGTCGAATCTCCACCATGCCTTGCATTCTCTCACTTCCTTTCTACGTACAGCCCTAGGAATTGCCCTCTCTCTGTTGTCACCAGTCTTCTCTCATGCCTTTTCCACTCATCTCCGTCCATCCTCTGGGCCTCTCCTAACCTTCTATTTATGTTCATATTCTCCCTTCTGCACTTCCACCCCAATCCCTTTCATTTCCTCCTTCTTAGTTACCCGCCTGGTGTCTCAGTGAAGTCTGGGAAAGGGAGGAGAGACTAGATGGCTCAAAACAAATCTTAGAAAACTTTTAAAGGCCTGATATTCTTCAGCGTCATGGGAAATATTGTGAAACAGTTCAAACCCAGCTTAAGGGAGAAAATCTTCCCAGAGGTGAATATTGCTTAAATACTCTTCACCTTGCAATATTCTTCACCCTCCCCATCATGTTGTTCGCCGTGACAGCCTACATTCCATAACAGAGGGTATGGGAGGTGGCATTTTCTGAAAAGATGGAGGAATTTCCCTTGCCCCCAGTTTGGAGGTATTTGCCCTTGGAGGGGCCATCAGGGAGCCAATTTTTTACTTCTTGGCATCTTGTGTTACATAGTATCTGTCCATGAACAAAATTAATCAGCTTCATCTGGAAGCTTCAGGCACCTCAGAGCCAAAAATGTCACATAGATCAATGGGTTGCTTCTTTATTGTCCCGTGTCGTTATCTAAGAGGAATGTAAACATTATACACATCCTATTTATCAATCAGTGTTGAAGTGAATAATGCCTGCCCTGTAATTTCAGTCATTATAAGATGAAGATGAATCCAGGTCTGCATAAGATGACCCTATCTATGGTTAAGGAAAATCAAAAGCACTACAAAAGTACTGTTTAGGAAGAAAACAGGGAGAGGATACAGCCAAGGAGACAGAAAACAAGATCTTTGTTTCTTAAGTTACATGAGTATAACTCACCTCAAGTCCATATGAATCCTTCTGTGTCGAGCCTGTCACAGTGCTATCATATAAAACACTGAATGACATAAGGGCATGCCTTGGGGTCTGTAGGTCATCTGTTACACAGCATTTCTTTCTTCTCCAAGATATGGGGAAGTAGGGATTCAACAGCTCATCATATACCAGAAGAGCATCCTTAACTAAAGACGCAAGTCCCCAGCCTTCGTGGTTTGCCTCCTGTGGGGCCGCCTTCCTTCAAGACCACCTGATAACAGACGGAGCGCCGGCTCTGCTCAGCTCCAGCTGAGGTCCCCGTGGTTATATAACACTTGGAGCCGAGCAGGACAAGGTGTGAGGAAATTGGCAGCAACAAGAGTCTGTAACCTAAAGAAGGCTAGGAGGGGTATAGTTGGCAGCCAAGCAACTTGCAAGGACTCAAGCACTCTGGTTGGGACAGCGAATTATGTAAAACAGGTGTGAAGGAACTTCTGGTTTCACCCCAACCTGTAAAGAGCCTAGGAGTTGTCACTCCTATCCTTACAGTAAGAAGAAACTGAATAAAGTGAAAATCAACAATTTTCTTGGAACTACCAGGAGAACTGATGTTGCAGGGGAGACCACAGCCATGGAATCTGGAGAGTCAGGTACATCCAGAGAGCCACAGCCAGATCTGCTCACCTGAAGCAGAATCTACTGGAGCTGTAAGCTGTAAGATCATTTGGCTGGCAATTCTGATGACTGCTAGTATGAGAGCGAGAAACTCTTGGGGGTTGCAGTCTTGTGGGGGCATACTTTCATGGGCTTTATTTCCAGTAAACTTAGCAGATTCTCTCAGTGAAGATCTTATAGAGAGTCCCCCATCCCCCACTGCCCACCTCCATCATGGCTCTGGGAGGGGAAAGAGGTGAGTAATCATGGAATATGACAGAGCCTTCTCCATAACGAAGCCCTGTTCTCCAAACCTTTATCCCAGCTAGGGGAAAGGAATTTCTCCCATTGCATTCCTTTTTAGACTTCTTATCTCAACCACAGGGTTGGGGTTGGGGGGAGATATAATCAACAGCAGTCAGAACCTCAAGGAAATCAGTAGGAAACTCTGTAGCTATGCCACTGGGAAAGCTATACTACTGGAGATACACTTGAGAAGGTGACAGCCACAAGACATAGGACCCCCAAAAGATGGAGCTTTAATTGGAAAGTTATGGAGTGCTATCCCTCACCCATATCCTACCACTGTACCACTAGATTCCAAAATAATAACACTGGATTATACCTGAAAGTTCTGCAAGATACAACCTCTCTCTGAGGAGGAGTATTTAGGGAAGCTCAAAGTCAGTAGGGTAGACAAAAACAGGGACACTAGAGGAATTTGAAGCCTCTGGCACTTACAGGTATAGCAAACATTTAACGTATCCCAATTCCTTGCTAGATTAACATAAGTCATCACTCTAAAGGTCTGTGTATCTCCCTTCCTATTACCTGATACAGCATGTCTGGATTTCAACAAGAAGTTACAAGCATGCCAAAAAGCAATTAAAAAACAGCCTGGAAAAACAAAGCCGTCATCAGAACCAGACTGCAATACGACACAAATGCTGGGATTATCAGACAGAGAATTTAAAATAACTGATTAAAAGGATTAGAGGCTGTAATGGAAAAAGTAAACAACATGAAAGAATAGATGGGTAATATAAGCAGAGATGTGGAAACTCTAGAAATGAATCAAAAGGAAAGGGTATAAGTAAAAAGTACTGTAACAGAAGTGAAATAAAGTATGCTTTTAATGGGCTCTTCAGTAGACTTGACATGGCTGAGGAAAGGATTAGTGAGCTTGAAAATGAGTCAGTAGAAACTTCCTAAACTGAAATGCCAAAAGGAAAAAAAATTAGAACATCAAAGAACTGAGGGACAATTGCAAAAAGTATAATATATGTATAATTAAAATACCAAAAGAAAGAGAATAGAACTGAAGAAATATTGAATCAGTAATGGCCAAGAACTTTCCAAAATTAAAGATAGATATCCAACCACAGATCCAGGAAGCTTATAAGATACCAAGCAGAATAAATACCAACACACATACACATACACACACACACACACACACACACACACACACACACACACACACACACACCCCTAGGCATATCATATTCCAACTGAAGAAAACCAAAGACAAAGAGAAAATCTTAAACCAGAGTAGGAAAAACACCTTACTGGTAGAAGAACAAATATTAAAATTAAAGTAGATTTCTCATCAGAAACCATGCAAGCAAGAAGAAAGTAGAGTGAAATGTTTAGTGTTAAAAAAAAAAACAACTTAAAATTCCATATCCAGTGAAATTATCTTCCCAAAGTGAAGGAGAAACACTTTCTAAGATAACCAAAACCAAGGAAATTCATTGCCAGCAGACCTACTCTGCAAGAAATTCTTCAGCCAGAAGGAAAATTATATAGGTTAGAAACTTGAATCTACATAAAGAATGGAAGAGTGTCAGAGAAGGAATAAGTGAAGGTAAAATAAAAATATATTTTTTTCTTATTAATTCATCGAAAAGATAACTCTTTGCTTAAAATAATAATAGTAAAATGTGTTAGATGATTATAGCATATGGATCAGTGAAATGAATGACAGCAAAGTCATAAGGGATAGGAGGGAGGAATTGGTATACTCAAAACAGAAGACAAGGGAAAGGGAGAAAATTAAAAATAAAGAACAAATACAACACATGAAAAGAGTTACAAACATGGCCGATATAATCTAATTATATCAATAGTCATTTTAAATGTCGATGGTCTAAATACACCAATTAAAAGACAGACATTGTCCTAGTGGATAAAAAGCAAGACCAACTATATGGTTTTCTACAAGAAACCCACTTAAATATAAAGACTAAGATAGGTGAAAGTAAGGGGATGGACAAAGATATCAAAATACATGAGACAACTTGAGAGAACTGAAAGGAGACATTCACAAACCCATTATTATCCTGGAGATTCTGGTACCCTTCTGTCAGTAATTGATACATCAAGTGGAAAGAAAATCAATAAGGATATTGATTACTTGAACAGCACCATCAGTCAACTACATCCAATTAACAAATCCACCCAACAACAGAATACACATTTTCCTCAACCTTACAAGAAACATTCACCAAGATAGACCACATTCTGGGCCATAAAATACCTCTTAACAAATTTAAAAGAAGAGCAATCATACAAAGTATGTTTTACTTCACAATGGAATGAGACTAGTAATAAAGAACAGAAAGATAGATGGAAAATCCCCCAAATGTTTGGAAATTGAAAACACACTATCAAATAACCCATAGTTTAAAGAAGAAGTCTAAAGAGAAATTACAAAATGTTTTAAACTAAGTAGAATGAAAATATAACTTATCAAAATGTGTGGGTTTTAGTGAAAGCTGTGCGTAGAGGGAAATTTATACTATTAAATGCATATATTAGAAAAGAGAAAGGATCTAAAATCAATAATGTTTCCACCTTAGGAAACTAGAGAAAAAAGAGCAATTTAAGCCTAAAGCAAGCAGAAGAAAAGAAATAGTAAATATTAGAGATGAATAAAATTGAAAATAAGAAAACAGTAGAGAAAATCAACAAAATCAAAACTTGGTCCTTGGAAAAGATAAATAAAATTGATAAATTTCTAGCCTGACTAACCAAGAGAAAATGAAAGAAGATACAAGTTACCAATATCAAAACAGGTGTAGAGATGATGTTCTCATTAGAGCCTAGGATATGTGTTGGTAGTTTTGGCCTTCTTATAGGAGATTCCTCTCCCCTTAGAGGAGATCAGCAAAACAAACTGAGTAAATGACATTTCCAAACTTTTAAAAAACTTGTAAATGACACATAGAAAATTGGACAGGTGGGTGGACGGATGGATGGATGGATAATGGGGCACACTGCTATAAGCACATAAATAAGACTTCAAATGGAGGCTACTTCCTGGGATTCACTGGCAGAGATATTCCAGCCACTCCCAGCTTTTCTAGGCTGCCTTGAGGGCTGAGAGAAACAGCGGTATCTCTACCAGCCTGGCTCTGTCATTTGTATGCATATGAAAATTGTTTGTCTTGTAATGCTAATAGCATTCATACATCTGGTTCATCGGGTAAAACGTCAAAAGGCAGAAAGGAAACCCACAGTTCTAATAATTTATTTCCTCAATCCACCCACACCCACACCCCTTCCCCATTGCTCCAGAGGCCTGCTCCTCCCTACGTCTGGGACTTCTGGATAGGAGAGGGGAGACCTGCAGCTTAAAAGGAGAGTTGGCCAAAATCTGTCCACAGGAGGTCTGTCAGTGCTCGGCAGTGGGCAGCACCCAAGGCGTGTTGCTGGCTCTTCAGCTTTTCCAACTTGAGAGTAGGTTCTGACATTTTGTGCCACAGGACTTTCCATTAGCTTAATTACTGAACAGGGCAAACTGGGACATTAGCATCTTTAAGGCAGACACTTGTTAATAGCAAGATGTTGGTAACCGCTAGTACTTCTCACTCATTCAACATCTGGCATGCCAGTCATGGTCTAAGGCTTGCTCATGGAGTCATTCACTCAGTGTGCATTAGAGCACCTGAGATAGGAAAGACTCTGGGCACAGAGTGATGAACAGGCAGACATGGCCCTGTCCTCCTGCAGCTAGAGTCCAATGTATTTAAAAGAGATTGGTGCAACAGACAAATTTCTGTGGACACAAGAAGTGTTGGCTTCTTCACAGAGAGATTAGCAAATGTCTAACACTTAGGAAATGTCTAACACTTGAAAAGAATTATCATGGGTGAATGCAAATTCAATTGGAAGAATTTGACTTTCGAGGATTAAGGATTCTAAATTTAAACTCTGTGGTTCATAAAATAAAGTTGATTTGTCGCCATATCTTTGAAAGTGGGCATTCCTGGTACTTATCCCACTGATTTGGGCCTTAAGAGTTAAACAGTAACATGTAATCCCCAGAGGGAAGATATGACCACGTCTCAGTGAAAGGGATAGGAATATATTTGACATGAAAGAAGCTTGAAGCTCACCATGTCCAGAGCCCAGCTTTTATTTTTCCAGTATGATTTCATGTACCTGAAATAAGAAGCAGATTATACTAGAAGCTGATGTTCTAGCCTCAGCTTGAAAAGCCTGGTCTTAACCAAAAAGCCTTTTATTCAGATTTACTTCGTTCACCATTCATACTCATCATGTATTGAGTATCTTCTTTATACCAGGCCTGTGCCAGGTGCTGGGAATCCAAAGATAAATACGACCTGGCACCTGTCCTTAGGTGTCTAACAGATATAAGACTTAAGTATCAACATGAAATTACAATCCAGAGGGAATAAAAGACCTTAGGTAGCAAGTAGCAAAGCCCCAGAGCATCAGATGTCTAAGAAAGTGTTGTGGTGTGTGACAAGGAGCCCCTGAGGGGGACACTGCCCCAGATCCATGACTGCTTACTCCACCATCTCCTGGCACCTCTCTCCCTCACAGACAGTTTGGACAGGTGGCAGCTTCTGGAGTGTTAGCCTGAGACGCCACCGCTCCCAGCTCCTCAGTCTGCTTGCTCAGAGTGCTGGAGAGCTGACCTCCACTGATGCCTCAATGACAGCCGGCCAGGGACGTCAGTAAAACTCGTTATAAGTGATAGCAGCCTTTAACGCAGTCATG
Organism: Neophocaena asiaeorientalis asiaeorientalis; assembly: GCF_003031525.2. Lineage (NCBI taxonomy): Eukaryota > Metazoa > Chordata > Mammalia > Artiodactyla > Phocoenidae > Neophocaena > Neophocaena asiaeorientalis. Next base: position 423,207 of record NW_020175489.1, on the reverse strand, counting down.
CGGGTCAGAGAAGTAATTCCTCCAACCCCTCCCAGGCAGCTTTGGTGAAATTAAAGTGGGGAATGATATTCTCACGAATTTCCTATTTCCTCCCTGTGTTTATCAGAAATCTAGGTCATGACAGCTCCGCTCATTCACATCTTCACTGCTAAATGCCTTAGAAGGGCAAAACCCAAAGTTTGAGGCCCCCTCCTTTTTCTTTCTGCTCCCTCCCTGCCCTGCAGAAGAGAAAGTGTCACCAAGGACAACCACGCTGACACTCTGGTCTCGAGTGACTTCAGCACCTAGTCAAGAGGCCACGTCTGGGCTCTGGTGATGCCCACACCTGCTGTCGTAAGCAAGGGGATGGATTAGCCATGCGCCTGCCCTAAGCAAAGTGGCAGTCATGGTCCAACGTCAGCCGGAAATCCATTGTCAGTTTCACCTTTTCCTGTTGACCTCCGAAGGTCACGTGGTGCTGCTGTAATGTACTGACTGGGTGTCCAAAAGCAAAGCCTGTCTTCTCCTTTCTCTCCAGTCTCTCAAGTATGAGTCAAAGACTTTTCCTAATGAATGACACTGAGATTAGTAAAGAAATCATCATCTATATCAGTGTTTCTCATCTAAGAACAGTCTTTATGAATTTATGAGATTAGAGCTTAACATTTTGTTGAAAAAATGTTTTCAGTTTTTTAAAAGAAAATAAGTCACCTGTGATCCTAGCACCTTAACATAATTATTTTCATTTCACAATTTGCTTCCAGTTTCCAACCACAGGAAGACATTGTTCATAATTGTGATTTATATGTATATAGTGTTCATTTCTCTTGCTTTTTTTCACTTAAGATCAGATTTTCATAATTATACTGAATGCCTGACTGCACGTATTTCTCTGGGTTGCTAATTTGTGATTTTTTTTGATGGTTTACCCAAGGAAGGGAGGACATTTATTTAGTTTCTCATATTATGTTCTTACAGGTAATGATATATACAGCTTTTGCTTCCTTTTGAATTTTCTTTAGGAATAACCCCGGGAGTGGGACCCCTGGTTCTTGATATGGATTGCCTTACTGACTTTTTTAAAAGGATGACACCAATTATGGTACCACTACTAGGGCCCATGACCATTTTCATTATAAACTAAAAGACCCAAAAGAGATGCCAAACTTATGGGAAAATTGTTTTTGTTTGTTTGTTTTGGCGAACTCTTTTTTAACATTATTGATCTTAACTGGGCAGGCTTGAATGGAATCCTAAGGAAGAAAAAAATGAAAAATACAGGAACTTCCCTGGTAGTGCAGGGGTTAAGAATCCGCCTGCCAAAGCAGGGGACACGGGTTCGATCCCTGGTCTGGGAAGATCCCACATGCCGCGGAGCAACTAAGCCCCTGCGCCACACTCCTGAGCCTACGCTCTAGAGCCCACAAGCCACAACTACTGAGCCTGTGTGCCACAACTACTGAAGCCCGCGTGCCTAGAGCCTGTGCTCCGCAACAAGAGAAGCCACTGCAACGAGAAGCCGCACACTGCAACAAAGAGTAGCCCCGGCTCGCCGCAGCTAGAGAAAGCCCACGCGCAGCAACGAAGACCCAACACAACCAAAAATAAATTTTTTAAAAAATGAAAAATGCAGAGGGGGGTAGTTTTGCAGAACAGATCCCATTCTATGACTCAGCATTCTTTCCTTCACTTGTTTCTATTTCTGGTAGGGCGAGGATGCCCTAAGAGTATGAGATACTGGTAGGTCTGGGCTCAGAACAAGAGCTGCTTTCCCTTAATGATGGGACAGCTAGAGGTGAGCCAGACACAGATTAAAATCCACGAGAGCCACAAATAGCCTGATGGTTTGCTGTGTCAGGAGAGGCATCCAGCTAATGCTGGGCCTTCGGAGTTCACTTGGAAGAATTCTTTCTCATCCGAAATCTGAAGGCATTGACCTCATCTTTCTGCCTGCTGTCTTCTTTCTGGGGGTATTCTTGCTGTGACTTACTGGCCAAAGGCAAATCCTCTGACAGATGTTGAGGCAGAGAGTGATGTGGAGCGATCTACCTCCCCAAGAAAGAACGCCTGTGGGTAGTTACTGAGAGTGCAGCTCCCAGATCATAGCACAAGAGAAAGGGGCGGTCGCCAGTGGCGCCTAATAGACCCAGAGAAGGAAGGTTAGCACGTGTGTTACAGTGATGCAAAGCGCCGATGTGGGCTCATTTGGCCCTTCCCTCCAAAGGAGGGGTTGTTAGGGTGTTGAGCTGTGCAATGACTCTCGTCTTGCATAGGTTGTACCCTGCTGTCAGTCCAATAGAAAAACCATAGTATCCAATATTGCACAGTGCATACAATTCGAGAAGCATATATTAACATACATATTAGGCATGACGCTAAGTGTCTCAGCCAAGGTCATTCAGCTACAATGAAATGACAGTGTCACTTAGTCCTTGGTCCTGGGGGTCTGTCTCATAGTCTGTATTATGAATGAACCCAGACATTCGAACGAACACTCACCAATGAATGAGCCCCAGCTATTCTGCCACTTGGGCCCACGCTCTCCTTTATACCCTGCAGCCACTATAGGATAAAACTAGGTTTTGTGTAGCCTTTGCTCTACAGTAGTTCAGAGGTCAAAGGGCAGACGTGTTACCTACAGATAATGAATTCATCCAGAAGCCTCATTACCTCCTACGCAGCTTCCATGTTTTAGCAAGTTCATACCCCTACGGACACCTGTCTGTTTGGAAATGATAGAAGATAGAGCGGCCCATAATGCTGCTGATTGGGAAGGAGTTTCCTGTTTTTCATGGTCTCCCCGGGAGGGGGATGCTGAAGATAGGAGAGTAGCACAGCTTTGGGGATATGTGGCCTTGGACAACTCACTTAACCTCTCTGAGCTCCTTTGCATAAAAGGGGAATGATAACATGTGCTCCATGCGCTGTCTTGAGAATTAAATGAGATGGTTCACGCAGACTCCCCCTGAACAGAGAGAAGGAAATGTGCTGTGAACCTTGAAAAACATGCTCCTTCCTCCCGTCAGCCTCACGGCTGCTCCTCTTGCCTGGACACACTGTAGGCACTATTCCATGTTCAATCTGCAGCCATTTGTGACTACAAAACAGATGTGTCAACTTTCCTCAGTGTGCTGTTTTCTCTAATCTCTCTTAGGAGGTGCTTGAACTTGCTTTCTCGATCTTGTATGACTCAAACTGCCAGCTGAACTTCATAGCTCCTGACAAGCATGAGGTAAGGGTCTCAGTGGGGTTAATTTATGAGAGAACGTCGTATTTTCTCCAGAGAAACAAGCAGGTAAAAAATATTGGGAAGAAAGGAATTTCATTTTTTTAAAATGTCTACCTGAGAAAAATCACGAGCAAAGGTACATCTTGTTGACTTGGAATAGAACAGGAACCTCTCGAAAAACTGCAAGTTGTAACAGATTCAACTTCTTCTTAGCTTGATCAAGAGTTTATGGTAAGGACTTCCCTGGCAGTCCAGTGGTGAAGACTCCGTGCTTCCACTGCAGTGGGCGTGGGTTCGATCCCTGGTTGGGGAACTAAGATCCCACATGCCACATGGCGTGGCCAAAAAATAAATAAAAACTTAAAAAATAAAAATAAAGAGTTTATGGTAAAGAAGAAGAATGTACACATGCTTCATACTCAGTAAGGGCATAATTGTTAACCCAGAGGAAGTATCAGCCCTGGCTTATAGCTTTGGTTTTCCTTGAATATTTAGCTTTGGGCCAGAATTTTCCCATGATAAACTTATTTCTATTCTTTAAAACATTTGATGGAGTAGGTTTTTTGCCATGTTTCTGTAAGTTATTTTAAGAGGTTTAGGGCTGTCTCTGCTGTTGGAATTTTATTTTTGAGATGCTTTTATTCCTTTTGACATCTTGTTATATGTATAATTTGTTTCTCTTCTTGAATCATACTGTCAGCTATATTTAAAATATTTAGCATAAATCCAGGAAAATGCATTTGTAAGATGAAGTAGCAGCTCTGGTTGATTTAACTTTTTCTCTTGTAAACTAGAACCCAACATCATGCTTGAAACTCTTATTTTTAGATGATACCATTCAAATTTTTGTTGTGCATGTGGTTACATAAAAAGCTTTTAGAAAGGAAGGAACGTTTTAATAGAATTTGAATTTTGTTCCCCATTTCCCCTGGGAGACTTAGCTCATTTAGAAGTTATTCTGTATTTGGTTTTCACTGGTTTGAAGCTTTTGAATAAAATTGTACATCCCAAAGAGAGGAGAAAGATTATATGCAAATCCTGCATTTAGAGCGGCACTTAAATATAATTCTGTGTTACTTGACATTTCGTTCACAGAAGGGGATGACTTTGTCTTCATCTTCCTGAAAATACACACTGTGTCCTACCATTTCTCTTTTTAAATAAAATTGTGGTTGTACACAGGCCACCGTATTCAAGATATATACGGATGTATAGGAAACTACTTCAAATGGTAGAACTGTGGATGCTATTTAAATCTATACAACGCGGTTTCTCCCAGTATACATTAATTCCAGATAAGGATAAATGTTCTGGGAGTGCCAAATTTTTATTCATATCTGCCATTTTTTACCGATGTAGTGAGGAGAAAAATGCCATACACTTGTGTAAATTAAAAGTATTCTTCAGACCACTTCCGTATCTACTACCTCATTTTATTTGCATAATCACTCCATAAAATGGAAAGTTCTGTCACAGATATCCTTGTTTATCAAAGGGGGAGAGAGAGGCCTCCCAAAATTGAATAACTCGACAATAGTACTGATAATAGTAATTATAACCGGAATACTCTGCACCAGGGACCATTCAATGCTTTATGTGCTTCACCTCTCTTAATCCTCATTCTGTAACTCTTAAGGAACAAACTAACGTTATTCCCATTTTATAAAAAAGGGAAATGAGGCACAGAGAGGTTAAGAAACTTGTCCAAGACGAAACAAGCAGTAAGTGATAGAGCTTGGATTTAAACCATGGGGGTCTTGTTCCAGAAACACTTTCTCTTTGACCCCTGCACTGTGTAGCTTGGAAGGAGGAAAGCAGGACCTGGACCCATGACTTCCTGCCAGTGCCCATCCCCAGCTTCAGCAATTATCATCTCATGGCCAATTAGGTTTCACCTATACCCTCACTCACACCCATCTGCCACAACACTCCAGATTATTTTCGAAGCTCATCCAGATATCATATCGTTTTATTTGTAAATATTCCCATGTGCATCTCTAAATAATAAAGAGTCCACTTGGAAACATAACTGTCATACCACGATCACACCCAATTTTATAACGTTTTAATACCACGATTTACAGTCAGTTTTCAGATTTCTCCAACTGTCTCATTTCTGGTTTTCTTTTTTTCTTTTATACTTTGTTCAGATCAGAATCCAAATAAGATCCATACATAACAATTGGTTCACGTGTTTCTTCAGCTTCCTTGAATCTATAGGTTCCTCTCTCCTTCTCTCATGAACATGTGCATGTGTTTTATTTCCTTGCAATTTATTCATTGAAAAAACCAGCTCATCTGTTTGGCAGCATAGTCAATAGTCTAGATTTTGCTGATTTTAATTCTGTGTATTAGTGTCCTTGGCTGCTGTAACAAATTACCACAAATTTAGTGACTTAAAGCAACATAAATGTATTATCTTACAATTCTGGAGATCAGAAGTCAGATGCAGGTCTTTCTGGGCTAAACTCAAGGTATCGACAGAGCTGAACTCCTTTCTGGACTAGGGGATAATCCATTTCCTCACTCCTTCCTCACCTCCACCCGTCTCAGTAACGGCGGGTCGAGTCCTCACACCGCATCATTCTGACCGCCTCTTCCATACTCAAATCTCCCTCTCTCTCACTCCTGCTCTGTCTCCCTCTTCCACTTTTAAGGACCTTTGTGATTACATTGGGCCCACCTAGATAATCCCAGATAAAAATCCCTGTTTTAAGATCAGATGGTTAGCAGTCTTAATTCCCTTCACCATGTAACCTAACATACTCACGGGTTCCAGGGATTAGGACATGGTCTTATTTCAAAGGAGGGTACTGTTCTGCCTACCATAACCTGCTCTATCATTTCACGTGTTTATCTGCATCCTGTATTTCCTATTAAGCGATAGTTAGACGATTCAGGCTCTACTTTAAGCAGCAGTAGTGTTGTATTCTTCCATGATGTCTGGTTGTCTCTCTTTGGGAAATGTTTGCAGCCATTGATGATTATCGCCCAGATCCTTGGATCTATTAGACTTTGGAAAAGGTTGATATTCCAATTCTATTGCAGTTACATAAAGAGAAACTGGCCTCATCAACTCTTTGGTTACTCTGAGGTTAAACAGTGTACATATGATAGGCAGGATAATGCTTGACTCTCTTGACCAGTTTTCAAAATCATGAGCATCTTCAAAGGAGGCCAGTGAAGGATGTTTGGTGTTTGGGTATCATTATGAAGTTATGGATTTAACGTATTTGTATATCAATAGGTTGCAGTTATTGTCATTATCAGTGTCCAAATTACCTAGAGAAAGAAGGAACCCCTTCTGGTTAGCTTCTGAGTTCTATTGACAGATGTCTTTGGCAGCTTTCAGGCATTCTGGCATGACAAGGTATTCCAGGTTCATCTTGTACATTTCCTACCTTTTCTCTGTGGAGCTTTGGCTCCTTTTGGTATTTAGCGACCAGAATCTGGACATTAGGTGTGCCTGTCACTACTGCGTTGGTCATTATTTTCAGGTTTTTTGTAGACAGAGCTTGGAGTTATGTTTTTTTAAAGATAAAATACACTGTAAGTTCGTATTGATACTTCCAACTCAGATTCAGTACTACAGAGTTCTTATTTATTGGTTGATGTATTTTTTAATAAAATTTTCTGTACTTGCTGCTTCTCAAAAGAAAAGCACCACAGAAGTGTTCCTGTGGGTTAAATTAATCTGTACTAGGAAGCCAGCCAGGACTGGGAAAGCTGTGCACAAAAAGCAGTAATCCCCAGCACGTAGGGATTTACAGTGAAACAGTGCCAGAGCTGAAAGGGGCCTTAAAGAGCATGGGGTTCAGTGGTGCCCATACCTGGAGGTACATCAGAATTAGCTAGAAGCTTTTCCAAATAAAATTTCCTGACCCAAGATCCATAAGATCAGGATCTGCAGGGTAGGACCTGGGTATCTATTTTTATTAAAGTTATTTCTGAGGAAACGAATGTTTCGATGTGTTCGGAATCTATCTAAGGTGTTCATGAGGACGCTAATACTTCCAGAAATCCTTTAGCACTCAACTGATGTTTAGATAGGTTAAAGGCTTTGGCTGAGATCCCGCAGCCAAGGCAGAACCAAAGCTCTACAGTTCAGGGCCGTGCTACTCGGACACGGGCCTCGTGATACGCCCATGGTACACCTCCTTGGCTTAAAAAGTGGTGCCACCAGTGTGCGTCGTGGTAGATGTCTGTCACCTCACTGTGACTTGAGATCTGTGTAGTGCTTGCCGTCTTGTAGCACTTTTATGTTGAGATCTGCTATCGTATTTTGGAACATAGCCCAGGTAACCACAGTGCAAAGGACAAGCTAAGTAGGATCTGGAATTGCAGCTTGACCCAGTGAGGGCAAGAGAGGGGGGAATCTAGAGCATGTTCTAGAAGGAAGACCAGTCCCACAGGAAAAGCAGAGAAATTGCTCTCAAAGAGGTCCTATATAGGACTAGGACATCCTAAAAGGTGAGCAAGCAGAGCATCCAGAATGCAGGCATGTTTCTGAGATGCGGGCAGCAGGGGCCAGTTCTTCCACCAGGTATCATGGCTCTAATACCAGGGCAGGGCAGGGTTTCAGCCTCTGGAGGGAGACTGACAAAAGCAAGGCAGGTCCTCAGATAAACGGAGCACAGTTCCTAGTCTACTGGAGAGGCAAAGGACACGATTAATTTTAATGAGAGGGGAAGAACCAAACTCTTGGTTGGGTACTATGGAGTGCTTTCCAAAACAGGGGATGTGCCCAGGGACCAGGCTCCAGAGACCTGGAGGAGAAAATCCTTGGAACCTGGAGACCCGGGCAGAAGGGGTCCCTAGACCGGCAGCCGAGCCACCTTCCATTAAGATCACCCAATAATTTTCGCCACTTTGCCCACCAGACATTGGGCAGCACTCAGATATTTCCTAGACCTTTTGCTAAGAAATGCAAAGGTGGGACTACCATTGGGCTGTCATTGTGGGTGCTGGGAATCAGACAGGATAGGCAGAGATGAGCTATTAGACTGGGAACCATACTTGGAATGAGGAAAGAAGCAAGCTTTACCTGATGATGTTGAGTCCAGGAGTGTTGGGATATATTCTACCAATACCTTAAACTCACTGACTCACTGGTGGGATGTCAGAGATACTATGTTGCACAGGCACGAAAACCCAGACCCTCCTGCTGCGCCACAGGGAGGCATCATGGGCACAGAAGAGTGCAGGCACTGGAAGCAGATTGCGTAAGTTCAGATCCCACCCCCTCCACGTACTACCAAATGACTTAATTTCTCACCACCTCAGTTCCCTCATCTGTAAAACAGAGATGCTACCAGACGTGTCAGCTTTATAGACATGCTGTGCGTGTTAAAGGATGCTGTAGGCAAAGCACTTAGCACAGAGCCTAGACCATCCTGAGTGATCAGTAAGTGTTAGCTATTGTTTCTCCTCTTGTTATTGTCATCAGTAGTTCTCATTGTCACCTCCCTTCCCACCAGTACTGTATCTGGACAGATGGGCTGAATGCGCTGCTGGGGAAAGATATGATGAGTGACCTGACGAGGAATGACTTGGACACGCTGCTCAGCATGGAAATCAAGCTCCGCCTCCTGGACCTGGAAAACATTCAGATCCCCGACGCACCTCCACCCATCCCCAAGGAGCCCAGCAACTATGACTTTGTCTATGACTGTAACTGAAGCGCTCGGGGCCCAGAAGCTCCCCCTCCAAAACTGGAAGAGCTAGCTAACAGGAGAGAAGAATGAAAACGCTCCCATGCCTTGGAATCCGCTGTGGTAGAGGAAAGCTGTGGTCCACGTTTCCTTTGGCCCCAACGCCTCTAGCCCCGGCGTCTTCCTGCCCCTCCCTGGCGTCCTGCTCACCGCCCTGATTCCATTTCTAGACTCTGATGCTTTAGGTCACCTCCCGTTGCTGCAGCCTAAGGTGGGAGAAAAGCAAAACCCACCGCCAGTAAGAGAGCCAGAGGGCCCTTCCATCTTCATCCCAGCAGGCAAGCCCTCCCCTCCTGGAGGCTGAAAGCCAGCAGCACCAGACCGCCCCCAAACCTACAGCCAGACCCAGGGGTGTGCCCAAGGCCTGTGTCTGGAAGAAACAGTCTAGCTGCTTGAGAAGACCAAACACCTCCTCGTTCCACTGCTCTCTAGAGTCCGCTCACACCACCACTTCCATGTGAATTGAAATCTGCTTCCAAACCCCCTCCCTCCCACATCCCGGCCTTTGCCTGCCCTGTTCCTCTCTGGTCCCAAGAGCAACAGCAGAAGCTTCTTCCTAGTTCTTCCCAGGGCTGGGTCTCCACAGTCCGTGGGTCCCATGGCCACTTCACGTCTGCCCTGTGACTGCGACCACCCTTCCTGCCTCCCAGCTAGTCTTGGCTTTCCTCTCCCTGCCCCAGCCCAGACCTGCCCTCTTCATTGCCACACACCCTTCCAGCGCCTTAGCTGAAAGCACAAATGGTGAAACCAGTCCCCTTGCTCCATCTCTAATGTACTAAATCTAAAAGCCCCGATGAGAGGCAGTTGCTTATCGAAGGGTTTGGTGGTCCTTCTCCTGGTGGTTCTGCTGAGCACAGGTTTCCACAGGATGGTCAAGTATCCAAGTTTACATCGTTGTAATTATTACAGGTATTGACAGTTTGCAAGGGTTCAGGGTTGTTGGTTTGGGGGGGGATGGGTTATGTTTTTTTGGTTATTTTTTTTCTTTGCTTTGTTTTTGTACAAAAGAGTCTAACATTTTTTGCCAAACAGATATATATTTAATGAAAAGAAAAGATACATAAAGGTGTGTACTTTCCAGGGTTTTTTTTTTTTTTTTAATTATTTGAATCCTAAACCTCTTCCTGAGAATAACATTCCCCTAAACATGCTGTGGAATAAAATTAATTGTGATGAGTTGTGGGGCCGGTGTTTTGATTTGGTCATTTAGGTTCTTGCTGCCCAGGCATGAACATCATCTGTGAGCTTGTCAGAAATGCAGAATCTTAAACCTCACCCCAGCCCTGCAGGGTCAGGGGACGCACGTGCATATTCAAGTTGGAAAAGCACCGGCCTAGGGGACTCCTGACCATTGCTGTGTCACCATAGGCTCTGCATATCAGTAAAGAATGATCCTTCTAAGAAGACCACCTCAAGTCATCTAAAAAAAATCAGACCCACTGTGTAATAATACGATCTATTCATTTTACACTGTTGCCTCCTGACGGTGACTTTCTCTCTTATTTTTTCTTCCTTACCATTATATAATTTATGGAACTGACCAAATGAAACACATCACACTTTGAAGTACAGTGAGCAAAGGAAAAGAGTGCAGACCCAGAGACCAGAAATCGGTCAAGCCAGAACTAAATGAATCTAACTAGGAATTAATGAAATATGGGTAAGAGCCCAGCAAAGGATTTTTCTGAGGTTAGTTCCATTGGAGGCATATCTGGATCATGAACTCCAAGGGCTGGAAGGGGTATCAGAAAGGTCCCAGTGATGCAGAATTTATCGCACAAGCCACTCTCGACTCTCAATAGAAGTGTTAGATGCCTCCAGGTCACTGCCGTTTATTGTTACCCAGATGTGCGATTACAAATTGTCCTGGGTTGAGATGATATTACAGGAAAAAAAGGGAAAAAAAGACCTCCTTTATAACCCACAGTAATTCCCAAGCGATTATGCTTTACATCAGCGCACTCACACCTGAGTGTCAAGTTGATACTTCCTTTACATTAAGCTTTGGTGATATTAACATGTATGTCCTTCATGTCAGGAGTGCTTATTCATCCACCCATCATCCTGATAAAATGATAAACGTTAGGTAAAAGAAAGCAGACAGAGTCATACCGTTTTTTACTTAGGAATTACCTGACTCCATCCGTGAACAGGGGAATTCTCTGGACCGAGATATCTGAGGTCCTGGGACACTGAGTTTAAGAGATTGATCGTCCTATGACCCTTGCTAGGAAGAACAAGCCCTTCTCTGTTCTGTTGCTCCTGCTTTGGTGTGTTAAATAGAAACTAACCCTTTCAGGGCTGTTAAAGCATTCTGCTTCATCCCTGTAGACCCTCCTCTCGAGGACTTGAGGTCCTGAGAGTGTGACATCATTCCTTCATTTTGTGGTAATATGGTGCAGGGTTGCCGTCCACATTTGCCCACCTCATCTTCTCAGCCTAGGCTGCCTAATGCAACTTTCCCAGCCAGTGGGCTTCCCACAGCCAGCTCAGCTCCCGTCGCCACAGGTTTCTAAGCTTGGACAAATCAGCCAAAGCCAAGGGAGCACTGGAGGAGGAGGCCAGTTTTGTCGTGAAGCCTAAGCTGCATCCTCCAATTCAGCTTTACCTGAAATAAAACTGATCACTGAATTTTAATCCACTGATATTTTAATTCCTCTCATTCTTATTCAGAACCTATAGGGGAAGGGGTAATTAACTGGCACTCTCAAACACAAAAGTGACCAAGGGCAGGAAAATCTGATGATTATTGCAGAAGAAAAAGTGCAAGGCTGGATGTTCCTTGAGTCTATTTGCAAATCCGTTCTAAACCACCTTCCAACTAGCAACTCAAGCATTTCCTACCTACCTGCTTTTATAATGAACTGAGCAGTTGTACCATTGACATACATACCTTTTATCGATTTTGTCTTAGTTATGAAATCTTTAACTTAAACCTTTAACTTACTGTAAACCTTTAGCTTAAAGGAAATAAAATATTCCTATGATAATCAAAAACATGCTTAGAGCTAGACACTAGGAATGCAACAAGAATAAAATTTGTAAAATCGGGGAGGTTATAATCAAATAATTTAGTCGAATATAAAACCAAATAATTGCAACACAGTGTGGAAATGATATTATATAACTGTGTACAACATAGAGTAGTAGAAAGGAGGTCATGCTCAACACGCTTGAAAGTGGGGTAAGGGAAACCAAGAGAGGAGTAGAAACTTGAATTAGGTCTTGAAAGAGAGAAGCTGTTTGCCACGCAAGAGATAAACATTCCAAGTAGAGCAAAACATACAAACAGAGCCTGGAGGCAGGAAAACTGGTGACTATTCCAGAATCTGTAAAACATTCAGTGTGGCCAGTATGTAGGATGGATATGAGAGGGGAAGGGAGAGAAGACTGCAGAGGGTGTAAGAGGCACAAATCATGAAAATCCTGAGATGGTTGGCCAGGGATTTTACTTGAGGGCAAAAGAGTGTAGTCAGAGGAGTGATGTCAGATTTGCCATTCAGAAATATCACAAAGACAAAATACCCATGTGGGGGAAAGATCAGTGTGGGAGAAATGGAAAGAAGAGGTATTAGCAAGAAGGTCATTGACATAGTCCCAAGCAAGAACCATTTGAGCCAGACTTTGGTATAAACGATGGGAAAGGGGAGGAGAGTAAAGCCATCAGACAGCAGAGTTAGCTGCCTTTTTAGTGAAGGAGAGAGAAGAATGTCAATGACTCCTGAGTTTCTGGAATGGGTGAGTAAGCAGATAACAAGGCTGTTACCTAAAATCAGGAAGAGAGGAGAAATGGGAGATTTTAGAAATAAAAGTGAGGGGAGATCATGAGACAGCTTGTTGGACTTCTCCAATCAAAGAAATGGAAGCCAAACCTCATTCTAAAATGGAAATCTCATGACTTGAGAAACCTGTGGATGAGGGGCCTGGAAATTGTCATCGCTCAGTAAGTAAATCCCCTCCCATCCCTTTGGTCCCCCGTCCATGCCCTCTCCTTCCCTCACGTCCTCTCCTTTCCTTGATGGTAACACAGTGGTTGAATGATCTTTAGTATAGTTCAACTATATGGCATGTTTCAACCAATTCAGCCTGTTTTATGAAAAAGGAAAATAATAAGCAAAGGAAAGGAAGAAAGGAGAAAAATTTTAATTTGAACATACTCTTGAAATAAATACTTGAGGTAACTTGCAATAAAACCACAATTTAAAATAAACTTGGGGGGGTGGGTGGGTGGGTGAAGGATATATGGTATAATTCTATATGAAAATATAGTTATACCCTATATTTTTCTTTTAATGGAATTACATTTTTTTCTGACAGTAAAATGAATGTTAAATGTTTTTAATTAGAACACACCCAAATGAAGGAAGGAAATAATTCTACCAGAAACATGATGTGTAGTTGATATACTTGAACATTAAATCTGGGCTTCCCGGAAGCCAATGTAGATAAGGAAGCATTTTTTAAATTAAATTTCTATCACCTCATAAGCAAATATCCTTTCCCAGGCACCAAATCTCAGAAAGGACATGCTATTAAAAGCACATAACACCTTCAATAAACACTTCTTAGTAGGTGCTATTTGTCTGCCACTCTGTTTTGCTAATGAAAAGAGTTACCCCCCCACCCCGAAGCCCCTTGAGGGATGGAAGCAAACAGGTACCAGAGAAGGGGCGTTCTGAATGCTAGAGTCAGTTTAGGGACAAAGTATAGAAGAATCAGAAGAGGAGTCTGGAAGTCGAGCAACCAAGGAAAGCTTGGCCAGAGAAAGAGGTTCAGGAATGCACCGGGTGGGTCCAGGGCTAGGAGAGGTGCTGGGCACAGACAAGCAGGATGCAGGAACTGAATCCCCTTGCACTTTCATCAGGCACTCACTATGCACCGTGCACAGGGCACAGGGATACAAAAGTAAACAAGTGACTCGGCCTTCTAGAGTCTCATAGCCTAGGACAGGAAAGACAGACAAATAAACGCAATCCAGAGCTAAAAGGATCTTAGTGTAGAGAACACTGAGCTAGCACACGGAGCAGGAAGTGACTTCTTCTGCCTGGAGGGAAGTGAGGCCTGAGAGAGGGTTGGAAGGATGAGCAGGAAGCCACCAGGTGACAAGGGAAAGAAGGCCAGGCTCACTTCTACTCACCCTTCAGGTCCCAGTATGATCATTGTTTTCCCTGGACATCAAAGTCAAGGTTGGGGGGAGGCTCCGGCTCTGTGTTCCCAGAGCCACTTTTACTTACGGTCATTGAGCTTTCACTGTCTTCCTCACTTTCTGGGAACCCTATGAAAGAGGGCATCTGGCTAGCTGTTCTCACCACTTACATGCCCTACCCTGAGCCCAGTGCCAGGCACCTAACTGCACTCCATCAACTCTTTCTAAGAGAATTGATCAAGGGCTTTTCTGGAAGGGGTAACAGCATGAGGCAATAGAAAGAGGAAATGGGTTATGGCTGGAACAGACATGAGTGTGGGAGAGAGAAAAGTAGGAGATAATCTTGGAAAAGAGAGTGAGGACCTTGAATGGCAGACCAAGAAGTTGGAACTATATTTTCTACGTGGCCGGGGCCACTACCATAGATACTTAGGTGAAGGGAGTAACCTGATTTGCATTTTAAGATCACCACTTTCATACTGACAGCAGCACAAAAGGCAAGTTGAGCAAGAGTGCGTCCAGGGGCAGGGAGACCAGGCTAAACATGTTTCCAAGGTGCCTCACTCTTATTTTTTAAATTTCTTTTCTTCTATTTATGCAAGTGCAATATCACTATTCGGCAAATGCAGCAGTTAACACCTTACTGGAAGAAGTGACTTGGCCAAAACAGAAGTGGTCAAACTAGGATTTGAATCCAGGTTCTCTGGTTCCAGCTTCTCCTTCTTAATTCCTTTTGCAAGCCATTTTATTTATTTATTTGTTTGTTTATTATTGAATTGCCATTGGCATACAATATTATATGTTTTCGGTGTACACCATAGTGATTTGATATTTTTTCTACATTAAGAAATGATCACCACAATAAGTCTAGTTGCCATCTGTCACATACAGAGTTATTACAATATTATTATTATTTTTATTTTTTTTTTTGCAGTAATTGGGCCTCTCACTGTTGTGGCCTCTCCCGCCGCGGAGCACAGGCTCCGGACGCGCAGGCTCAGCGGCCATGGCTCACGGGCCCAGCCGCTCCGCGGCATGTGGGATCTTCCCGGACGGGGGCACGAACCTGTGTCCCCTGCATTGGCAGGCGGACTCTCAACCACTGCGCCACCAGGGAAACCCTACAATATTATTGACTCTGTTCCCTATGCTGTATATTACATCCCGTGACTTATTTATTTTACAGCTGCAAGTAAAGGTGCCTCACTTTTAAGAAGGCTGAGCTTATCAATCAATCAGTCAATCAAATTACTAGGATCAAACTGAGTTCAGAAAAGAATATATGTGTGTGCTGTAAAAGAGGTGAAATGATCATCACTGCAAAGACAGAAAAATTAAAAGCAAAAGGATGTATAATTGAAGCCTAATGTATAAATACAAAAATAGAAACAAGGCCAGATCTTTCCCAGATTGCCTGAACAAACAAAATCTGGACAAATGCTGGTTATAAGATATCTGCCTAAAATAAAATGACACAGAATAATTGAAAATACAGAGGTGAGCATGATATACCAGCAAACACAAAGTCACAGTTTCACATGAGGAGAAGAGATGGCAGGAGGGGAGAAAATAAATATCAGGAAAGTAAAATGAAGATTAAAAATCTATGGAAAAAGAAAGTAACTTTGTAATACTCTCTAACATTGATATAATTTACCATGTTGATATGACTGATGAGAATATCTAGTGTCACTGCTAACCGGTAAAGGGCTTTCACCAGAACCTGACCTAGCTGACACCCTGATCCTGGACTTCCAGGCTCTAGAACTATGAGAAATTTCTGTCCTTTATAAGCCACCCAGTCAGTGGTATTTTGTTATAGAAGCCTGAACAGATTAAGACACATGGTTTGTAGCTCACCTTCAATAAATAAACTCTGGTTTGATGGTGTTCCACTTAAAATGTCACTTGAAATGAATCACAGTTTTCTAAAACTGTGACAGTCCAGCAAACAAGACCTTACTGAATTTGCAGAGAATTTTTGCATAATTAAAACTTAAGAACACAATCGATTTTTATTTCATTTTACTTCATTTCATTTCACTTCATTTCATTTTGGAACCAGGTAGTACTATCGACCAAAAAGTCTAAGAGATTTAGCAAGGTCTGATGCTACTAAATATAATTTTTAAAAACAAAAGCACAAAATATGATAGCAGAAAACCACATACGAGAAAGAGAGAGAGAAAAAATGAGAATGTACATGTATGTTGAGGAAAAGCCTAACTTTGGAGCAATATCATGGTTGCACAGTTGTTAAGAAAATATAAGCTGTGAAGTCCTGTGCCAAATTCCAGTTCCAGTGCTTGCTAGCTGTGTGACCTAGTTATTTCCTGGTTTGTAAAATTTTGTCTATACAATTCTTTTATAACAACTATTGAAAGATTATATTAAATAATGTTTATAGGTTTCATGGGACAGTGTCTTGAGTACAGTAAATACTCAAAAAATAGTAAATAGTAAATACTCACAGCTAGACTTTTCTGATGCCAAAAAGTCAAACACGTCCACTTGAATCCCTTTGAGTCTGAGAATTGGGCCACACTCTAACCCTCTTCCCAGGCTAGTTGCTAACCATGTGGATCTTGTTGTACCCTTCACACTTTGCCCTCATGAATTACTACTGTCTTATTTCCACCATTCAGATCTTACCCCCACTCTCCTGTATGGTAGTAGTGGATGTTGAACAAGTGGGCCAGACCCTGGGTGTTACCTGCACAACCAGGATCGGTGGCCCAATCTGCAGGAATAGAGCTAAAGTGGAAACTAAGTCAACATGAAGGAGCCAGGCAGAACCAGCAACAGCAAGGTTGGAAGCCAAGGGGTATTCCATGTGGCACCAGGAATAAAGGGGAACTCTCTGTATCTACCTTTATTGGACATGAGAAGTGTGGTGCCTGTGTGCTTCTGGCTGCCATGTACTGACCACCTGGTTGGCAGGCATTGTGCAACACGTTTTCCTTGCAGTACATCATTTTCCTCTCCAGGGGGCTGGTATTGTTACCTATTTCACAGATGAGAAATCCAAAGCTCAGAGAGTTTAGATCACTCCCCAAGGTAACATAGTAAGGAAAGAGTTGAATCTGGGGCTTTCTCTGACACAATGCCCTCTACTGACTCAAAAGGACAATGTGTGGTGGACCCCTTCACCTTCTGATGTTTATGGTATACAGTTTTTTGAACCTAAATTTGGGACTTCACGTTTCTCTCCTGGATGAGGAGAAGCAGGTCATTGCATTTTGCTCGTGGAATCTCTTATCTCTGAAACATGAAGCTTCTCTAGAAGCTTCTCTTAGGAGATGCGCACCATACACCAGCTTGCTGAAGGTCCTGCCATTGCTGTCATGGTCCCTCAGCCCGTGCATCACCTGCTCAGCCTCACACCTGAGCAGGTTCTCTCCAGCTGCATCAGTTCTCCTAGACTTTCCACCAAGGGTGTGTAATGCCTTATTCTGGTCATAAGTTGTAAGAGAACTTTCACACTGTTCTTAAACTTCCCTACATGGCTTGATTGATTTATCTTGGATTCTCCAACTCTTCTCTTCCTGGTCCACCTCTCTCTCTTATAGTTGTTCTCAGTTAAGTTTTTTTTAATCAGCTACCTCCCCATTTCCTTTGGGATCATTGTGGTCCTTGAAAGCTGCCAGGGTAGCTCTTTAAGGTTAGATTCCAAAGTACATGCCCAGAATTTATGAGGAATCCCTCCAAATACAAAAGAGAGCTGCCTGTTTGCTTTTTCAGTGAGTGCCATCCGATCACTCCCTATGACAAGGAGCATCTGTGGTTTTTCCTATAAAATAGCTTTCCAGCACTTTCCCCATTACAGACTAGTGGCCCTTTGAGAAGGGAGACCATTCCTTCACAAGACTGGGTTTTGCATTTTCCTGTTTACATTTGGAAAAGAGCAATCTGCTATCACTGCAGAGTGCAGAGCAGAAGAGGGAGTAAGAGCCACTTTAGGAGTGGATTTCGTACCCCAGCAGAGCCTGCTGTGGGGCGGTATTGCTGCATTGGCACATTTGACAGTTTGTGCGGGTCTCCAAAGAGCAAGCACCCAAGGCTGATGCTGCCTCTGGACAGGAAGGTCAGGTCATGCCATCCCTCTGTCCTGTAGTGGGCTATCTATTTCCCACACCCACTGTGAGAGGGGTGAGGAGAAATGAACAGGCATACATGCAATTTTGTTTGGCCAAAGTCATTTCAACATCTGTAAAGCAAACAAGAATTCATCCATCACCAAATAAAGTAATTATCGAAGCAGCTGTTACCCAGACATGACTCTCAGCTGGGGCAGTGGGAGAGCAATTTATCTCTTAGCAGCAGCTTGCCAACATCTAACTTGTGATTTATAGAGGAGGAGAAATCCTCAGAATATAAGGTTCAGGCAGATGTGTTGAAAATGGCTCTTCAAATTCTTTTGAAATTTTGTCTACTGTTATTCAACTCATAAAATACTCATAGCAAATTTGGAATATTCAGAAGCAAGTATACAGGGAAAAAAATGACTTCTAATCAAGATAACCACATCAATATTTTAATACATGCCCCTTCCAGGCATTTCTCCATCTGTTAGATAGATAGATAGATAGATAGATAGATAGATAGATAGATAGATAGATAGATAGATAGAAGATAGATAGACACTGTGTAATTGAGAATATATCACATATTTATATGTATTTGTATCATCAACTGAATGGAATCAACCAGGGAAAATGAGTCTGTCCATACAACTCTGCCCTCATTGTAGCCAGGATTCCTTGGGGTCTCATCCAGTGATCCTCCTTAGCTTTTTCTAATGTTTGGCATCTTATTTCACATGGCCACTCCCAGGACTTCTGGAAATGTCCCATGGTCAGTCTGGGCACCCTCAACTTCATATACCAGGATATCTCTCTATGTTTCCTGTATACATGCTTCTGTGTTTCTCAGTATCCAGTATGAACAGATGAGAAGGATAACAAACTTAAGTAAATCCCATATATCAAATGGGGAAAAGTTGAAGGAAATACTTCAAGTCAAAAGGAAATGAGATAATGCAGGATGTTAGAGAAACACAGAGCCCAACTTGAAGACCAAAGAGGAAAGAAATGCAGGCCACATCAGGCTGAATAGAACTCTTCTCCCTACACTCAGTAGTAAGAGCGATCCCATTTGGGTATTTTTCCCAACTCTCTTTCAAACCTTCTTTATGAGAAAGGAAGATGTATCAGGCACATTCCTTACCTTCGAGGAACTCATGAAGAAGAATATATACCATCCTCTAGGGCCAGGTTTCTCAACCATGGCACTACTGACATTTAGGGCCAGTTAATCCTGTGTTACGTGGGGCTGTCCTGGGCTTTGTAGCATATTTAGCAGCACCCCTGGATTCCACCCACTAGATTCTAGTAGTACCTCTCTCCACTTCACCCCACCCCGACCAGCAAGTTGTGACAACCCAAAATGTCTCCAGATATTGCCAAATATCCCTTGAGGGGCAAAACTGAGATTCTCCCCAACTGAGAATCACTGAACTAGATATGGGGGATGGGGACGGGGGGATATCCTTCTGCTTGCTGACATCAAGCAAAATAATCCTATTTGCAAATCATTGGAAAATAATTCCAGCAGCAATGACCTTAGGGACATCAGGGCAGAGAGCACCCAGAGCCATTTGGGTTTGGGAAAGAGAAAGGAAATGAAAATGGATTCACATACCTCATTTATTTTAAACCTCTCAACAATCTTTCAAGGTAAGCTTTATTTGCTCACTTAACAGGTGAGAAAACCAAGACTCAGAGAGGATAAGTAACTGGCCCAGGACCACAGAGCAGGTAAGCAGAGTACTCCCCACTCCACAGTGCTGTATGCCGCCAAAAAATAAGAGTTCCTAGAGTTTGGAGAAAGGAAATCTTACAAATTCTAAATTTATACATTTAAAATCAGAAAACCTGGAGAATGAGGAGATGGGTCTGAAGGGAGGAAGGCTTGAGTGACTTCAAAACCTGAGTGACTCCAAAGAGAAGATTTTACCCACTTTGAAATGGTTTGTTTAGAATTACGTTGTCAGCAAAATTGTCGTCGCAATATTTTGTCTACTGATTGGGCCCTACAATTAAGCCTCCCTTGATGAAAGCCTCTTAAGGCTAATTTTAAATCTGATTACCGTCAGCATGACATCCACTTGGAGTTGCTTTTCAAACAAGCAGCAGTGTTTTCCTGGGGATGTCAGTGTCGGAATTTGTGGCCAGAAGTCTCTGCAGCCACATGTTCCCCTCCCACCCCTGTAACCCCCTCCAGACACTGTCAGTTCGCAGCATCTTAAACTCAAAGTGCCTTGATGCGAAGTAAGCTACAGCGCTTCTCTCAGGAGCCCAGAAATGCCGCGGTGTCTAAGCATTGGCCTGAATCAGAGAACAGAGGAAGATTGAGTATCTAATCAGATTAGTATGAGAAAAGGCTCTGGATCGCGCCGTCCCTTGACTTGAAACTTCTGTATTAATAGCAGTAATACGTGATTTGTGCCACGTCTGCTCCGTTGTGGAAGGATAAAGGCGAGGGGGATTGACACGGATTATTAAAAAGCCTCTCGGCCCCAAGCTTTCCACTGTCTCTGGTCCTTCTGGTCTTTCTTTGAATAAAACATATGTGAAGCAAGACAGAAACTCTGAAGACTGTCTCTTCAGACCCTCTTCAATCAGTGGAGAAGCTGACCGTCCACCTCTGCTGTTTAAGATGACACCACACTCAGAAAAGTGTGCCAAAGGGGGCAGCACCGGGCAGAGCCAGTGCTGTGGAATCAATTCTGGCATCTGTACATCTGCCTGGGTCCAGTGCTAACCAATCTTTTTTCTGACTCTCAATTTTCCCCGCCCTTTGAGATGGTACCCATCTCTGCAAACTACTGTTTTCATTAATTCCCAGCACCCAAGCAAGGAACATAAAATCCTTGCTTATCTCTTCAGACCCATCTCACTTACAGTGAGGGCTTGAAAAGTGCGGGGTTGATGAAGATAGAAGAGAGATTTGGGAGGTAGAAGAGGCAGCATCGGTGGCCAGCTGGGTGTGGGAGTGAACACGAGGGAGCAGTCCAGAGTGACCGTGAGGTGACTTGCTTCATTGATTAGGGCAAGGGTTACACATTAAGCAGTAGAATGAACTCGGGGTGGGAGGAACACATCTGGGGGGAAGTTGGGTGACTCAGTTTAGGTCACGGAGGTTTGAGTACCCAGGGCCACCCCAGGACCTGTGCCGGGAGAGAAGACGAGCTCTCTCTGCCACAACCCCGGTTGCTCCAACAAGCTGGATCCCTGCTCCATTGTCTACACAGATTACAGAAGGTGGCCTAAAAGGAAATGGCAAGCCAGGGTGTTAAAGTAAGATTTTTGGCAGTGGGGGAAATAGGAGAAGAAGGAGGCTACTGGTTTCTTCCTTGCATTTGCAGACCCACCAAAAATTGACATTGACAAAAGGGACTCAGCCTTTACATTCTGCAATAGCATCTGGGCTGCAGCTCTGATCTCCAAGCTCAGTGGTGAAGACCTCAGTCTCGCAGCTAAAAGACACCTGCCTGGGGCCAGGAAGAGTCCACAGTCTCCCCCAGCAGCAATTTACTTGTTTGCTTATGCTTTTCATTGTTGATATTACTGTTGTTTTTAACATCTCAACTTTAAAATGGCTTTTTGTTATGTCATTTTGGTGTGTTTTTCCTCCTTTTGAAGTGTCTAGTCTTATCTAGCTGCTTTCCCGTTCGATATTTGACCTTCTGAGCTCAGAGCCAGAGTTTCACTTTTTATTATTTTTCCTTGTTTTTATTTTTAACATTCTACCTTACATTACACTACATAAATTTGGATTCATTTTGATTTTCATTTTAGCATTTGAGCTGAAGGTGTTTAAATTTTTACCTCTAAAAATCCTTCCCTTTGCATCTGTTTGAATTTTTACTTTAATCATTTTATTGATTCATTTTAAAAATATTTTTTCTTTTATTCATTTTCAAAGTTTCTACCCTTAAATTTTTAGTCCATCTCTCACAATCATTTTCTTACTAGGTTTTCTCTTTTTAATTTCCTTTTTTTATTTATTCTTAACATTAAGTCTGTCATTGCTCCCACTGTTTGTTGTTTTTGTTGTTGCATTAAGGTTCTGGAAATAATTCCCCTATTTCCCATGCAAAACAGAGATTAGACGTCTTTTCCCTTCTAACAGTATACCTCCTTCCTTTCTGTCTGGCCCTGATAAATTTTTCCACATAGGTTTTTAGAAGTGAATTCTAATACAATCCTAAAATAAATTAGACATGCAAACACACACACACACACACACACACACACCTCTTACCTTATAAAATGAAATCCCTTCCCAGTCAAGAAAGCTGCCTCTGCAGATGTACATCTGAAGATTTGGAATGATGTGTCACTTCACCACATTATAAGAAGCCATGGGATTTATAATCTTTGACTCCAAAGAATTCAAAGAACAATAGAAGAGAGGGATTTCAATGGTCTGCTCTGCAGACCACTTGCATCAGAATCTTCCACGTTGTTTGTAAAACAACCTGGGTCCCATTTCCATTCTTAACAAGCTTCCCAGATGATCATTTACATTAAAGTTTGAGAACAACTGCTTTATTGTACTGAAATCTATCTATATCTACATATAGGTATATACAGAACCATTGAAGCTATTATGAATAATTGTTACTTCTGGGGAGTGAGACAGAATGGTGGGGCAAATATAACTTTTTAAATAATAAACATTTGCTACACTTACAGCAATAGTTTTAATTAAATAATTTTTAAAGTTATTACACACTCCTTTGGATATTTTCTTATGCTGTTGGAATCATACTTTAAGATAGAAAGTAGAACAAGTTACAAGTACATAGCCTCTAAAATACTGACACTGCCTCTCACTACATTAAGACAGGAGTTGGAATTCTGTGGAGTGCCACCATAGGAAATTCACCTGCTCTGGCCCTGCCATGCTCCTCTTCAAAGAACTGGAAACTAAACAAGGAGGGATGAGGTCGCCCAGTTTCTCTTCCTTCCCCTCCTTTCACTTAGCTTCCACGTGTCTACAGGATGGAGAGCAAACATTTGGCAAATTCACTGGTGCGAATGAGTGAGGCTGTCCTTGTTTTAACACTCCAACTACTTTCATTGTCCTATTTCCAAACATTTATTTACACAGCCCCATGCCACTTCTAGACAGATTTCCGGATCAAGTCTCCCCAGCTAACTTTAATTGGTCAAGGCCAAGAGCTTGTCAGTGTAGTCTTTAGGGATTTTAGCCAGGGTCAGGCCCTGAGCAACTGGGATAAGGATGGCAAGAAGACTGGAGAGGACAGGAAAAGAGGGAGGAGGCAGGAAATCTGCTATCACATACTTGGTGGACTACCTGGATTAGTGCCTGTGGCATGTCTGGCTCAATATTTATGAAATCCCGTTATCAGCATTTCTCTAAACTCCAGGGTATGTGTGTGGGGTTGGAGATGGGGTGAGCAGGTTGACTCCCTCAGACCCTGTGCCCAGAATCACTCCTGTGTGTTGAAAGGCCCTGCCTCCACCCCTCTTTGCTCTTCCCTTATAGCTTCGGCATTTAATTTGAGCAAGCATCTCTAATTCTCTCTTTAGGATAGATTCCAAGAAGTCAGATTACTAGGTCAAAGAGTAATCCTACTTTGAGAACCTTAATTTATGTCTATTCATTAGGCAAGTGTTAGGTTTTTCCCACTGGATGACCAATTATAGACAAACATTCTGTAACAGATATGTGTTTGTGGGCATATGAATAACAAATTATTAGAAATAGCAGAGCTTTAATGCTCTTCAATGTACATAACACTTGACTAGCCCCAATCTACTGATTGGTGGTCGACAAAGCCTTCAGTGATAATGCCATGCTCTATATGAAAGAAAAGTTCAAGATTTCTGACTCAGGATAGTCAAACTAATGTGGAATCTATAGTTTGAATGATCCAGAGAGGCTGTGTCAGCTAATCAATAACCTAAAGGATCCATGTGTCTTGATGGCTGTGGAAATGCAGGCTCATGCATATGATATGCCAACACTCCAGAGGATCTATCAAAATTGAGAAACAATTCACACACGGTAAGAGTCTTTTTTTAGCTATACAATTCAGTGATATTTAGTATATTCACAGGGTTGTGCAATGCCACTGTCTAAGCCCAGAATATTTTTAGCACTCCACAAAGAGACTCCATACCCATCAGCAGTCCCTCTACGTTTGTCCTCCCTCCAGCCCATAGCAACCACTAATCTGCTTCCTGTCCGTATCGATTTGCCTATTCTGGGCATTTCATGTAAATGGAAGTATACAGCATGTGGTCTTTTGTGACTGGCTTCTTTCCCTTAGCTGAACATTTTCAAGGTTCATCCATGTTGTAGCATGTGTCAGTACTTCGTTTCTTTCTATGGCTGAATAATATTGCATCTCATGGATATACCACATTTTGGTCATCCATTCATCTGTGGAGGGTTTTTAATGTTAGCTTTTAATTTATTACGGAATACACCCAGAAAAGATTATACTAATGATAATTATACACTTTGATGAATTCTTACCAAGTGAGTAACCAGCACTCAGATTGTGAAACAGAACATTACCAGAACCCCAAAAGCCCCACTGGGCCCTTTTCCAGTCCCTAATTACCCTCCAAATATAACCATTATCTTAATTCCTAACTCTACAGATTAGTTTTGCCTGTTTTTGAGATTTATACAAGTGAAATCCTACACTCTATGCTGTCTCTTGTGTCTGGTTTCTTTCACTCAACTCTATATTTGTGAGATGCATCCATGTTGTGGCATATAGCTACAGTTGATTCTTTCTCAATGCTGTACGGTTTTCCATTGTGTAAATACTACTGTTGATGGATATTTGGGTTTCAGTCTTTTGCTGCTGCTCACAGTCTCTAGGTGAATATATGTGCACATTTTTGTTGGTTATACATCTAGGAGTGGAATTGCTGGCTCATAGGTGCATATATGTTCACTTTTAATACATACTATGGAATAGTTTTCCAAAATGATTATATCAAGTTACAATACCACCCTCCGTGTATGGGTGTTATGGTGGCTTCACATCCTTGTCAACAGAGAGTATTATCTTTTTCATTTCAGCCATTCTGGTGGAGGTATACTGGTATCACATTGTATTTTTAAATTATTTCACTAATTAAGTTCAGCACCTTTTCATATAGTTATTGGCCATTTAAAGCCTTCTTTTCTGAAGTGACTGTTCAATGTTTAATTTTAATGTAGTCCAGATTACAAATGTTTTCCTTTATGGTTAGTAATTTTTTTATACGTCATGTTTGAGAAAGCTTTTCCTACCCCAAGGTCATGAGATTGTGTTTTAATATGCTTAATATTGATGTGTTTGATATTGAAATGTTTATTAATTATCAACTTTATACAAAATGGTGAATATATCTCTGTTATGGCCCCATCAGGAAAGGCACACAATGTATTAGAGATATCTGAATGGAAATAAGAACAAAGGAACAAATCATAGCATACAGTCTGCCGACACCTAGCAGAGATCACATACTTCTCTCTGTTAGTCTTTAAAAGAACCTGGTCCATGGTTGTCTCTCAACTTATTGTTTCTGGCTGTATCTCTAATTCTTTTCCAGCTTATACATCATCCTCAGTTGTAGAAACAATTTGTTTTGACTTCTTAATCTCTGTCTTTTTGTCTAAATATAAACCATATTTTATGACTCTATTAGTCAATTTGTAACCATCCAAGCAGGAGTAAGGAAATTTCTGGGAAGAGCAGCTCAACAACGTTCCAATAGATTTATCTCTCCATCTGAACCCTTCTCGAACATGCCAAGTGTCCTTCCAATTACCAATCTGGTGACACTTTGAGCATCACTATAATTTATGTCAGAGGGAGCCTAGGGAGCAAGAAAGACAAATTAGCTAGATTTTCAATGGCATTGCACTGTCACATGAAACAGAAAGATTGTACAAAAGCCAGCTCCTCTCCAAGGGTCATGATGCCTTCCTGGCTCATCCTGATATACACAGTATTTGCATCAAGCTAATAGTGATGACTGATTCTGATACTGTGTCACACTGCAAATGGAAAACGTACTCTCCCTCCAAATTATCTGCTGCTAAATAATATGATCAGGCAGAGTTGCACAACCAGATTGTCAAGAAAGGAAT
The DNA here is from genome assembly GCF_003031525.2 of Neophocaena asiaeorientalis asiaeorientalis. NCBI lineage: Eukaryota > Metazoa > Chordata > Mammalia > Artiodactyla > Phocoenidae > Neophocaena > Neophocaena asiaeorientalis. The sequence goes on along the minus strand of NW_020175489.1, from coordinate 396,956 downwards.
GATTCACTGGGTGCTTGGAATAGCCAGCCAGCACATCAGAGAGTCTCACACCCTCACAAAGCACAGCAGCTGCATCTCCTGAGGATGCGAAGCTTTCTGAGCACACTTCATTATGAAGCATGGAAAGACTCACAAAGTGGGACCAAGGGGAGAATTAGCAACAGCAAGGGAATGAGAGGCACAGGTCAGAATGACATGTGTTTGCCCCAGTGGCACTCCTTAATTCACACAGCAGGTGTGGAGGGCTGAGACTGAGGGCCATAAGATTGCTTCCCCAGAGACTGGGTAAGAGAATGGCTTGATCTTGTCTCCAAAACACTCAATTCTCTCAAAGTTTGGGAGAAACAGATAGATAACGAGCTAAGAATATTAAAAATGCTTATCAAAAGCTACCATGTATGAAGAGTCAGGGAGTTCCATTGTCTAGTGAAATGAGTAATACTATCTCTCCAATACAGCCTGAAAAACATTAGCCACTAATTCCTTTTATCCTAAACTAGGTTCTATTGCAAGATATAGCCTCTCTGCTCTGTGCTTGGAGCATCTCTATTCCGTAATGTCAGTGTTTGTCCTAGGTTCAGCCTTATCTGTAGAGTGGGAAGTGGAGTTTATTCTGCTCTCTTTGACATGAGCTGAAGGCAGGCCCTACAGTGGGCATGCACATGGATGCCATAAAACATCACGTGACTCTGTCTGAGGTCCACCTTTCTGCAGTGATCAGAAATTTGATCACTTAATTCATGCTTTAATTAATGGATGCCATTGTTTATGTAGGCCAGTGAATTCCAAAGTTGGCTCCTGTTAAGAACCATCTGGGCAGCTTCTGAAAAATACACATTTCCTATATCTCATTCCAGAATACTTGGATTCATTTTGTTAATCTTCTTGATTTTGAAGTTCTTCAGGTGAGCCTGATCATCAAAAAAGTTTGGAAACGGTTGCGGTAGGCTAAAATAAAAGTAGGAAGTAATGAAGAGCCATTGAAACAGTCATATCAGAATTTATGTGTGCTAAGGCCGAGGTCCTGGAAGCAAATGAGATGCTGCCTGTTCCTGTAACTTCTTACTTGTTAAAGTCCTGAGGATGGAATTTCCTACCACACTGGCTTTCCCCCTCTTTCTACTCACTAAATGCCTAAAGTGCATCTTTTTCCTTTCCCTGTGGGGGTAGGGAGTTGGGGAAACCAGACTTCTAAATCTCATGGAATGGGTTCTCAACTGTAAAGGGAGTTTTGTTACCAGAATATGGGGGAAGGAGAAGGGATAAACCATTGTGCACCTCGGAGAAATTGCCAACTGCTAACATTATACAATCATCTGTCCAGGATGGAAAGAGGAAAAGAGAAAAGCTTAAATAGTCTACTGTAAGTTGGATGATACCAAGTTTGGAATGTTTCAGCAGTGTCATGCGAAATCTCTGCTCCTGGGAGGATGTAATTGTGCTGCATAGAAAATATCTTGTTGCCTGTGTTTCTTTACAACAAAGGAGGATTTCATCTCCAGCTCCAAGCCAGAAATGGTTTTTCCCACCTAAAGGAATTTAAAGCATCCTTCAACTTGTTACAGTATGCCAAGCACATGGTCATCAGAGCTGAGAGCATGGGGTGTAACAGCCAGAATAGATAATCACAGAATCTATACCCACGGAAATAGGCAGTCTACCTGAAAAAGAATTCATAATAATGATAGTAGAGATGATCCAAAATCTTGGAAACAGAATGGAGACAATAAAAGAAATGTTTAACAAGAACCTAGAGGAACTAAAGAGCAAACAAACAATGATGAGCAACAAAATAAATGAAATTTAAAATTCTCTAGAAGGAATCAATAGCAGAATAGCTGAGAGAGAAGAATGGATAAGTGACCTGGAAGACAAAAGAGTGGAAATAACTACCACAGAGCAGAATAAAGAAAAAAGAATGAGAAGAAACGAGGACAGTCTCAGAGACCTCTGGAACAACATGAAATGCACCAACGTTCGAATTATAGGGGTCCCAGAAGAAGAAGAGAAAAACAAAGCGATTGAGAAAATATTTGAAGAGGTTATAGTTGAAAGCTTCTCTAATATGGGAAAGGAAAAAGTCAATCAAGTCTAGGAAGCACAGAGAGCCCCATACAGGATAAATCCGAGGAGAAATACACCAAGACACATATTAATCAAACTATCAAAAATTAAATACAAAGAAAAAATATTAAAAGCAGCAAGGGAAAAGCAACAAATAACATACAAGGGAATCCCCATAAAGATCAGCTGATCTTTCAGCAGAAACTCTGCAAGCCAGAAGGGAGTGGCAGGACATATTTAAAGTGATGAAAGGGAAAAACCTACATCCAAGATTACTCTAACCAGCAAGGATCTTATTCAGATTTGATGCAGAAATCAAAACCTTTACAGACAAGCAAAAGCTCAGAGGATTCAGCACCATCAAACCAGCTTTACAACAAATGTTAAATGAACTTTTCTAGGCAGGAAGCACAAGAGAAGGAAAAGACCTACAATAACAAACCCAAAACAACTTAGAAAATGGTAATAGGAACATATATATTGATAACTACCTTAAATGTAAAGGGATTAAATGCTCCAACCAAAAGACATAGACTGGCTGAATGGATACAAAAACAAGACCTGTATGTATGCTGTCTACAAGAGACCCACTTCAGACCTAGGGACACATACAGACTGAAAGTGAGAGGAGGGAAAAAGATATTCCATGCAAATGGAAATCATAAGAAAGCTGGAGTAGCAATTCTCATATCAGACAAAATAGACTTTAAAATAAAGAGTATTAGAAGAGACAAAGAAGGACACTGCATAATGATCAAGGGATCAATCCAAGAAGAAGATATAGCAATTGTCAATATATATGTACACAACATAGGAACACCTCAATACATGAGTCAAGTGCTAACAGCCATAAAAGGAGAAATCAACAGTAACACAATAATAGTAGGGGACTTTAACACCTCACTGTCACCAATGGACAGAACATCCAAAATGAAAATAAATAAGGAAACACAAGCTTTAAATGATACATTAAACAAGATGGACTTAATTGATATTTATAGGGCAATGCATCCCAAAACAACAGAATATACTTTCTTCTCAAGGGCTCATGTAACATTCTCCAGGAGAGATCATATCTTGGGTCACAAATCAAGCCTTGGTAAATTTAAGAAAATTGAAATCATATCAAGTATCTTTTCTGACAACAACACTGTGAGACTAGATACAAATTACAGGAAAAAAATTGTAAAAATTACGGATACACGGAGGCTAAACAATACACTAAATAACCAAGAGATCACTGAAGAAATCAAAGAGGAAATTAAAAAATACCTAGACACAAATGACAAGGGAAACACGATGACCCAAAACCTATGGGATGCTGCAAAAGCAGTTCTAAGAGGGAAGTGTATAACAACACAATCCTACCTCAAGAAACAAGAAAGATCTCAAATAAACAAACTAACCTTACACCTAAAGCAAGTAGAGAAAGAACAAAAAACCCCACAAAGTTAGCAGAAGGAAAGAAATCATAAATATCAAATCAGAAATAAATGAAAAAGAAATGAAAATAATAGCAAAGTTCAATAAAACTAACAGCTGGTGCTTCGAGAAGATACACAAAATTGATAAACCATTAGCCAGACTCATCAAGAGAAAAAGTGAGAAGACTCAAATCAATAGAATTAGAAATGAAAAAGAAGTAACAACTGATACGGCAGAAATACAAAGTATCATGAGAGATTACTACAAGCCACTATATGCCAATAAAATGGACAACCTGGGAGAAATGGACAAATTCTTAGAAAAGCACAACCTTCCGAGACTGAACCAGGAAGAAATAGAAAATATAAACAGTTAGAAGGCCTAAACAGACATTTCTCCAAAGAAGATAAACAGATTGCCAACAAACACATGCAAAGATGCTCAACATCATTAATCATTAGAGAAATGCAAATCAAAATTACAATGAGGTATCACTTCACACCAGTCAGAATGGCCATAATAAAAAATCTACAAACAATAAATGCTGGAGAGGGTGTGGAGAAAAGGGAACCCTCTTGCACTATTGGTGGGAGTGTAAATTGGTACAGCCACTATGGAGAACAGTATGGAGGTTCCTTAAAAAACTAAAAATAGAACTACCATACAACCTAGCAATCCCACTACTGGGCATATACCCTGAGAAAACGATAATTCAAAAAGAGTCATGTACCACAATGTTCATTGTAGCTCTATTTACAATAGCCCGGAGATGGAAACAACCTAACTGCCCATCATCGGATGAGTGGATAAAGAAGATGTGGCACATATATACAATGGAATATTACTTAGCCATAAAAAGAAATGAAATTGAGTTATTTGTAGTGAGGTGGATGAACCTAGAGACTGTCATACAGAGTGAAGTATGTCAGAAAGAGAAAAACAAGTACCGTTTGCTAGCACATAAGTATATGGAATTTTTTAAAAAAATTGTTCTGAAGAACCTAGCGGCAGGACAGGAATAAAGACGCAGACATAGAGAAAGGACTTGAGGACACAGGGAGTGGGAAGGGTAAGCTGGGAAGAAGTGAGAGATTGGCATATACATATATACACTACCAAATGTAAAATAGATAGCTAGTGGGAAGCAGCTGCATAGCACAGGGAGATCAGCTCGGTGGTTTGTGACCACCTAGAGGGGTGGGATAGGGAGGTTGGGAGGGAGACACAAGAGGGAGGAGATATGAGGATATATGTATAAATAGCTGATTCACTTTGTTATAAAGGAGAAACTAACACACCATTGTAAAGCAATTATACTCCAATAAAGATGTTAAAAAAAAGAATCTACACCCACGGCTAGCATCAGCCAAGTGAATTGGAGGCAAGAATGCCCATGCTAGAAATCAGTGATGAAGATTCAGAATGTAAACATGGTATTTGTAGGAAGCATAACCAAATACTAAGACTTCTTAATAAAGTCCTAAAACAAAGGAGAGCAATTGGTCATCTCTTTGATGACTCAAGCGCAATGTGTAACACCCACGGAGGATTCAGCAAAGAATGGCTGTGTTACTTTCTCAGGGAGAAGTAGCCAGGGATTAACATCACAGTTCATTGTCCATGTTTTGGTTGTTTTTTATATATATGCGTGTACATGTATGTCAGCCATGTGGTTTTCATTAATGGGTTGGGTTCATCTTTGGTGTTCTCCATCCCGCCTGAGCTAGAAAGTTCTAGGGCTACATGGTTCCCAGCAGACAGTGAGAGTTAAAATTCCAGGGTTCAAATCATGTGCACACTTTCCCTTCCAGAATTCTATCTTGACAAAGGTTGTTTCTTTCTGGGATTATGCAGAAGTCTTCAATCCCATGCTACTGCACAAATCTTTATAAGAGTCTTGTTAATTTTTTTTTCTTTTTTTGCGGTACGCGGGCCTCTCATTGCTGCGGCCTCTCCCGTTGCGGAGCACAGGCTCCGGATGCGCAGGCTCAGCGGCCATGGCTCACAGGCCCAGCCGCTCCGCGGCATGTGGGATCTTCCCGGATCAGGGCACGAACCCTTGTTCCCTGCATCGGCAGGCGGACTCTCAACCACTGCGCCACCAGAGAAGCACCAAATACCATAATTTTTATAATTCAGTTTTTATTTTTATCAAAGTTAGACATGTATACATATGGAGTCAAATAGTACTACCAGAATTATTACCAAAATCAAACCAAACCCAAATGAACCCCTATTCATCACCCACAATCTCAAGTTTTTATTTCTAGGAGACCACCTTTTGCGACTTTATAAACTGTTGCTCTTGTTTTTTACCTGTATTTCAATAAACTACACACTTTTTTAGCACTACTTGTGATTTTTCAGTATTAGCCAGCATAAATTGACTTCCTACTATGGAAGTAGGGATTTAGTTCTTTTTTACCGGATTCTCACTTTTCTAGAAAATCAAAGGGTCTTCTGACAATAACTTTAGCCAAATCTATGCCTCTGGCTGTTGTCTACACTGGTGAATTACCCTGTGGAATCTTTGTACCATTTAGTAAGATGGTTGTTGGAGAAATAGCATGCCACTCTCAGTGTGGGTGGAGTTTATTACAGCACTTTGTATCTGTTATTCCATTTAAACCTCATAGCAACCTGGGAAGGTGAGTACTGTTTTCTAGAAAGTTGTGATCCACTCAGGTTACACAGAGAGTGTGCAGAGCCACAAGTAGTTGTCTGCTCTACATAACTCATTAAGTCTCATCCAATCTTTATTCCCCTGCACTTTCTGTCCCTATGAGCTCAGCTTTATTTCCTTGTAAATATCAAGGTTCCTGCATTTTGATTCTCCAAAGTTCTCAGAGGTTCAGTTTGGGCCATTCATTGCCCAAAGTAGCACAGGCAGCCCCTCCAGTAACAAGAAATGTGGCCAGGCAAATTACTGGTCTCTGACTGGACCTGAAATAAGCCAACTATGAAGGCCAAATGCTTTAACTTGAGGGCTATAAGCTAGTTATTGAGAGGATAAAAGAGATTCGCTGCTGTGTTTAGGGAAGGCATCCTGCTACGGTAATTTCTAGTTAATCACACCACCTCATGGTCGGCAGGTTTGGCTTTGTAAATAGAAAGCAGATTTCCATGAGAGCTGCATGAGTAAGGAAAATAGCAGAAATGGCTTCAAGCTGTGACAGTTTCAATGAAAAGGATTTGAAGAAATGATGGGTAAGTTTTTAGACATTTTATTAGAAGTAGTAGTGGGTGTGTATAGCCAAAAACCTTATTCTTTTCTGAGAAAAGCTGCCCGAAATATGTTTCAAATAAACTTTCCAAATGTCCTTTTCAAAAACAAACAAACAAACAAAAAGATTGGGGGATGTAAATAATTATCTATCTTCCTTGCAAACCAACCTATTTTTACAACGTTCGTTCTTGTTCTCTCAGAAGTAAGACACATATTCACAGTGTCTATCACGTGCCAGGTACTTTACAGCTGTTATCTCCTTGAATTCTCACAAAAACCCTGCAAGGGAGATGGCTTTTTTTTTTTCTAGTTGGATGAGGAAAGGAAGGCAAAGAGAAGGAAACAACTTGCTCTGGATCACACGCTGGCAAGGGGAGGAGCCGGAGAGGCCCCAGGTGACAGGCAGAGCTGGGGTGGAGCCTGGTGACCTGAGTTCTGGCTCTGCAGCAGACTCACCTGGTCCAAATCCCAGCTCTACCCTCACTGGCTACAATGCTTTGGCCAAGTCTTTTAAGTTCTCTGTGCCTCAGTTTCCTCAACCGTAATGTAGGAATAAGGGACAATAAACCAACAATGGTCAAACCATGTATGACAGTAGAACTCTGGCCCTCTACCTCCATAGCAACCATCACAGGAAGCCAAACCATCACCTGTGCAGTAACTGATCCAGAACTGTCAGGATGTAGCCAAGACTGCCAGCTTCCCGAGATTTTTGCCCTTCCTTTCAACTCACAACCAACCAGGGAAAGCTAAATATGCTCCCCAAACAAATCACATAAGATGCCCCACTTCTAGTTAGCCCACCTCCTGCATCTCTGTGCCAACAGCCTCTAATCCGAGGAGACATGAAGGCTGCCCCTTTTGATAGCTTTCCCACTCCCCTGACTGCGCTGGAGTCCCTGCCAGACGCGAGGGATGGTGGCCGACTCCCTTCCTGTGGCAAGCCCTGAACAGACTGTTTGTTTTCATTTGGTTGGTCTTCATTTATTTCCACAGGGATAATAACGGCACCAACTTCATAGGATGGTCAGGAGGATAAAGGTAAGCAATGCAGGTAAAGTGCTTAAAGCAGAACCTAACACACGTTAAGCGCTCACAAAGATAGGGTTTTTTAAAATTAATTTCACAATGAAAAGTGGTAAGGCAGATTTAAGTAAACTATTTGCATAGGAAAAAAATTTAAGAACTACAGAAGGATGGGGATTTGGGCAGGTATTTATCTGAGGCTCTTCTCTGACCTGTCCCAAGCAATATCATTTTCCCTGCTCTATAGAATAGAAAACTAAGACTCAGCAAGGCTGGAATTTGAGGAAGAAACTGGACTCCAAAATCCAACTTATTTCTACTTCTCATGCTCATTTTCTATGAAGATTTTTAAAAAAGGTTTCCCTTGGAGATGTCTACCTCTTAGGGGTTTGTGTAATCCTGACCTTTGTATGAGAACAGAGTGGGTAGGTCACATGATTCCCTGATTTGTGAGTCCATCAACCATATTTATATCATGCAGAATTATTATGGCGGGACTTTCTGAAAAAGTAGTTAAAGATGTCACTGGGTTGAAATTAAATGGTTTAGGGTTAATCTCCTAGAAAGCAAGACCCAGAGCAAAGTATTTCGCAGCTCATGGCACAGTAATGGATGGATGTGAGTTAGGAAACCTACTTAACTGGTGACATCTATGTTCTGTTTTCATGAATATTTTCAAAATAATAAAATAGATAGATGGCACCAGGACCTTAGATAAATAAATTGATAGATAGATAAATAGATTGATAGAGAGATAGGTCTGGCTTTCTTATTGACAGATTATATCAATTACTTAGATGAAGTGAGAACCCAAATTAGGAGCAGTGGGTGATAGACATTGTATATTACCACGTTAAAGGCTATTTAAAGGAAACAGAGGAAAAGACAGGAAAGTCTCCAGAGAGATGAGCTTCAGGTAGTGCTCCACTCTTACAGAGAAAAAAAGGAAAAACCATTACATGACTTTGGAGCTCAGTGAGGAATTAAAATGTGTAATGGTTTACAATAGCCAGGACATGGAAGCAACCTAAGTGTCCATCAACAGATGAACGGATAAAGAAGATGTGGCACATATATACAATGGAATATTACTCAGCCATAAAAAGAAATGAAATTGAGTTATTTGTAGTGAGGTGGATGGACCTAGAGTCTGTCAAACAGAGTGAAGTAAGTCAGAAAGAGAAAAACAAATATTGTATGCTAACACATATATATGGAATCTAAGGGAAAAAAAAAAAGGTCATGAAGAACCTAGGGCCAAGATGGGAATAAAGACACAGACCTACTAGAGAAGGGACTTGAGGATATGGGGAGGGGGAAGGGTAAGCTGGGACAAGGTGAGAGATTGGCATTGACATATATACACTACCAAATGTAAAACAGATAGCTAGTGGGAAGCAGCCACATAGCACAGGGAGATCAGCTTGGTGCTTTGTGACCACCTAGAGGGGTGGGATGGAGGGAGATGCAAGAGGGAAGAGATATGGGAACATACGTATATGTATTCCTGATTCGCTTTGTTATAAAGCAGAAACTAACACACCATTGTAAAGCAATTATACTCCAATAAAGATGTTTAAAAAAAAGGGAAAAAAATAAAATAAAATAAAATGTGTAAAAGAGATAATGAATACCTCTACTGCACAGTAGAAGTTCATCTTGCTGTAAAACACAAAGAGCTGTGAAATAGCCCTGGGAAGCCCATACATGGGAGAAAGATGAAGCAAATTGTTAAAAGAAAAGCTTCAACAGCTAAGTTAGCAATGAAACTTACAATACACAGGAGTTATTTATACTTTTGACACATATTCTACCTGGAGCATCGAATAGCTTTTAAGCAAAAGTTATGGTTCACTGATCCACTAGCCTTTATATAAATAAATAATGGTATCTTTTTAAAACTGGTAAATGTGATGAGGTCTATGGGAGACCCCATATTTAACTCCCTTTCCTCCCTAATTTCAATGACAAAGATATAAAAAATAAGAAACAGTCTGGAAGGGAGCGAGCAGCCCAGAGCCTCCTGCACCCGGAATCTCAGCAGAGAGGAGCGCCCCCCACCCGGCCCCGCGCAAGCGGCCTCCCTGGGGCACACAGGCAGCACAAGATTTCAGCCCATAATCACGTAGAAGCACCAAGAGTGCGGTTCATTCACCTCCTGACTGTAGCCCTCCCTTCCACCATCTTTGAAACGCCTGTCTCTTTTTGCAGGGACTGAAATCACAACTATCTATACTTCAGCAAGAACGGCATCTCTCTGTAAAGAAAACTCACCAGATGTTTGACAAGTTTCAGTGGTTCAAATGAAAGGAGCTTTATATAAGAAATTAAGGAAAATACATGACAAACTGAAAATAGCCACACACAAATACATTTTTGAAAAATGTATTTTCAGCATCTTGACAGGATCCAAGAGAATGTTGTTCCATTGAAAGAGGATCAAGATGATGAGAGAAAATATTACTTGGATATGAGAAACTTGGTGAGTGGGTTTTAAATGCATGACCTGACTCAGACAATATGGCTTCATGAGAGCAAAGGTTGCCTGGAACTTTGTAAAGAAGGGGCTGAAGTGAGGACTAACGGTGCTAGTGATCACCTTAGCATCACTTAAGGCAGTTCATCCGGGCATTCTGCACCTCCAGATGTGATGCCATGGGAAGTACACAGCCCCACCTCTAATGGAGTCTGGCCAAAGAGAAGTGAAAGAGAATCTAATAGAATCTTTTAAAAGTTAGCCACTTATAGAAAATACGGGTGTGAGGAGAAAGGACAAGTCAGTTGACACTACAAGGCTGCAGGACATTTTAGAAGACAACTTCCCGGCATAAAACAAGCCAGGAGAGAAAGGGCTGCCTAGGCTAGGAGAGACTTAGGAGAAAAGACAAACAAATGGTGTACATGGACCCTGTTGGCATCCTTATTCAAACAAACAAATGGCAAAAAGACATTTTTAGAAAAATTCAGAGAATCTTGATTAGGAAATTGGATATTGCGTGATACTAAGGAATTTTTGTCAATTTTATTAGATGTAATTGTGGCATGGTGGTTATATGTAAAGATAGGTCCATCTTATTTTAGACTTGCATGCTTAATATTCAGGGGTAAAATGATGCTGTCTGGGATCATTTTTATTTATTTTTTCCAGCTTTATTGAGATTTTATTGGAATATAGTATATGTAAGCCTGAGGTGTACAATGTGATGACTTGATACCACAAATTATGAAATGATTGCCACAATAAGGTTAGTTAACATCTCCATCCCCTTACATAGTTACCAATTTTTTGTGATGATAGCTTTGAAGATCTACTCTTCTTAACAACTTTCAAGTATATAACACAGTATTGTTAATTACAGTCACCGTGCTGGATATTAGATGGGATTATTTTTGTCTTCAACAATAACAAAAATTGAATAGACAGAGAAAATGCTGCAACATCTTGAAAATTGTTGAATCCAAGTGCTGGTAAATAAGGGTTATTGTTCTTTTCTCTCTATCTTTTGGTGTTTGAAAATGTTTATGTTAAACATTTTTATTGTATCAGTAACATTGCAGTCAAAATGGACAGAGTGTTCACCATCTGATTTCCTATCACAACGAGCAGACACCGGAACAGAGCATTCTTTTTTGGATGATCTACTTACTCCCAAAGTTATCCCACACAAATTTACTGATGTTAGATCTGTAAGTACTGGCGTGTGTGCTGGGTGCTGTAATGCTTTGTCTGTGTCCTCCTTCAGGATGGAGGGACTATTTCCTCATCTGCCCAGAGAGTTCCCTGCTAATGTCTCAAAGCTGAATCCCTCCCCAGGAGCTGTCCTTGGCCAAAGGGGAGCTGACTTGTACCAGCTGATGGCCCCTTCGGGAGCAGTTCACATCCAATTTCTGGTCCATGTGTGGATAAAGGCCCCTGACCTCAGTTTGGGACTCCACGGCCCCCTACGAGATGGCTGTGAGCTTTGTTGTGGCTGCGTTGCAGTTGACCTTCTTCTCATCATTCCTGCTCCCTTTACTATCCCACAGGTATTATTCTTAAGAGCAGTAGCTAATTATCCTCCTACACACAGATCTCCATCTCAGCTTCTGTTTCCCAGGAAACCTAACCTAAGCCAGCGTGGAGAGACCTCCACTACCTGTTGTTGAATGAAAAAGCAAAATGCGAAACAGTATGAATAGAAATTTTCCATGCACATAGTAGTGGGAAAAAAAGCATACATTTCTATATGGGTGTAAATTCAGAGAAAAAGATAGAGAAACTTATATACGTCTTTTTAATTTGGGGAAGGGAAGTAAGTTGGGGAAATGTTAAGGGCAGTTTTCATTTTATTTGACTTGCTTTAACTTTTATCAATGAGATGAATTAATCTGCTATTTGTGTTATTAAAAGTAAGTCAACAACAAATAAATGAAGAAAAATTCCTTGGTGCGAAAAGACTAGAAGCTCAGAGCAAAAGGGTTTTTAATACCAGGCAAAAGAAATGCACATTTATATGGTAGAATTTTTAAACTTAAATGACCACAAAAAATGTCTTACAGGCATGCAGCGATTAAAAACAGGTGGTTGTTCAAATATAAAAATAGTTCAGTGGGCACCAGACTTCTTTAAAATATCTCAAATACCAGAAGTTAACAAAGAATAACCAGAGCATTTGAGAGGGAAATATTGTGACCTAAGGGTTTTGCATCCAATGAAATGATATTTAACATGTGCAAGAGAATCAGAAGAGAGTCTCATACATGCAAGAACTAAGAAGCTTAAAATCCACATATTTTCCTTAAGAAAAATTATGTGAAGAAGTACTGATTCACAAATTCTCCAAGCCGAGAATTTGAGTCTGGAGGTTGGATAAGAAATTAATGGTGATGAGCACTAAAATAAGTAAAATTTTGAATTAGTCTAAATAATTAATATTAGCTTGGAGTGAAACTTAATGCAAGCACCAAGAGTAATTCTTTAAAACATGGATGGACCTAGAGAATATTATACTTAGTGAAGGAAGTCAGACAGAAAAAGACAAATATTATATGATATCACTTATATGGAATCTAAAAAAGAATACAAATGAAACAATATACAAAACAGAAACAGACACACAGGCATAGAAAACAAACATACTTACCAAAGGGGAAAGGGGGGAGGGATAAATTAGGATTGGGGATTAACAGATACAAACTACTAGACATAAAATAAATAAGCAACAAGGATTTACTGTATAACACAGGAAACAATATTCAATATCTTGTAACAACCTATAATGGAAAACAATTTGAAAAAAAATATATAACTGAATCACTTTGTTGCATATCTAAAACTCACACAGTATTGTAAATCAACTATACTTCTATTTTTAAAAAGAACAGTTCTTTACATTTAATGTTCATAACATTTAAAAAATTATCATTATCATTAATCTGGGTGGAAAATCCACTGTCTATTGGCAAAACCAAAGAAAGATGGAAGTCAAGAAGTGGGGAAGGCAGGAGAAAGTATGAGGGTGCTAATCTCCCACAGTTTATACAGGTCTCCAAAAGACATATTATCTTATCCTTGATATTAATTGGGAAATATATCTTTTTCAGTTTAAAGGCTATCGCTGGTAGACCAAAATTACAAATTTTGGTTTCTAAAGAAATAGAAAAAAAAAAAAATTAGGGAAATTTGGCCAATGTGAAAAAAAGTAGGAAAAGAAAAAAGTGAAAGATGAGGAAAAATGCCTAAAAGTACAAAATAAGATGACAAAATCAAGGTGATACAAATTATTAAAATGAATATAAACATATTAAATAGAAATCTTAAAAACAAAAAAATTCAGATTTAGCTGAATAAAATATTTAATTATATGGGATTTTCCAGAGACTCAACTAAAATTAACTAAAATTAATTAAGAAAGGTTAAAAATAATGACTTAGGTAAAGACACACTGGGCCAAAAAAGAATGTAGGGATGGCAATAATAATAACAAATTAAGTTGAAATAAAGAGAAACAATTGCTAAAAGGGACAAAAGGGGTTTGTTTCATATTTTTGAAATATATTTACAATAAAGATATAATACTCATGAATAATGATTGAACCTATTCATTGACTCACATAGCATTAAAATAATAAAACTATATTAGGAGGAGAAATTGGCAAAAAATATATCGAATAGGAAATTTTAGCATGCCTGTCCTAGAATCTAGAGTAGTAGAGACAATTACTAAGGATATGAAAAATTAATATAATTTATAAGCTTGGATCTCTACTATCTATCTATCTAACCATCTATCATTCTATCTGTCATTAATTGCACTTATTACTATCCATAGTATATTTATGAAAATTCATATCTAGGGCCACAAAGCAAATCTCAATAATTCCAAAAGAGACTACATACTAGCCAATTTTTCATGACAGTGCAATAAAACTGCAAATTAATAGCAAATGGCTTTTTAAAATTCTACTTGGAAACTGAAAAAACACAGCTAAATAACACTGAAGTGAAACAAGAAATTAAAAGTGCAGTTAAGGATGACTTAGAAAGTGATTCTAATAACTAGAATGAATCTCAAATTTTAATCAGGTATAGCCAAAGCTATATCAAAGACATTTCAAAAAGATTAAGAATACATGACCTATGCTTTTATCAATATCAACCTAAGAAAGGTATAAATTTGAAACAGAACAATTGATAAATAAATAGATTTAGTTCTGAGCAGACTAAGGAAACAAAGAACAGAAATATACAACATTAAAAGTGAAAAAGCATATATTACTGTAGAAAGAGAAAAAAATTAAATTCTTAGAGATGACAAGAATGAGATAAACAATAAAGATTACTATCCCTATTACAAGACAAGGGTCCTCACATTATTACCAGATCTTTTTTTAAGAGATACATCTAATAGCAAATAACCAGAATGTTTTAAATGAAAGAGGGAGGCAGAGATCTACCAAGTGAACACAAACACACAAAAAAGTAGGAGTGGTGATATTATCTAACATTGTAGAATCTAAGGCAAAAGGATTAAATAAAACAAAGAACCTATTTTTAATGGATAAGCCTACAATTCACAATGGAAATACAGCAGGTGTGCACCTGTCTATGTCAAATAACATAACCCAGAAATAGACAAACAGAAAGACAAAAAGACAGGAAAAACAAAAGGCCACAACTGGAATGTGCTATAGGAAAACTCTTTTTTTATTATTATTATTTTTTTTCTTTCTTTTTTTTTTTTACATCTTTATTGGGGTATAATTGCTTTACAATAGTGTGTTAGTTTCTGCTTTATAACAAAGTGAATCAGTTATACATGTACATATGTTCCCATATCTCTTCCCTCTTGCATCTCCCTCCCTCCCACCCTCCCTATCCCACCCCTCCAGGCGGTCACAAAGCACCGAGCTGATCTCCCTGTGCTATGCAGCTGCTTCCCACTAGCTATCTACCTTATGTTTGGTAGTGTATATATGTCCATGCCTCTCTCTCACTTTGTCACAGTTTACCCTTCCCCCTCCCCATATCCTCAAGTCCATTCTCTTGGAAAGTCAGAGGTGAGTGGGCTGAGGTTCTTTAGCATTGCCATGTGAAAAACCGTCCTTCTCTCTGAAAACAAATGGAATTAATAAAGTGTGGCAGTTTTTCCAAGCTCCATTTTCTTTCCCATAAAGACCATGTAATGCTTGCAAAATTCCTCTGAGCACTCACCTCTGTCTGGAAATGATGCTTGCTTGCTGTTTAATGTTCCTATTAGAGAAAAAGAAAAACAAACAAAGATGGTCCCCTAGCATTTCAAATCTGATAGCATTATGATTCGATGTCATCCTTAGGCCCTCTAATTCCACCCCAGGAGAAATAATAAAAGGGGACAGAATTATAACTCTTTGAACTAGTCACCTGGTAGAGCCCATCAGAGGCAATTCCTGGGTCAAGGCAAACT
This sequence comes from Neophocaena asiaeorientalis asiaeorientalis, assembly GCF_003031525.2. NCBI lineage: Eukaryota > Metazoa > Chordata > Mammalia > Artiodactyla > Phocoenidae > Neophocaena > Neophocaena asiaeorientalis. The sequence continues at coordinate 381,290 of NW_020175489.1, read as the reverse complement.
CCTTGTGTCCCCCTTTTATTTAAGGGAACTAGACTAACATGGGAGCTTGGGATTGCACGTGAGTAGGGAAAAACAGTTCTTTTTCTTTCTTAGCAGAGAGACTGAAGCAATTTGGGTACTATATGTTTAGCCTCATCTTGCTTTGATTGGACCATCAAACCTCTATACCTTTGCCTTGAAAAGATTTTCACATTATGTCTTGCCCAGAAATATAATAATCTCTACAGTACTTTTTACACGTACTAAAACATGACGGACTGCTTTAAACATTTTTTCTCATAAACTGAGAGATCGAATAGACAAAAATACATGAGGATTTAGAAGCTCTGAAATATACACTTAAGTTGTTCAATAAATAAACAGAGCTTTTTACCCTACCAAAAGAATGGATTCTTTATCCCTAAAGCATTTACAAAAGTTTACCAATATTGGCTAAAAATACATCAACAAATTCAAGAATAGAAATTCTACAGGCCCCATTTTCTCATGTGTTCATTTGTTCATTCATTCATCCATCCAATATTTAATGGGCATTACCATTTGCCAAGGAGTATGCTAGGTGCTGGTGATGGAGCCAGAAAATTTAGAAATTAAAAAAAAAAAAAAAGACAAAAATCATCAAGCTTTTGAGTTTGGGGGAACTCAAAAAAGATTTCTCCTAAATAGCTCTGGGATCAAAGAATAAATCAAAATGCAATTATAAACTACTTAGGACATACTAATGATAACTATATTACATTCTTGCGAAAACTGTACTCAGGGGCAAATTCATAGCATTTGATGCTTTTGTTATTAAGGGAGAAAGACTTACAATAAATAAATGAAGTGTTTCTGTTAAGTTTAAGGAAAAAAAAAAAACAACTTAAGAGTTGCAAAATAACTAAAAAGCTGATTCTGGAATATATTCAAAGGATTCCCCAGTCCTCCAGGGGCCGTCCGTTGGGAGACTCCAATTTTTCTACTGGAATAGGTCACAGAATCAAAAGAAGAAAATAAAGTCAGAACTCAGCATCAGGAACTCATGAACCTTTCTTGAAGATGCTGGAATTGTGGTGAGTTAACCTCTGCCCCAGAAGGGCTCACAAGTTTATGGAGGAGAGTGGCTTGTAAATCTAACTTAATAACTATTATAATGGTAAGTGAGAAAGAAGTACATATATGCAAAATTCTGGGGGTTCTCAGAAGAGGAAGTGATTAATTCCACAGGAGTGGAAGGCAGCATGGGATGAGGTTGGAGAGGATATATATACTGGTCCAAAGGGTAATTGATTCACTAGGCAGGAAAGGAGGTTAGGAATAATGGGAGAAAGGCTGAGTAATGAAAGTGACTGAGAGTTTGTGGGGAAAATAATTCATTTTGGTGGGGACCAGACTGAATGTCTGAAGTGAAAAGTGGAAACAGAAGTCGGAATGGCTTCTGACAGAGAAGGGCCTTGGAGGCCATGCTAAGGTATCTGGGTTTATGATGGAGAAAATGGAGTGCCCATCAAAGGAGTTCAGGAAGGGAGGGGCATTATCATTTGCACATTGTTGCCTCATTCTGGTAATTTCTCCCATGATGAATCTGTTGGTAGTTTGGGGGGTTAGGCGGTAGGGACTGAGGTTGTCCTCAGGTGAGAGATGGTAAGGGGCTAAGGATGGCCAGTGCCATGGGAATGGAGGGCCAAAAGCCTACCCAAGACATTTCTGAGGTGAACTCGATATACATTAGTGGGTGTATAATGGAAAACGGTTATGGGTGGGGGGCAATAAAGTAGAGCCAGAAATTACCCATAGGCTAAGTTAGGGGCACATGGTAACACCCTAAACAGAGGTCGAATTTCATGCAGACCCACCCAATCATTCATTGTCAAGCATATTTCTAAACTCAGCATCATAGATTTCTAGCGAAAAAAAAAGCTCCTCTCCGGAGCTTGAATCTCTTCACAAAATCATGTAGAAGGAATTGTTGATAGTTGTTACAGACGCTGAGATGTGTGTGTGTGTATCTTTGGGGGAGGTGTGCCCTTTCTAAGGCAGCTGCTTCTATCACTGGAGAACAGGATCCGCTTTACCTCCTCCCTGCAGGAAGACCTCTGCTTCCTTCCCAAGCCTCCTTGACACTTCCCCAGCTCTCCGAGGGAAAGCTAGAACTGGTGTTCTAATGACCAGTTCGGTAGTGACAGGCTGTGTTAGGAGCAACTAAATCTTGGGTGTGTACGTGTGTGTGTGCTTGCTTATGTGTGTCTGTATGTATTTTTAAGTTGTGTCTATGTGTGTGTTTGTGTTAGAGTTGCCAGATTTAGCAGACAAAAATCCAGGTCCCACAGCTAAATTTGAATTTCAGATAAACAGCAAAGAATACTTTTAGCGTAAGTATGTTCCCCATGTATTTGTGTATGCAATATTTAGGACTTATTCACACTAACATAAGTACTCATTGTTTACCTGAAATTCAAGTGTGAAGCCCAAGTGTGCGTTTGTGTATGTTTTATGTGGGCCTCTGCGTGTATTGCTGTCCGGGGTTTGTACCTGTGTGTTTGTGTGTATGTGGGTATGTGGTTTTTGTGCTTGTGTGTACATGTGGATCTGAGTTATAGCACTCCTAATAAGAGTGCTATACAAGTGATAAGGTTGCTATACAACCATCCAGGCCATGGGGAAAATAGAAATAGAACTCTCTACTTAGAAGAAAAAAAGCAAGCAGGTTTTTTTTCTATGATTAATTTTGACTTTGAACAAGTCACTACAAAGTGAAGAGGTTGAACAGATTCAACCATTTAAATATTTATCGACCATCCTAGGAGCAGAAGGTACAAAGGCAAATAATTCACAGAGGGCTCACAGTCTAGAGAAAGGACCTCTATACAACTGATGAGGTTACGATGTAGTTAATGCCACGATAAACGTGCCAGCCAAGATCCCAACGACTGTGGTGGTACCTTCCAGTTCTTCGTATCTGTAAAGGCAACAGATACTTCAGTGTGATGCTTTTATCATTTGCAATCTTTAAATTATGATTATTGGTGGAAGCATGCGTGCTGCTCTGCTAAGCACAGATGATCACCCAGGCGTCAGTTTGTTGGGTTTTTTTTTAACAGCAGCAGTATTCACGAGAGCCAGGAAATATCACTGACTTGTGCATTTAAAGCATTTCTTATCAGGCCTCCTGTCATCCCGGGCGGCGCACATTGCTGCTTTAAGGGGCCGCAGCTTCCCCTGCAGGGCATCTAAGCTCCCTCGGAGCTGGGTTCCTGATGCTCAAAAGAAGTGGGTTTCCACTTCTTTTGCTCACCCACAATTTTCAGGATCTATCTTTCCAAATACAATTAGCTGGCTAAGCGAGATATTGGCCATGCAGGCTTGGCATCTGTCTCAAGTGAGCACTCACACCCCTACAGAAAGCTGCCTTAATATCATAATTGAGGAATTATGTAGGAGCATCTGAATCCAATGGCGTTCAGCTAGAAGACAGGCTACAGCAAAAACACCTCAGTGGTGGCAACAAGACAGAAGTTTATTTCTCGCTCACCTAGTAGTCTGAGCCCAAGCTGTTTTGCTGGACACAGCAGTCCCAGAGCGACAAGGAGCCCCATTCCTTCTGCTTGGTGCTCTGCTACCTTCAGTCCATGGCTGCCAGCCCACGCACGGTCTAAAACACTGTCCTGTCTCTCATCGATGTGGCCTCTTCCCAAGTAGCGAAAAGAGAGAGAGGCGGGAGGTGCAGGTCCAGTTCCTTTCCAGACCAGACCTGGAATTTGCATGTATCACTTCCCCATCCCACCTCCACGGCCATACGTGAAAGTGCGGCCACGCTTGACTTCAAAAGAGGCCGGAAATGTGATCTTCCTCTGGACCATCACAGGGCCTTTATCACTATGGAAGAAGGAAAGGTGGATATCGGGGCAACCAGTCACCTCTGTCCAAAGGGTTATTTGCCGTGAACTATTTAAGAGTACTAAGGGCAAATAGCCCTCAGAATACACTAGTCTGTTTATAGCTGGCAGGACCAAGAACCAATACTGAGCATTTACTCTGTTCCAGACTCTGTGAGAATCATTTAGTTAGTGTTATTTTCCATAATCCTGATAGGCAAAGGGCCTGAAGTGAAGTAACTTGCCCACTCATAACTATGATGCCAAAGGGGTTATTTAGGAATTTTCCCACAGAGCATCCCGACTCCTATAAGCTACTGGTGACTGAATGAATCCCTTGGCTGCGTGCTGGATTTGGGGGTGTCAATTAAGCATCGCTACCATCCCCATCTAGGTCTTCTCTGCATTGCGGAAGCAAAGCAGGAACTACAGTTCCCAGGATGCCATTCCCTGCAGGGTCCAGGTTGCAGCATCAGTGAGAGACATTTGGAAGGAAGGAGACAGGCAGAGGCTTTTATCCTTCAGAGGTGGTTGTATCTAGACACCTAGGCAGATGGAGCTTCACAGCAGCTTCCCACTGGCTCCTGAAAACTTCTGGCTTTAGTGTTTCAGGCTGAGATCTTTGGCTGGTGGCTTCTCTCACCTTTGCACCCTGGCTCTTCCAAGGGTTACATAAATCCCTGATTACAATGTAAAACTCTCCATACCTGGAGCACATAGACTTATCTCTCACAGACAAAAAATATGAGATCTGGCAGAATTCTTTCTGTGTGGCAGAAAGAACACTAAAATTGGTACTGGATGAACTGGATTTATTTTTTCTTTTTATTAAGGTAACATTAATTTATAACATTATATATTTTTCATGTGTATAGCATTCTATTTCTACTTTTATATATCCTATAACCTGCTCACCACCCAAAATTTATTTTCCATCCGTCACCATATAGTTTCACACTCCCCCGCTGACCCCTTCCCCTTTGGTAACCACTACTCTGTTCTCTGTATCTGTGTGTTTGTTTTTGTTTGGTTTGGTTTGTTCATTTATTTTGTTTTTGTTCGTTTGTTTGTTTTAACATTTTTTATATTCCACATATGAGTGGATGAACTGGATTTAAATCCCAGCTTTCTTACCAGGCATGACCTTGGGCACATTAGTTAAACTATGTGAGCATCAATATTTTTTATTTATCAAGTGGGAATAACAAAATCACTGGGAGGATTGCATGTGATAAAATATTTAACAACTATTAGCACAACAGGAAAGTAAAATGGTATCATTGTTATTACTGGTAGTAATAATAACCAAGCATATTATAAACATGATTTTATTTAATCCTAAAACTACTCTGGTTACTAGTATTATTCTTATTTAACAAGTGGGAAAACTAAAAAACAGAGAACTGAATTAACTTGCAAATGATCACCCAGTTAATTCCTGATGGATCCAGAAATTGAACCCAGTCTTTCTAGTTCTAGAGCTCACACTCTTTAACAACTATGTGTTGTGTTTCCTGTTAATAAGCATTTCAACTGTTCATTTCCACTTTCCTCCTCAACAAAGTTGCCAAAAAGTGAGAGAAAATAATTTGTGGGCAGCCGTACATATGGAATAACAACCTAATAATTTCAAGAACTCAAGATGGAATTAGTCTATCTGGTGAGATGCCTGGTCACTGGATGTTTTCAAGAAAAACCTCAAGGACAACTGACTCAAAGGCAGTGGTGCAACCTGCTGCAACTATACCCTTCAGGGGACATTTGCCAATGTCTAAAGTCATTGTCACAACTAGAGATCGGCTACTAATGATATCTAGTGGGTAGAGGCCAGGGATGATGCTAAACACCCTGCAGTGCACACGCTCCACAAAGAATTATCTGGCCCTGCTCGACAGTGTTGCTGTTGGGAACCCCTGCTTTAGGAGGGGTTATGAGATTTTCCATTCCTGATATGGGTTACATGGGACGTTCTCTACTACTGTGTTGTCTAATATGGTAGTCACTTGCCACGTGTGACTAAACTAAAATTAAATTAATTAAAATTTTGATTCCTCAGTTGCACTAGCCACCTTTCAAGTGCTCAAAGTTATGACTAGTGGTCACCATATTAGACAGTACAAATTTATAGAACATTTCCATCATCTCAGAAAGTTCTTTTGGACAATACTGTTGCAAGATCTTCTTTTACTCTGAAATCCTATTCAATATCTCAAGCTGTAGTTCCTTGCACATTATGGGAAACCAAATATTAAAATGGTGCTTCTTATAACAGATAAAATAGGGCATATATATTCACATCATAAAAATAATCTTTTAAATGTGAATGTTTCTAATATATTTGATGGCTTATGTCCTTGTTAAGAATCTGATTTATGTGTTTATAGATCATTAAAACAGGGAAGAAGGTGGAAACTTAAACCTAGAATTGGCAAAGCCACTACCAATTGAAGCTCAAGGGAAGAACTCGAGGCAGCTCTGAAATTACAATCTAAACCAAAGATGTTTATGAAGCTGTAGAATTTTTTAGCTTAAAATCAGACTTATCTAATGTTTTTTGGTTTAAATTTGCATAATAGTTTTTAGGGACCACAAAGTTCTTGGAGAATGTAGTGAAACACACTGATTATCTCTTCACAAGTGGGAACATGAACACACAGATATGTACAGATACAATTTTCTATACAATTCGTGCAATCAATGACTTCCCAAAGCCCAGGGAAGCCCTCTGTTTTCCACTTGGTCCCCACCCAAAATGCCCATTTCACAGATGAGGACTCTGAGATTCTGAGAAATTAAGTGACCCGCCCACGTTGACACAGTGGCAGAACCTGAATCAGAAGATGGACATTCTAATTCCCAAGCTTCATACATTCATGAAGAAATACCAATTTATATAAAGTAACAAAGGACCTAATCGACTGTATCATATAAGATAGACTAGTACTATCTAAATTCTTTTGCTCGGCGTCTATGAAGGAAAGGGAGAGGGTAGTGCTTAAAAAGCAAAGGAATGGCCTCTAAAATTGCCAGAGGGTAGAAGAGAGAAATGCAAGTCCATGCAATATTCCACAGACTGGATTGTGTAGCTCTGGGTGAAGAAGCACGTTCTTTAATTTCTGATTTAGAATTTTTATCAGAACGCTTCTCCTTTGAGAATCAACTGCCCTTCTCCATACAACACATTCCCAGTAATAATACAAACTCCTCACCCAAATGCCTCCATCTTTCTCAATAAGGCTTCAGGAAGCAGAGTTTGTGAATCCCCCTTTGAATAGCTCATTAATTTATTTGCTTTTGTTCCTGCCTCCTGTCTCCTGCGTTCTGCATCCTTATTTGTGCTTTTTCTTTAAAGTCAACAAAGAGCCTGGAAAACTCCCTTATGTAAAAATTCCAAAATTCAATTGTGTATTTTATTCCTCGGCTTAATTATAAGAAGTTGTGCCTATTCTATACCTACGGCTTTTCAAAGTGTGCTATTACGTAGAGCAGCAAGCAGAAGCAAAAGGGAGCAATTGGAAGTCTAATCCACACAGAGCCCTCCCTATTGAAATGCTATAAATAGAAATAATATTCAAGCAAAAAGAAATTGCCTCTGGATCTGCGCCCAATAGATCTACTTACAAATCCCAAACAAAACTTAGCGTGTCAAGTACACTTAGCCCAATGTCTGGAATATAACAATCTGGTAAAAAAAAATTTGTTGAGTGAATACACTATTTTCATTTCCCCCCTTGCCGTTCATTCTCTGCTTTTCCTCCTCTTCTGCCATTCTCTGTCCTGACCCCTGTAGACTACTTCACCCAGGCATTTGTGCTGCATGGCTGCCCGCTGGCTACCGGCAACGGGAGGTCAGAAGATGGAAAGAGACATCGCGTACCTCTTTCCACTCCCCTTTCCTTCTGCACTTTGCTTCTAGGGTGGCTGTACCGTCCACAACCACAGCTCCCACAGAGCGGCCCCTTTTTCATGGCACCAGGTCTCACTGGCTTCCAGAAACATTATTTCCTCCTCTTGCCCCTTTAGGTGTAAGGCTAATAACAGTTTCTCACATTGTTGGTTCCCGGCTGTCTCCACATCGTTTTTGGTTTCTTCAACTCTGCCCACATCTTAGTAAACCATTTGTGTTAGTCAGTTTGGGCTGCTATAACAACACACCATAAACTGGGTGACTTAAATCACAGAAATTTATTTCTCACAGTTCTGGGGGCTGGGAAGTTGAAGATCAGAGCATCAGGAGATTCTGTGGTGAAAGTCCACTTCCTAGATAGCTGTTTTGTTTTGTTTTGTTTTTGCTGTCACTTTATACGGTGGAAGGGATGAGGGAATCTCTCTTAGTGGTAGGAACACTAATCCCATTCATGATCTAATCGTTTCTAAAGGCCTCCTCCTCCTAATACCATGAGGTTTAGGATTTCAACATAAAAATTTTAGGGTGACACAAACATTCAGCCCATAGCACCATCTCTTCATTAAAATCTTCAGTTGAACCAGGTAAGTTAAATTTTGTTTTTCATTATCCTAACAAATGAAACAGTTAAAAAAGTGAAAAGAATTGGAAAACCAGATTTAAAGTTATTTTGAATGTATACTTTTTAACATTAAGGAATAATGCTATAAATATAAAAATCCCTTCCCCAAATATGAAAATCTTAATCATTGCGATCTTACTTAAATACAAGTTTCAATATACAAAAATTAACATTCATGTTTATATACTATATGTCAGGGCAGATAATGTAATTGAGAAAATGGATCCAGGTGTCAAGAAAATAAAAGTTAAGGGCATTAATAATGACAACTGGCAATTAACTTGTACCTCCACTATAGACTGGAAGTTTGCTACATGTATATGTGTATGTATGTGTATTGTAAGCAATCCTAACCAATCATAAAATTGATGCAGCCTGGTACGTCATTTATGGTCCAACTTCTGACTTAGAACAAAATCTTCTTAGATCATAACTACATGGATTGAGGGAGGAGGGGTTCAAGTGGAGCTCAGACATAGGCATGAGTTGATTTTGGGTTGCAGGTACGAGAAATAGGGAGACACTTCATAAACAAAAGGACTAGTCATCCATCGGGAACATGGCTTGAATTGCTTTGGTGTAGGAGGCAGGGTGAATCCTGTGTCATGTTCAGAGTTAGGGTAGGTGGCAGCCTGGAGACACCAGTCCATCTCTGAATTAAAGCACTCTTCTCTCCGAGAGACACTCTCTCTAGCACGCTGGCACTCACTCTGTTTCACTCTTACTCTCTCTTATTATAATACATTCCATTTATTTTTCTTATTTTAAGAAGTAACAAATAGCAAAGAAAAAATACCACAGAAATAAAGATAAGTGAAAGGAAAATAAAACATAAAATGACCCATAATCTTTCCATACTGAGATAACCAGTTTATACACTGAAGGACAATATCCTTCACTACTGGTGATTGATGGCTAGTTAAGTGAATAGGTAGGTATTTCCTCGCAAAAATCTAATCAAATGTAGATGTTTTATAACTTGCTGTTTTCACTTAATAATATGTTTTAATGTCTTTCCAAGTTATTGCCTACCTTTCCACAGCATCATTTTTATAGCTGAAAAATATTGTGTTGTATGAATTTGCCATTGTTTGCTTACCCAGTTCTCAACTGTTGGACATTTAGATTCTTTCCAATATTCCCCTTTTTAAACAATGCTGTAGAAGATAATCTCTATAATTGCTTGCTACTTCAATAGCAGGGTTATTGTTATTATCTGAAATTTTTAGTGTAAGGGCAATTGCTTACCCTTCTTACCTCTGAGCTATGGCTGTGATTACAGAAAAATACGATAATCATAGATTAAGCTCAGTTTTGAAGGGATAGGATCTATATGTTCAATCCAGTGCCATTGCTGAAACCTAGGTCCTGCCTGCTACCCGAAGCCTTGTCCCCACACATTGCAATATTGACAGGGTAATCTTGAGACACTAGTTATTATTTTATTCAGTATTTCTTTTTTCGAATGAATACAAAGTGGTAAAATGAAAGGAGACATGCATCCCATACCTTCATCTATGTACTATGTGTAATACATTTCATAAATATGCACGAGAGTGCATATGTATATGGCTGAATGTCTCTATTGGGTGGCTTATGCTGTCTTTACTGTTCCTATCCAAAGAATTCATAGGTCACCATGTGTTTTGTACTACTTACCCCACTATCCTGGTTACAGCCTAGCGAGTCATAGATTCACTATAGTTGGTACAAAGTCCCCATCTACAGCTGGCTGAAGGCTCAGAGAGCTGCTTGATTAACATCTCTGCTGGCAGGGAGCCTGTCTTTTGCAGAGTGATTATCAAATTAGCTAGAACTTTTCTTTTGGAGATTTCAATGCAAAATACTTAGAGGTTCATGCATTTCAAAAAAAATATTTATTAACACCCTTTGTATGCCTAATACTGTGGTGAATGCTCAGGTTAAAGTAGTAAACAAGAGTGAAAAGTCCCTGTCCTCACAGACTCACACCCAAAGGCACACTGTCTGCTGTAGTAGAAACTCAACAAATTAAATGCGTTAACTCATGGCAAGCACTTAGGACAGTGTTTGGCACATAGTAGGTGCTTTATAAGTGGTATTAAGAGTGCTAGCAAGTAGTAGTAGTAGTAGTAGCAACAGCAATAGTAATATTATTTGTGGAATAAATGAGTGAAGGAAGGCAGGAAACCCAGAGGGTTGGCAGTGAGCAAAAGCTATAAAGCTGAAGATACTATGAGGCAGACAGATCTGCAGAGAAGTAGATGGAAGCAGAAAAGTAGACGGAGAAGTAAAAAGTGATAAAAGTTGAGCCATAAAGATAGATATAACAAGCAGCAATAAACATAAGAAAGCCAAAGTAACAATATTAATATCAGGGAAAAGAAATTGCAAAACAAAAATGATTACTGGAACTAAAAAGGAACACTTCAAAATGTCAAAAGTGCAATCCATTAGGAAGACATAGCAATCATAATTATGTATATGTCTAATAACAGAGCTTCAAGATCCATGAAACAAAAAGTTATAGATTCAAAGGGAAAAACAGACAATTCCACAATCAAAATTGTAGATTTTAACACACTACTTTTCTGTCTTTGATAGAAAAACTAGGTAAAAAAATTGTAAAATCATAGAACTGAACAATACTATTACCATTATGCAGTAATCAATGTTTATAAAACATATACCCAGGGCTTCCCTGGTGGCGCAGTGGTTGAGAATCTGCCTGCTAATGCAGGGGACACAGGTTCGAGCCCTGGTCTGGGAAGATCCCACGTGCCGCGGAGCAACTAGGCCCGTGAGCCACAACTACTGAGCCTGCGCATCTAGAGCTTGTGCTCCGCAACAAGAGAGGCCGCAATAGTGAGAGGCCCGCACACCGCGATGAAGAGTGGCTCCCACTTGCCACAACTAGAGAAAGCCCTCTTACAGAAATGAAGACCCAACACAGCCAAAACTAAATATAAAAAATAAATTAATTAATTAATTAAAAAAAATATATACCCAACAACTATAGAATACACATTTTTTTTCAACTGCCATGATTTATTTGCCAAGATAGAACAAAAGCTGGGCATAAAACAAGCCTCAGTAAGTTTGAAAAGATTTATAAGTATATTCTCTGACCACAACAAAATTAAATTAGAAACCACAAACAGTATCTAGGTAACCCCTCTAAGTTTCAAAAATAATAAAAACCTACTTCTAAATATTCTATGAATCAAAGAAGTCACAAGGGAAATTAAAAATATTTTGAATGATAATAAAAATACAACATATCAAAATTTGTTGGATGCAGTTAAAGAAGTGTTTAGAGAAAAAGGTACGGCTTTTAATGTTTATATTAGAAGAGGATTTGGTAAACCATTTCCCTTGGGACAAATTTGGTGTGTAGCCTGTCTTTTATGGCCTGTGAGCTAAGAATGTTTCTGCATTTTTCAATGGTTGTAAAAAATGAAGGAGGAGGAGGAGAATAGGAAAAAAATGTAGCAGAGATCATATGTGATCTGCAAAACCTCCCATATTTACTATGTGAACTTTATGGAAAACATTCACAGAGCCCTGGAAAAGAAGAAAGGTATAGAATCAATGATCTAAGTTCCTACCTTAAGAAATTAAACAAAAAAGGCAAATTAAACCTAAATATGAGGAAGTAAATAAAGAAGATAAGTGTAGGAATCAATGAAATAGAAAATAGACAAAAAATAGAGGAAAAAAATTCATTGAAACCAGAAGCCGGTTCTTGGAAAAGACAAATAAAATTGATAAATCTGTAACTAGACTTTTCCTTTTCAAGAGAAAAGAGAAAAGACAAAAACTACTAGCATTGAGAGTGAAAATGGGGACAAAACCTACAGATGTAAAAGGATAGTGAAGGAATATTACAAACAACTTATGTCAATAAATATGACAATTTAGATGAAATGGAAAAGTATTAGAAAGGCTCAAATTACCAAAACTGACCCAAGGACAAATACAAAATTTGAATACTTCCTATCAATTATAGAAATTCAATTTGTAATTTAAAAAAACCCTTCCACAAAGAAAACTTCAAGCCCCAATGTCTACTCTGATGAATTCTATCAAAAATATAAGTAAGAAATAATGCTAATTATACACAAACTCTTTTAGATGTTAAAAAAATAAAGGAGGAATACTTTCCAATTAATTATGTGATATCACCTCAATATCAACAGACAAAGGTACCCTAAAGATATTACAGAAAAATATTCCTCATGATCATAAAGATAAAAATCCCTGAACAAAATTGTGATAAATGATTCCAACAGTATATTTAAAAGATAATAAGTCATGATCAAATGAGTTTTTACTGAGAATGCAAGCCTGATTTGGCATTTGAAAATCAATTAAGGTAATTTATCATATTAAGTTAAAGAACAAATACTTCATTTTAATAGATTCGGAAAAAGCATTTGGCAGAATGCAAATCCATTCATGATTAAAAAAAAAAAATCTCAGCAAACTTAGAAGCAAACTTCCTCTACTTAAGGACATCTGTGAAAAGACCACAGCTAATAACATACTTGTACTAAGGTTTTCCAGAGAAACAGAATAGGGTGTATGTGTGTATGTGTACATATACATATACCATATACACATACATTTATTTATTTAAAGCAATTGGTTCACATGACTATGGGATCTGACAAGTCCAAAATCTACATGGCAGGCCAGCAGGCTGAAGGCCCAGGGAAGAGTTTTTGTTGCAGCCGGAGTCTGCAAGTAGTCTGGAGGCCAAATTCTTTCTTTCTCAGAGGACCTGTCTTTGTTAGCTAAAGCCTTCAACTGATTGGGTTAGGCCCACCCACAGTACAGAGGGTAATCTTCTTTATTCAAGGTCTACTGAGTTAAATGTTAATCACATCTAAAAAAATACCTTCACAGTGATATCAGGACTTAATTTTAATCAAATGTCTAGGTCACTTAGCATAACTCAGTTGACACATAAAATTAACCATCACAGTACTCAATACTGAAAGACTCGTTTTCTATCTAAGATCAGGATGAAGGCAATTCTACTCTTATCATTTCTATTCTACATCATACTGGGGATCCTACTCAGTGCAATAAATTAAGAAAGATAAATAAAAGCAGACAGATTGTAAATGAAGGAATAAAACTGTATTTATTTGCAGATCATAAGATCATGTGCATGGATAATCCTAAGGAATCGACAGAAAAAGGTAATAGGACTGATACAAGAATTTAGCAAGATCACAGGATACGTGATTGAGACACACAAATAAATTGTATTTTGATATACTAGCAACAAACAACTGGAAAATGAGTTTTTTTAAAAATCCACTAACAATAGCATAGAAAAGTATTCAGGAGTAAGTCTGACGAAAGATGATTTTCAAGACCTGTACACTGTAAAATACAAAAGATAACCAAGGAAAAATTTTAAAGACCTAAATAAATGGAGAGATATATTATGTTAATAAATTGAAAGAATCAATATTGTTAAGAAAATAATTCTACTCAAACTATAGAATAAAAGGAATCCCAATAAATATTCCAGCAGGATTTATTTTTGAAAAAATAGACCAGTGGATTATAAAAGTTACAGGTAAATGCAAAGGAGCTAGAATGAACAAAATAATTTTGAAAAAAAAAAAGTGACTTTAAAGAACTTACGTTATCAGATTTAAGATGACTTATTATAAATGTGCTGAAATTAAGATATTGTGATATTAGCATAAGCTTAGACACATAAATCAAAGTAGTGAATCCAGAAAGAGATCCATATATATACATATCTAGTTAATTGATTTTTGACAAAGCTACCAAGAGGGAAAAGATAGATTTTTAAATAAGTGGTGCTGGAACAACCGGAAAAAAAGGAATCTCAAACTTTACCTCACATGATATACAACAATTAACTGAAAATGTATCAAATACCTAAATGTCAGCACTAAAGCTATAAAACTTCTATATGAAAATATAGAAGAAAATCTTTGTGATATCGGTTTAGCAAAGATTTCTTGAACAAGACACAAAAAGCGTGAACCATTTAAAAATTGATAATGACCTCATCCAAATTAAAAACCTGTGCTCTTTAAAAGATACAGTTAGGAAGATTAAAAAGAAAACCTTAGACTGGGAGAAAATATTTGTAAACCGTATCTGTGATTAAGTGACTATATCCAGTATACATTTTTGAAAGCTCTTACAATTTAATAAAATAACAAATAATCTGATATAAATGGGCAAAAGATTTAAATGGATGCTTAACAAAAGAAAATACACAAATGGCCAAAAGCATATGAAAAGATGCAAACTAAACCACAATGAGATAGCACAACACACCCACTAGAATGGCTAAAATTTAAGAGACTGTCAACTTCAAGTGTTGGAAAGAATGTAGAACAACTAGAACTCTCATTTGCTGCTGTTGGGAATGCAAAATGGTGCAGCAACTTTGGGAAGCGTTATGATAGCGTCTCATAAGTTAAACTTACCCTTGCCACAATGACCCAGCAGTCTCACTCCTAGATATTTACCCAAAAAGAAAACGTACGTCTATAGGAAGACTTGTATGCTAATGTTCTCAGCAGCATTATGCATAAGAGTCAGGAACTGGAGACAATCTAAATGACCATCAACTGGTGAACAGATAACTAATCATGGTATATCCTTACTACGATATGTAACTCAGAAATAAAAAGGAACAGAATATCCATTAAAACAACAAAGTGAGTAAGTCTCAAAAGCATTGTGCTAAATGAAAAGTCAGATACAAAAGACTACATGCGGTATGATGCCATTTATGTGAAATTCTAAAAAAGACAAAACTATAGTGGCAGAACGGTGGTTACTGGCTGCTGGAGGTTGAGAGAAGGGATCAACTAAAAAAGGCATGAGGAATTTTTTTAGGTCGATTAAAATGGTCCCCCTTTTCCCTCTGCCTGAATAATTCCTATCTGTGCCTTAGGATTCCAGTCAGGTGTTGGCTTCTATTCAAATCCTTCTTTAACATGCTTCTCCTCATCCCACTCCTCTCTGTCCGCACAGTACCCTGTGCATTTTACCACAAGGTCCTGCGATCTCTGGCTGTCCTATGTGTCTTCCCCCTGACTCTGAGCATTTTGATGGCAGTGACTATCTTTTATCTCTGGCATATAGTTGGGCTTTGACAAATGTGTACTAAGTGAGGAGTCAGGGAATCTCACGATGTCCCAAGTGGCCCTAGAGAAAGATTGTATGTATCTGCGAATATTCGTACGTGAGTCTGAGATTGAACCATCTTAACGAAACGCTGGAAGTGTAGCCAGCATCTTCAGAGCGTGTTGAGGGAGGGAGCTGGAGGTAGGTGTTCAAATGCCAAGTTCACGGATCAGGAGTAAGGGAGGAACTAGAATGGTCAGGAGTAGGGTAACCAGGACAGTACTGCGGAAGGCAGGTAATAGCCCCAACAGATGTCCATGTCCTAAACCCCTAAAACTGTGACTATGTTCAGCTACACGGCAAAGGGAAATTAATAGTGCAGATGGAATTAAGGTTGCTACTAATTAGCTGACCTTAAAATAAGGATGTTATCCTGGATTATCCCAGTTGGGCCAGTGTAATCATAAGGGTCCTTGTAAGTGGAAGATTGAGGCAGAAAATAGAGAAATAGTGAGATGGCCATGTGAGAAAAACTGAATCCAAGGTTGCTGGCTTGGATGATGGGAAGAGGCCAAGGAATGTGGGCAACATTTTGTAGTTGGAAAAGGCAGGAAAATGGATTCTCTCCTAAAGCCTCGAGAAGTGAGTGTAGCCCTGCCCATACCTTGATTTTAACCCAGTGAGACCCACTTCAAACTTCCGAACTCCAGAACAGTATGTGTGTTTTTTTAAGCCACTAAATTTGTGGTAATCTGTTGCAGAAGAAATCAGAAACTAATAGAAGTAGTATTATCAAGTGAATAAACTTGGACAAAATATTTAATTTCCCTAAACTTCAGTCTCCTCTTGTAAAAAAGGGATAATACTCATTCTGTGATTCTGAGGATTGAATTAGATATTATATCTAAAGATCTTGGTAGAGTGCTTGACACATAGTGAGCACTCCATAAAGAGTAGTTAATTACTATTAATAATATCATCATTGTTATTATTGTTCACTAATTTGCCTAGTATCTCTGGACTGGAAAGGAAAAAAGACGAAGTAAAACAGTAAGTGTCTCTTTTGGAAATCTGCAGGCATATTTGATTTTAGCTCTGTTGTCACGTGTCTTTTAAACTCACAAAATGTACTTCATTTCCTTCTGCTTTCTCTCTCTTACTTTAGGTATTAAGATCTATTTTAAATTTAGTCATTTCAGAGTCTCCTTGGCATCGTGTAAATGTCACACCATTAAATATATATTCAATGAGTGCTCAAGCAGCTAGCTTCCCTGCCAAGAAATGGAGTCCTGTAGGTGGGCAGGTGGAAGGATGACAGACACCCCCTGCCATAGACCCTGCTGTCCTTACTTACCAAGACCACGTTTACTGAGCTCCAAATTGGGACGTGTGGTCTGACAAATGTGTTTTCTCCTGAGTTTTAATTTATTTTTATGAAAAGGTTTTCATGGGTATTAAATTAAATCACATGAAATTCAGTAGATAATCTTTATTGCAAAGAATAAAACCTCAAGTGAAGATTCAAAGAAAATATATATCAGTTTTTATAACATTTGAAATTTGCATTATCTATGACAATCTAGAATATAAGGTTTGTTGACATCTGTGGGTTTTTGTTTTGTTTTGCTTTGCTCTGCTCTCAGGCATCCCCCTACTCTTTTCCTCTGAGCCATGCTTCTCCCGTTCTAATCAGGTGACTCTGGTGAGCAGCCAAACATAGAACCCCAACTTCTGGTTGATTGAATAGACATGTGACACTGACCTGGCCAATCACAGTATCCCACTCCCTGACCAATGATTGGTCCCATGAATAGGTACATGACTCAAATGGAGCTAATTTCATACAGACAGATGAAGAACACAACTCTCTCTTTCCTCTTGAATAACACGCAGTGGAGACATACCTAGAAGCTATGGCCTGCCATACTTGCTACCACAAAAAGGAAACATCTGCAGAAAGTGGATGAGGCCAAAAACCAGAAAGAGGCAGGGCTGAGAAATGGAGAGGAGAAAATCTCTAATGTTATCTGTGAGCCCTCAGACCCTGCACTGCCTGACACCACTTACTCCCCATCCTTCTCTGTGCATGAACCAATAAATCTTTTTCAAGTGGGTTTCCTGTCACTTGAAATTGAAAGAGCCCTGGCTAATACACAGGGTCATTGCAAAAACACTGTTGGCAAAAAGAGACCTCAGAAAATCCATCCCAGAGGTGGGCAAAACAGGAAAAGGAAGAGAGAAGGGTGGATACAGCAAGCAGCAAGACAAAGTGAGAAGAGAACCAGACTCAGAGAGCACCAGGGTTTATGTTCCAGCTCTACCATTTACCAATGACCCTGGTAAGGTGTGATCTTGCGTGACAGCGTTAACATTTCTGTTTAATGATCTGTGGAGTGGACGGCTGATCCCGCTGCAATATATAACAAGACGCACTGCGGGACGCTCACCTGAGATGATAAATGTGAGCACTCCTTGTAAACGTTAAGTGCTTGCAAATGGCATTTATTACACAGAAAGCAGCACATTTAAAAGACTGTGGATTGAAATAGAGACTAGAAGGGTAACGTTAAGCCATAAGTAGCTGAACTCTTGAGAGAGGAATATTGAACTCAGTTAATAGTTGACTCTTCTATGAAGTATCTAAAGAGCTGACAATACTGAATGTCACTGGTTTAAGTAGAAACATGTGCAAACTCTATGAAAACTAGAAAACAATTCTAAGTCTGTGTGTGAGTTAAGAGCAGGAAGAGACAGAAGAGAGAACCAATGTTTGTGAGGTGTCCACAATATCTCACCTGTGCCCCACACAAGCTCTCATTTGATCCATGAAGCAATACTGCAATGGTCAGGTATTATTGTCCGAGTTTCACATTTGAGGAAAATAAGGCTCAAAACTTACATTCAAGCCCAGGTCTTATGATTCTACAACTGAATCGCTAGACCGCACACTGATAATACATTTGAAGGTAGACTTTGGCGGTGTGATGAAGATATGCTTAGTTTTCATTCCAGATCATAAGAACAAATCAATCAATATTTTAATGAATCTCAGAATTTATTTACATTTTAAAAAGTTAGTTGCGAGTGGTTTTCTGCCAGATTTAAAGTCTAGTGCTTTCAGTAGTTAATAGGAATTTGGGTCTCCTCATCTGCATGTCAAGAATTGTGAAGGGTCTGGGACTTTACCCTACTTAAAAGTGAATAATCTAGACTGTTACTATTCTATGGATGCTGGCAGAAGACACAAGACTCCTGGTCAGCGACCAAGGACTTTATTACTCATGGCAGAAGCAGTAGCCAGAGGTTTACACTGGTTTGTGTTAGTTGGTTCTCAACCCCAATGCTCTCACCAAGTCCCACAAGTGTGATGAAGAGAGGCCATGGTGGGTACCCACACATGCCATGAGTTGCATTATGGGAGAGGGACACTAAAATTGGGGGATTTGCTGCTTTCACAGAAAGTGGAAACAAGCCTATTCTTTGTCTGGGGGAGATGTTACCTCATCCCTCAAGACTGCCTACTACAAACACAACTCTGAGAACTGGCCTAGGTAAAGAGTGGCCAGGGCCTTCCATTTTAGGCATACCCAGCAGGAGTATTTAGGGAGGCTCAGGGTCCATGGTGGACTGCCCTTCCCAGCACCAAGTCCTTCCCTTGACAGCACTGAGGTCTTGTTTTTACTTATCCTCTCCAACCGCAATTTCGTACTTTTGCTCTTCATTAGAATCATCCCTTGCACATATGTCTTCAGGTTCTTTCTCTTTCTTGTTGCAGACATCTCCCACTTTCTCCCCAAAGTTCTTAGAAACGCTCGTTGATGTGTCAACTAGGCTAAGCTGAACCATCAGAGAATACGTCCTCTAGTATTTCCAATCAGGGCAGGCTGCAAGGGATATTCCTTCGTGTAAACTGGAGGACTGAGGGAGGAAGCAGCTGTTTTCCCATGTTCTCCCGGTTACTTCCACAAACAAACACGAATCTAGAGACTACCAGATTATCTAGTGTGATAATCTGTGTGAAGGGATTCTACAGATGTAAACTACCTCATCAGTTGACTTTAAGTTCATTGAAAGGGAGATTATCGTGGATGGGCCTGACAATCCATTGGAAGCCCTCTAAAAGAGGGTTTAGGCCTTTCCTGAGCTGGAGTCTGCAAACAGCAGCTGGCTCTGCAATTGCTCTCTTTTCCCATTGGATCTATTTTCTGCCTGCTTGTGAACAAGTTTCAGCTTGACCCCATGGGGTTCCAGCTTGCTGGAGGTCTTTCCTTCCCGACTGCCTGCCCTATGGACCTTGGGCTAGCTGAGCCAGTCCTCACAATTGTGTAACCCAATTGCTTATAATAAATACTATAATATATTAATAAGAATTAACATAATACTGTAATACTATAGTATAATCATAATATAAACATTAATGTTTATCCTTGATAGTATATTATTGATATAATCAATAAACAACACATTCATATTAAAATTAATAATTATTATATAATTTATAATACATAGTTTATAATACTTATAATCAACATATGTATCCTACTGGTTTTGCCTCTTTAATTGAACCCTGACTGATACATGTGTCACTTCTTGGCAACTGCTCATTTGATGAGACTGAGACCTCCTTCCTGCCAAATTCAACAACTTTCTCAGTGCTCGTTTTGCATGATTCTTCCACTAACCATCACCTCTTTTTCATTTAAAAAAAAAATTTTTTTAACATCTTTATTGGAGTATAATTGCTTTACATTGTTGTGTTAGTTGCTGCTGTATAACAAAGTGAATCAGCTGTACGTCTACATATATCCCAAGAGCCCCTCCCTCTTGCGTCTCCCTCCCACCCTCCCTATCCCACCCCTCTAGTTGGACACAAAGCACGGAGCTGATCTCCCTGTGCTATGTGGCTGCTTCCCACTAGATATCTATTTTACATTTGGTAGCGTATGTAACCATCACCTCTTTAAATCACTTCTCCTTTAGTTTTGGAAATACCATTCAGGCTCTTTTCCCAGTCTCTCTCTCTTCTTCTGGTTCCTCTAACTTTGGTCATTTTCCTAAGAGTATTCATGCCACTTAGTATATCTCTTCCTTTTCTCATGCAGGTGGTCTTCAGTCCTCATAGTCTTGACTATACTCAATGCCAATGACTCAAATATGTTCTCTCTCATTTTCACCATCTTGGAATCTGTATTGCCCGGCCTCGTTTGTGAAAAATGCATTAAAAGAAGTCCAGTCCCAAGTCTATTTGAATCTTCTGCCCCTCTGGACTCTGGATAAACTGCCTTCATGGTGACAACAATGCTGATCTACACCACTACCATTTATTGAGCCTTGTTATGTTCTGGATGCTACCGAAGGTGCTTTACAAACATGATCCCATTTAATTCTTACGAACATCCTTATGAAGTAGATACTGTGATTCCCATTTTTTTTCTTGTGAGAATCTGAGAATTGGGGAAATATCATGTAACTCGCCTTGGGACCCACAACTGGTAGATGTCAGAGTTAGGATTTTTACCCTTAACTCAAGCCCCAAGCAACTGGCAATATTGCCTTTGTCAGAAGATATGGACAGTGAGGGCATAATCACCGAAGACCATTTAAATTTGTAGGATCTGGCCAAGCATAGCAGTGCTGGGCAGGTAGCTCCATCTCAAACGCTGGCAGTAGCACTCAAGTGACTATTGAAACCAAGAGAGCCATGGGTCCGGTCTAGCTGGTATAATCACAGCTTTCCTTTGCCCTTGGTTCCTCATGCAGCTTTGCAGATTCCCTGGATGTGATTGTATACACTGAGCCAAAGGACAGCCAAATCATTCCCTTGCCAAGCTGTCTGTCTCCAATGAGACAATAACCCAGCTTCCAGACAATGCTATTGTCTCACTGATACTGCTTTACCCCTCCTGAGCCATGACCTTGACGCCATTGAGTCTCAGTCACACCATGTCTGGCAGACCAATACCCAGCAGGCCAAGGGATTTAGTGATCATTCCTGCTGATGTCAAGTCAGTGCAGTGTTTTTGTAGAATCATGGTGCTTAAAGCCTCCTGCAGCAAAGAGCAGCGGAACATTGATGCCAATAGAAAAAAAAAAAAAAAAAAGCCTTCTTCCCCAAACAAGAATTTTTGGCAATTTCTTCTCTTGGCTAAAGCCTTTATGTTTTTGGCGTGATGTTTACTTTATGGTCCAGTCACCAAACCCTAATGTGGCTATGAATAAAGATTATGTTGAATATGAAGAACAAATTACAAAGGTGGCTGTGGAAGCCTTGCAGATTCCAAAGGAATACGTGCCTGGATGGGAAAACATCTTGGCCAATTCTTCTCTTGGAAGAGAGAGAGTAGTATAATTACCTACTGATTCTAGGGACTTTACCTTCTAATTCTCTAAAGAAGGAGAAGTCCTTGATGATATATTTTACATTAACCACTTCTTTTTGTGATACTTTGATGGCTTCAGTTTGCTTAAACATTTATTTCAGCTGATTGTGACTTTATTCTAGTCTTTTCAGAAATAAGTTTTACAAGATCCCTGTATCAATTCCCCCAGCCAGAACAGTGACCACTCCACACCTTCTTTGTTTGTTAGTTCAGTGATTAAGAGGAGCCCTAAAATGGCCTGGGAGTAGGCTTAGCTCCAAATTTAATTGAACTATGACTCTGATTTCAGGCAGAACATTCCTTCCTAGAATACAGATCTCAAGATAAGGATAATACCAAACACTACTCCAGCCACTCTCATTTCTCTTTGTTCTTAGGCCCATGCACTCAGGCTCCAGGGAAGATGGCACCAGATATTGTCCACTGGTTTAAGGTACCTGCTTGTAAGGAATTACCTTCATCAGGTCATTCCAGTAATCTATCAAGCCATCTGTTTCTGGGTGACAAGAGAGAGTAGTGAATGCCAAAGTCAAGAGCCCTTTGCCACCCCTCCTTCACCACCAAATAAGTGCCTTAGATGGCTGCAACATTTTGTGAGATACCATGTCAATGGATAGGGCATTTGTAGGCCCATGAGTGGGAATGCCAGCAGAAGCACTTCGAGAAATGAAGGCAAATGTGTATCTGAGATATATATCTATTCCTGTGAGGACAAATCATTGCCTACTTTGGGGAATGGTGTTTTATTAGGACTCGAAGTTGGCCTCTGATGTTGGAAAGTTGGGCAATCGGTAGCGGCTCTCTCCAAATCAACCTTGGGAATGAAAGTCCATGTTAAGCCTCCGTCTTTGTCTCTATTGCCACTCTCTACATTAGCTCATTGAACAAGCACCAATGTTGCCGAGGAAGGACAGTGACCGACAGCCACCTTTCCCACTGTCTATCAAGAGCATTTGCATGTCAGTAGCTAAAAGCCAGGCACCAGGAGTAATTATTAATTTGCTTCAGTAACGATACCACACTCAAAATCTCAACTGTGATTTCCATAACCACCTCCTTAAGTCTGGGACAATCTACAATTATTATCTAAGAACATCTGGTTTTTGCACCTGCCAAACAGACTAGTTAAATGGAAATGCAGTAGGTATCATCACCCCTGCACCACCTAAGTCTCTGATGATGGCATTAAACTTTGCAGTTCCTCCAGGGATGCCACATTACTTTAAGCTGATTATTTTGGGGCTTCTACTTGGCTCTTCCTATCAACATAATCTTCATTCCACACCATAGGGGACTAATGTGAGTATTCTGCCAGTTGAGTACATCAGTTCTCACTATCCTTCTAGGAGTGGGAAAATAACTAGAGGGTGAGAACTGGGTAAGAGGAGACACTTTTGCATGCCAAGGATTATCTGTGTCTTATCTCTTTCCCTCTCCTCCCATCGTGGAAGTTATCTATACCCTCCTCAAATACAGGCAATCCAATCACAGAACCTCATTTTAAGAGGCTGTGTCCCAGTGGCACTTCTGTCAGTACTAATTACTATGTAATTCAAGATTCTGGCAGGAAACAAGTGGTACATTCAAATTGGGGTAATTGGAGAGTGTAATAAAGGGACATTTTACAAAGATGTGGGCAGATTTAATAGAAACCAATAAGGGATAGAGAAGAACAACAGGGTTAGCAACAGTGGGAGCACCCCTTGGAACTCAAGGGAGGGAACCTGGAAAGAGCTGTAAACTTCAGCAAGGACTGTAGCCACTGCCAACCTGTAACCTAGTGAAGAGGTAGCCAGAGGAATAAATACCTTGACTTCAATGCACTACCACCTTCCAATGCCCTGCCAGTGTCATCCTTTGGCCCAACTCAATGGGAAGTCAGAGAGTGAGAAGGCCCATTGGTGCAGCCCATATAAGTCATCCTCCCAGGACACAGAGCAGGATGAAAAGCAAATAATAGATCTGGAAGGGCTAACGGAGACTGTCCAGCACATCATCTTCAGCAAGAGACCCACCCTGAGAACTCTAATATATCAATATGTCCCCAAGCCCTGGAATTCCCCCTCCTCTGTATCTTGCTCTACCTTTTCTTTTCCCATGGCATCATCAGCATCTACCATATGTGATTTACCTATTTATGATATTTGTGGTAAATTCTCTCGCTATCTCTCTGGTAGAAAGTAAGTTCTCCTAGCATAGATATCTTCATCTGGTTTGGTCCCTGATGCCTCCAAATTACCCAGAACAATGCCTGGTACAAAGTAGGTGTTCAATAAATATATGTTGCTGAATACAAATAATGAGTTGTGGATAATGGGGAAGAGCTAGACAGAGAAGAAGGCAAACCTAAGAGCTGATATATAGTGATAAGTCTCTAATCCTCCATAGGTCTTAAAGAGAGGATTTGGGACAAAGCTGAGGTATAGAAAGAGGAGAGAAAGAGGGAGAAAGATTTAATTTATGTCAAGAAAAGAGAGAGAGCCAGTGAAGAATTTGGTTGTTGTTCTAGTAAATCTCACAGAAGTATCAATGTAGTATTTACCCTAAGGATTAATGAGGAAAAGTGACCAACACTTGAAATGGGCTCACATGGTCCAGGTGATAAACCTGGGTCTCCCCCACCTTGCTCAGAATCTATTTTTCTACTCTCAGCCTATAGTATTACAGCAGGGGAGGGGGTGAATGGGTCTGAGATTAACTGAGAAGAACTATACCTCCTTTAGGCTCTCAAATCTCTTCCCTCAACCCTAATACATCTATACCATTAAAAAACAGAATTGTATCAAAAAAAGTTTTTAAAACAGCAGGGGCTGGGCAAGCACATTTGTGTTATGATGAGGGTCCAGAGGAGCAAGTTTGGAGCCATCTGTTGCTCTTGCCTGCCTGACAGCTTTTTCCCCTTCATTTGGTGACAGCACCACATTTTACTTTGGAGAGTGTTATGGACTGAATGGTGTCCTCCCAAAATTCATATGGTGAAGTCCTAACTCTCCAGTGCCTCAGAATGCGATTGTATTTGGAGATAGGGCCTTTAAAGAAGTGTAATTAAGGTTAAATGGGATCACAGGGTGGAGCTCTAATCCAACAGGACTGGTGTTCTTATAAGAAGAGGAACAGACACCAGAGAGGCCCATACTCAGAGAAGAGGCCATGTGAGAGCACAGCAAGAAGGTAGCCATCTATAAGTTAAGCAGAGAGGCCTCAGGAGAAACCAAACCTTTCAGCACCTTGATATTAGACTTCCAGCCTCCAGAACTGTGAGAAAATACATTTCTGATGTTTAAGTCACCCAGTTTGTGGCATCTTGTTATAGCAGCCCTAGCAAACTAAAACGGGAGGACTAAACTCTCCCGTCACTCATGGCATGACAAAATCAACATATGGTTCTTTTTTCCTGCTTTTTGAACAAGGGGCCCACATTTTCTTTTTGCACAGGGGCCTGCAAATTACATAGCTGTAATTTGCAGCTATCCTGTCCATGATTGCCTGGGCCATCTCAAGTGGCTTTGGGATGTTTTGGTTGTGACCTGATGGAGGCAGGAATGGAGGCTGAGAAGAAGGTGCATGAACGTCATTGAAAGGGATGCAGGGAGAGAGAAAAGGGTCTGGAAGGGAGATGACGGCATCAACCAGTGTCCTTTAGTGGTGTAATCACGCAGCCCGCGAGGAACAACAGGGACAGTATCACTAAAGGAGGGATGCTTAATGTTAAAAGGTACGTTCTTCCTTTTAAGCTGTGTGGATAAGAGTAATTCAGGGCTAAGAAGTGTTGTTGGAGAAAGGTTCTTTTCTCATATGATCGCTGATAACCTCCTATCACTCGGGCCCAATACTGGGATATATTTGTACAGAAAAGCTGAGAGCTTGCTCCCAGGAAACCCAGGGAACAGTGAGATAGATCGATTGATTTGTCAAGCCCGGGCAGACAGAAACAATTTCCTTGACTAGACTTAGTTAATGCAGATGGCAGTTTCCTTCACCCTTTAATACACCTCATCCTGGGCTTGGACGTGTTCCCAGGAGGATGTCACAGTCTCCCTGGAAGGGTCTGTACTTTTTCTCTAGGCATTTGAAAGAAAGAGGAGGTAAAACAACACAGCAGGAGTCGAGAAAGCTTTTAGCACAAGGAGAGTGTGCCTGTCTCCATTTAGTGCATCCAGTCATCCACTGGTGCATCTGAAGCTTTGTGGGGAAAGAAGGCAAAGAATATGCCAACCACATGCTGATTCTTTACACCTGGAGCGTGGGCTCCCCGTCTCTGGCCATTCCATTGAGACACTGGATTGTCAGGAAGCACGTGAAGACGCAGAGCCTAGCAGTTTGGAACCTAAGTGAACGGGAGCCTGATCACCCTGCTTCTTGCCTCTTCTTCCCCGCACTCACTCTGACGTCACTGATCTTACTGCTTTGAAGGCAGGGAAGAGAAGAGCAGAGAACACCTCCCACCCATCCTGTACAAATACTCATTTCACTCTTCCCATTAAATGCCCCAACCATCTCTATCCTATGCAAGGCGGAGTTCGGGGGAGAGGGAGGTTAGGGCTGAGCACTGTACCACAAGCTTCCCATCTCTAACCTCTCCTTTCCGCGAACATTTCTGACAACCACAAATGGCTTGTAGTTCCCTGTTTCACCTGTTTTCCCCCTCCATGCCTTTATTTATGCTGTCCCCTCTACTGGAACGCCTTCTCTACTTCATTGACTGGTGTTCATCAAATCCATTTCCTCTTCTTCCTGGCCACACAGGTAAGACTATAATTCCCAGCCTCCCTTGAGGTCAGCTGTAGCCATGCAACTGGGTACTGGCCAATAGAATGTGAGCAGAAGTGAGGTGTGCCACTTCCAGGCCTGATCTATAAGAACCTCCCAGACAAGATCCTCCAAGCTCTTTCCCTTCTGCAGACTATTGCCAGGGACCACAGTACCTGGAGAACTGAATGATAAAGGTGATGGGGACACAGGAAGGAAGCAACCTAGGTCCTTTAATCTCCACTTGGAGGAGAAACACCTGCTGATCATCAGAAACACCTATTTTGGAAAGTGAGAAATAGACTTTTATTATGTTCAGGGGTTGTTTCAGCAGCCAGTGTTACCATAACTAATACAACTGACTTCTAATCATAGTCTCCCACCTCCTGAGGGTTATAACACAATTGTAACCCAGATATTAGCTGCTCAGATGTCCTCCAGCCAGCTTTTCTTAGCATGGGCTCCCTGAAATCCCAGCCTCCCGGCCTTCCTGGGTCCTCACTTGGACTCTTGGACTCTCCCTCGAGTTGCAAAGAGGCAAAACCTAAAGATTTAGACCAGTGGCTGGCAAACTATGACCCACAGACGAGATCCAGCCTGCTGCCTGTTTTTGTATAACCCACAAGCTAAAAACGGTGTTTACATGTTTTAATAGTTGGGAAAACATACAAAGAAGAATAAGATTTCTTGACACAGGAAAATCATGTGACATTCAAATTTCAATGTCTATAAATAAAACTGAACAGAAACACAGCCTTCACCCCCTTGGGTATTGCCTGTGTCTGCTTTCACAGTATAGTGGCAGAGTTGAGTAGTTGCAATGGAGAACAAAGCCTACGATCTTTTATTTATTTATTTATTTGCAGGATCTTAGTTCTCCAACCAGGGATCCAACTCGGGCGCCCATGGCAGTGAAATTTCCAAGTCTTAACCACTGGACCTCCAGAGAATTCCCAAAGCCTACAATCTTGACTACCTGGCTCTTTACAGAAGACATTTGCCTGGCTTAGACCCATCACAAGTAGGAAGGTCCCCATGGACACAAACCCTCTCTCATATGACTCTGCACCCTCAGTTTTGTCTTCTGCAATGATACCTGTCTATACCTGCATTTCCCAAACTCTTCTGCAAGATGGTAATAGGACAGAACACAAATGGTTCTTTAATCTAATGAATAAAATCCTGGGCTCTTTTTTAATTTAATTTTTTAACATCTTTATTGGAGTATAATTACTTTACATTGTTGTGTTAGTTGCTGCTGTATAACAAAGTGAATCAGCTATACGTATACATATATCCCAATAGCCCCTCCCTCTTGCGTCTCCCTCCCACCCTCCCTATCCCACCCCTCTAGGTGGTCACAAAGCACCAAGCTGATTTCCCTGTGCTATGCGGCTGCTTCCCACTAGCTATCTATTTTACATTTGGTAGCAAATATATGTACATGCTACTCTCTAACCTCTTCCCAGCTTACCCTTCCCCCTTCCTGTGTCTTCATGTCTTTTATGTTTTCCTCTAAGAGTTTTATAGTGTCTGGCCTTACAATTAGGTCTTTAATCCATTTTGAGTTTATTTTTGTGTATGTTGTTAGGGAACATTCTAATTTCATTCTTTTACATGGAGCTGTCCAGTTTTCCCAGCACCGCTTATTGAAGAGGCTGTCTTTTCTCCATTGGATATTCCTGCCTCCTTTATCAAAGATAAGGTGACCATATGTGCGTGGGTTTATCTCTGGGCTTTCTATCCTATTCCATTGATCTATATTTCTGTTTATAATCCTGGGCTTTTTAAAAAGGATAAAATTATTTTGTTACTGGAAATGTTTTCAGCTTTTTAAATATGTTTTGTGGCCATCCAATTTGGGGATGATTGCTCAAGCTTAACATTACTCAAGCTTACTTCATCACTCAACAATTTTTTAAAGAACATCCATTTTTCTTTAAAACTATGTTATGTTCCACATAACATAATTTTATCCATGCTACTCTATACCTTTACCAAAGATCAAAAAATTGTCTTCTAAGTTGGAGCAAATAAATCCCCCTTCTCAGCGAGTCCCCTTGGTCACTCACTCCCCTCTTTGGGCACAGAAAGTCACTGTGGTGATGGCTCACGCTGCCCCTTTCCTCACCACGGACGTGCTCACTCTTTCTCTCCCCAATCTGTGATCTCATTCCCCTCGCCTACACGCACATCACCCCCTCAAAGACATGGGAAGACAGGAAATTTCAAGCTGCAAGTTATAACCGAGCAGTGGGTCATAAAATCGATTTAGAGGGTCAGTGACCAGCATTTTTAAAAAATAATAAAATAAAAGAGGATATAAAATATCAGAGTGCATCTCAACAGTACTTGATGACATTTTCGTACCTGTTCTGGGTCACAGCATAAAATGTATTTCTTCCTTTGGGTTATCGTTAAAAATGTTTGAAAGCCACTATGCAAAGGTGCAAACAAAATAAAAGAACACAGCAAATCCTTATGGCTAACATTTGATTAACAGAAATGTTGTACATCTGTCCTACTATTAATTCTTCTTAGGTGTTTCCATTTTAAATTGGAAACATAAGGCCCCAAGGACTGCGTCTTTTGAATAACCTCTGTATCTCCTACCCGTCACTGTCTGTGGGACTCACTTCCCTACAGAGGCTGCATAAATATTTGTTGTTGATAATGAAATGGAAGTAAAAACTAATAGGGAAAACTCTTCGGTTTCTACAGCCACTGTCTGTTTAAAGGATGGAAAGTAACCCTCTATGCCTTGTCCACTTCTGCATGGTCTTCCAGAGCTCCCTACACACAACCTAAGGTGACCGAAGGGGCAACGTTTCTCCTTTCTTCTGCAGAAAATGCACACACACGGCTCTGGATTCTTCCCATGCTGCCGTCTTCCTACATTCCACTCTCAGCTCTGCCCTCTCTTCCTCGGCACCCTACGCTCCAGCCACTGTCTTCAGGAATCCTCCATGCATCTGCATGCAGAGCTTCTCCCTCCACGCTTTCCTCTTACTGAAATCCTTCTTACCTGTGCAAGTCTGCATTGCATAGACCTCTGTGAAGCCCCAACACATGGAGTTACTTGCATCCTTTTTTGTGATCCCACAGGACTTGTTCATGCATCTGTACAGCAACAATGGCACTGG
This sequence comes from Neophocaena asiaeorientalis asiaeorientalis, assembly GCF_003031525.2. Lineage (NCBI taxonomy): Eukaryota > Metazoa > Chordata > Mammalia > Artiodactyla > Phocoenidae > Neophocaena > Neophocaena asiaeorientalis. The sequence continues at coordinate 351,525 of NW_020175489.1, read as the reverse complement.
ATTCTAAGCTCTGATGTGCCTATGGCCTCCTCCTGCCTATTGGCTTCTCCAGGACACGGGGTGTATTTTAATTCATCTCTCAGTTGTCCATGACTGGCATGGCATAGCACAAAGTAGGTACCTAATAATGTTTTCAGTGTGAATGAAAAAGAAGAGATAGTATGAAATATCAAAGGGATGCAAAGTTTACTTAGGGGGTAGACCATATTGCTTCCTCTCATGACCAAGCCCTCTCTAGCACCTGAGAAAAAGCTTGCTTGCCCACAGGTTGCATAACCTTTAGAGCTGTTTGTGGATGGAGGAATGGAGAGCAGATGGGTGCAGTCTTTCCAGGAATCTCAGGTGGAGAACTATTGCGGCTGCCTCTTCTACATGGACCAATCCTCCTGAGATTTATAGTCAGGCCATTCTACACGCAAGGGGGAAGTTTTAATTGCTCGTGAAGTTCTATGTGATCACAGACCCAATACAGCTAGTAGGGGGTGATTAGTAACTTGTAGAATTAGCCCAAATGTTAGGTTTATAATAGCTGTGAATATTGGAAACTGCAGAATTAAGTAGCTTTTGTTCTGAATTTCCTGCAAGCTTTTCTGTTCAAAGCCATCCCTCTAACACCCGCTGCTCCATCCACTCACCCAACAACCCCCTTGCCTTTGTTTTCCCCCAGAGTTAGAACACTGTCTCTCTCACCCGTCAGCAGCCACAGGATGACCTGCAGCTCCCTGCACTTGCTGTGTGGCAGTGGCGTTCCATGTCACTGCTGATCAGAGCAATACCTTCTCTAGGGACCGTCTAATTTCCCTGAGGCTGAAAGACAGTTCACAATGAGTTGCTCCACCTGAGCCAAAGAAGTTGCTGAAGATTCAAAAGCGGTAAAAGCCACTTTTTGGATTCTATCAGGAAATCCACGCAGAGCCATAGAAACACTTACCTTAGTCAGGAAAGCCACACAAACCCCAGAGTAGAAAAAGAAAAGAAACAAAGGCCCTAGGAAGGTCCTGGCCCTCAGCCAGATGTAAAGGGAATGTCACTTGTGACCTTTATTCTCTTTGGGATCTGTGGGCTCCAAAGAAACAGAACTGAGATTATTAAAATTAGTTGTGAGGGGCTGGCACCAAGCACAGAGCTCAAAAGTCACAAAAGAGGAGAACACCCTACTAGATGCAGGCTGACGATGAATTCATTTCAAGTAAACCCAACCCCCTGGGCAATTCACCATGTGCCAGGGACTGAATTCAGCTGAGGGCTCTGAAGGCCCATTATACTTGGGTGTTGCAGACAATGCAAAGATGATACACTACATAGTGCTCATCATCTTCCTCCCAGGCATGCTTCCACCTGGTGGCCTTCACCTAGTTCAAGGCATCGCTCTCCACCTCACTGCCTGGGCCAGATGGTCCTCACTCTCACATCCCTCATCTAGTCAGCAAAACCTGAAGACTTCACTCCTTAGATATTTTTAAATCCCTCCCTCTTCAGTAGAAGCTCTGAGGTCCTTTGCATGAGCAGCCAGCCCTTAAGCGAGCTGGCCTATGCCTGACTCTCCAGCCTCAGCTCTCTCAGACCCTCCTTCCTGCTTCGCACCCTATGCTTGGGGCTCTGCAGTGCTGACCTGTGATGCTTCATGAGAACTGCAACAGCAAACACAATCCGAAGGCAAAAGACAAACAGGGAACAGTGTCTGTAACATATATAAAAGTGCAATGGTTTCCATATATATAATATATATGTGTATATATATATATATATGTATGTATACATAAAATATATAAACTGCTATTACAGATCAGTAAGAAAATACATGAACAGTCCAAAAAGATAAAGAATACATAAACAAGCATTTTTCGAAAGAAAAATATATGTAGAGAGAATAAACATAAGGGGAAAAGTCCCAACCTCAACAGAAACAAAAGAAATACAAATTAAAACAATGACATATTTTCTGTCTTTGCTGGTGTAGTGAGGAGAGAATAAAGGCCTATCCTATGCATCTGATGAAGCCCAACTGTCAAAAAATGTCTCATGGGAAACCTTGCTACCTGAAAAGTCTTTCAAACAATGTATATAACACTGACTAAGCAATTACTCTGGTATGATTTTATCCTAAGGAAATAATTAGTAGATTGGAAAACGTTTTTACTTTGGGGATGTATAACATAGTGTGGGTTTTAATAAAAAATATATGGAAATAATCCAAAGTTTCAACAATATGGTATTTTTTAAATAAATTCCATGCAATACGCTGTATGCATTATTTAAAATGGAAGTGTGGACACATAATTGTGGATATGAGACAAATGCTTATTAGTAAATGTAAAGAGAAAACAGTTTATAAAAATGTATGACAGGATTTTTTTATTTAAAAAATTTATAGGCATAAAATACCAGGGAGAGTATGTATCAAACTATAAATATTGGTTATATCTAGAATAGAACTGGTGAGAAAATTGGTGGGGAAGCCCTTCTACATTTTTTTCATCTTTGAACAATAAAAATGATTTACTTTTATAATAAAAAGTGGTTAAAAAATAACTCAAACAAAATTGCCAAACTTAATGTTATTTATTACTGAAGGCAAAGACTCAAGCAACTTCAGTTTAAAAATAAAGCCAACAATTTACTTCAATCTAGAAGACGTTTATTCATGTTCTATGAGCCAGGCATGGTTTTGTGCTTGGTGTAGGGAACATGACATTAAAATGGTAATTCACATAGTTGCTTCAATAAACCTCATGAAATTCCAAATCAGGAAAATTCATTTGATTTATGAATCTTGACTACTGTGCCAAAGCTATTTTAGCGTTCATTAAGTTAGGTCATATAAAGAAAAAGCATTTAAAGATGAAATGATACAGTTACACAAATATACATGTGTCAAAACTCACTGAACTGCACATTTAAGATCTACACATTTTGCTGTGTGCAATCATACCTCGAAATGTGAAGGCAGAGAACTTAAAACATCCATAAAATGACACAAAATATTTTACATTTTTCATCTTGAATTTATCTCTGATATTGAATCAATTAAAAACCAAACACAGGAGTACTTCCACTTCCGGCTCTGATGGAGTAGAGAGAAAGCCCCTCTTTCTGGCCACCTCTCACTTTCTCCCCACACTTATCTTCTCCACCCACTTCCCCCAAATTCTCAGACACCTCAGTACTTATACTTTTATTTATGCAAGCTTCTTAGAAAAATGAATCATTTTGCATCATGAGAAACTTCTCAGGCTGACCTGAGAACAAAGCAATCAAAATCACATTAAAATTATACCACGAGTTTTTCCATAAGACTCATTAAGGAGCCACGAGAAAACCAGTACCCCAACCTGTTGTGAAATCCCAGTATAATGTTTAACCAATTTTCTGTCTTTGGATTATTTCCCCACCATTAATTTCGTTTTCCTCACTGACAGTTTCACTTAATTTCTTCAAGGTGATATAATAAACAAGTGAGATAAAATGTGCCCGTGGTCCTTTAGCCACCCGCTACTGCTCTATTTCCTGACTTACCATGAGAGTGCTGACTCTTGCTTTCCCAAGTCCATGGGTACCGGGCTCTCTTCTGCCCACTGCCACTCCCCTCCTCCCGGCCATTCAATCTACGCTCTAGAATCTGCTGAATTCAGTGGCGCAAGTACCAGGAAGGAAAAAGGAGCCTGGGCC